>NC_045434.1:81238612-81323378 GCF_002776525.5 Piliocolobus tephrosceles
TCAAAAAAAAAAAAAAAAAAAAAAAAAAAAAAAAAAAAAGAAACAGGTTTTCTTAAGATCCAGGCATGGTGCAATGGGTTGAATCTCTTAGTGGTACCAATTACGAGCATGTGATCTTGGTAAATTACTTTACCTTTTTAGCCTAAGTTTCATCATCTATAAAATACCTACCCCACTGGGTTGTTCTGAAGATGAAGTGAGATAAAGTTTGTAACACTGTTAGCATAGCTCTTGGCATAGAGAAAGCACTTAATAAATGGCAGTTACTACTATGGTTATTGTATTAGTCTGTTCTCATGCTGCTAATAAACATATACCCGAGACTGGGCAATTTATAAAGGCAAGAAGTTTAATTGATTCACAGTACCACATGGCTGGGGAGGCCTCACAATCATGGCAGAAGGTGAATGAGGAGCAAAGGCATGTCCTACATGGAGGCAGGCAAGAGAGAGCTTGTGCAGGGGAACTCCCTTTATAAAACCATCACATCTCATGAGACTTATTCACTACCATGAGAATAGCACAGGAAAGACCTGCCCCCATGATTCAATTGCCTCCCACCAGGTACCTCCCATGACATGTGGGGATTTGGGGAGCTACAATTCAAGATGAGATTTGAGTGGGGACACAGCCAAACCATATCAGTTATGATTGTAAGACCTGCCTGACTTCAGATTTGGAGGTGCCAGGGAGAAGCCCAGGAGGTTTTGTGTCTACAGTGTGTGTAATTTACGATTAAACATTCTGCTGTTTATTAAACAACATTCCTTTTCATTGAAACTCTTGAAAACGTGTAGGGGGTACCCATTTGCCAAAACTGATTACTTGCTTTGTTGGCTGTGACTGATGTGAGGAAAACAAAAAAAAATCCTTGCTATTAATATTAGTATTACTATTATTATTGATTATGATGACAACTTCTATTGCTACTACTACTACTAATTATTATTATTATTATTACTATTTAACTTTACCTAGATATTACCTGTATGTCTTAAGGTAGGAGAATACCACTAATACATTTCTGGCAAGTAAGAAGGGCCTGGTGAGGTTTACGAGATTTGTTTTTGGAGACAGAGTCTCGCTCTGTCACCCAGGCTGGACTGCAGTGGTGTGATCTTGGCTCACTGCAACCTTTGCCTTCTGGGTTCAAGTGATTCTTCTACCTCAGCCTCTTGAGAAGCTGGGACTACAAGCCTGTGCCACCATGCCTGGCTAATTTTTTGTAATTTTAGTGGAGATGGGATTTCACTATATTGGCCAGGCTGGTCTCAAACTCTTGGCCTTGAGTAATCTGCCCTCCTTGGCCTCCCAAAGTGCTGGGACTACAGGCATGAACCACTGTGCTTGGCCTATGTGATGTTTTTATTCAGGGTCTATAGTTTTGATTTTATGTCACTGATGGAGCATCTTTATTCTCTGGTAGGGAACAGGCTTCTTTTTACCCCCGTCATGCAAAAAGAGCACTGTGAAGCAGACCACAAATCCCAGGAAGGTAAGATTTACAATAACAAGAAATTGAGAAGACCTAGTGCAGGAAGTTAAGATGGGAAAACAGGTGCTTAATAACCAAGGATTCTCACTTAGAAGCAAACTTAACAGATAAGACCCCAATGACAAGTGTTCTTCACTGTGTATACTCAGTTTGAGGCAGGCACAGCAGGAAGATCAGGGTGTGAAATACTAGCACCTTTGTAAAGGCTGGTCAAGCCGGTAGCCACTGCCCTGCCTGGGGATAGAGAGCTCCTCACCAGAGGGTGCCGGAAGGAACTGGCTCTTCTTCGTGCAGCCCTGCATAATTCTTCCGGAGATAACTGTCTCACCCTTTTTTTGGCACATCAGCTACAGGCCCTCACTGCAGGAACAGTGATTTCAAACAACCTAATCCACAGGGCTAATCTTGGCTGGCAAATTCTATTTTTGCAAAGGTACATAATATAAAATAGAAAGATGAACATGCCGGGTTACATGCAAATTCATCTGTCCTCCCCTGTCTCCCTCCCTCTCTTCCTCCCTCCCTCCCTCCCTCCCTCCCTCCCTCCCTCCCTCCCTCCCTCCCTCCCTTCCCGCTTACCCCCCTTCCCCACTTTCCCTCTTTTCCTCCCTTCTCCCTTCCTCCCTTCCTTTGGAGTCTTACTCTGTCGCCCAGGCTAGAGTGCAGTGGCGCGATCTTGGCTCGCTGCAACCTCTGCCTCCTGGGTTAACTCAATTCTCCTGCCTCAGCCTCCCGAGTAGCTGGGATTACAGGCATGCACCACCACACCCAGTTAATTTTTGTATTTTCAGTAGAAACGGGTTTTCATCTTGTTGGCCAGGCTGGTCTCAAACTCCTGGCCTCAAATGATCTGCAAACTCCAGGCCTCAAGTGATCTGCCCACCTTAGCCTTCTGAAGTACTAGATTATAGGCATGAGCCACCACACCGGTTCCTTCCCTCCCTCCTCCCTCCCTCCCTTCCTTTCCTTCCTTCCTTCTTTCCTTCCTCCCTTTTCTTTCTTCCTTCCTTCCTCCCTCCCTTCCTTCCTTCCTTCCTTCCTAGTATATTTAATGTTGTTCTTTTCATTCCTTCCTCACTTTCCTTTCTTTCAAACACTAGGTGTTTTGCTTGGTGGCATTTGAGTCTAAATTTCTCTCACTGAGGAACAACATACATGTTGTCATCTGATTTGTGCTCTTTCTGGCATATGTTTGGATACGTCAGGGCTTCTGTTTATTTCCCTGGTTTTGTGCTGTCCTGATTTAAGGCTTAGATAAGGGTTAAGTTTAAAGCACGTTTAATCTGTGATACATTTCTCTAAATGAAGGAGTTCACATTTTTCTGGAGCCATTTAATTTCTGCCATAATTATTTCCCCACATAAATCATCCCTTGCTGAATTGTTCTGTGCGTTGGTTTTGCTGGTGCATCTTCTGCTATACTAGTTTATTCCAATGAATATGAACCACGGGTTTCTTTGTTTTGTTTTAATTCTGTGTTGGTGCCATACTAACCTGAGAACGTCAACAGTCAGGGAGGTGCCACTTGTGTGTCACCCTTGCTGGAATAATTGTGGATCGCAACCCTGGCTGCACGGTTAGAGTTACCTGGGAGCTTTTAGTAACCACCCGTACTTCACCTTCAAAGGCAAAGGGCCTCACTTTCAAAAGTTCTCATTTAATTGGCCTGGAAAGGTCTCAGGCTTTAGCCTATTCCCAGGGGATTCTGAGGTACAGTGAAAGTTGAGAACCGTGGCAAACCACACCACTTTCAGATCATTCTACAAGACTCAGCTCAGGTTGGTTTCCCCTGAGATGCTTTCTCTGACCGTCCTCCCACCCACCAAGCCCTGGCTCAGGGCCTTTTCTCTGTGTTCACAGAGGCACCCAGGCTATGCCTTCCTTCTAGTGCTATTCTTCTGTATTGTAATTTGTTTATTCTATCTTCTTTTTAAGTTTTAATATTTTTTATTTCAATAGCTTTTGGATTACACGTGGTTTTTGGTTACATGGATGAATTATACAGTAGCAACTTCGGAGACTTTCAGTGCCTCCATCACCCGCGTAGTGTATTCTGTCTTCTTTAAAAGCTTCTTGAGGTCGGGTACCATATTTTTTTTAAATCTTTGCTCCCTCTGCACTTAGTACATCTCTGGGCACATATGCACCAAGTGAATGTGTGAACCCGTGAAACAACACACAAACTGAACAAGAAGTTACCACAGTCAATTTACAAGTCAGGTTGTCCCATACTTGTACCTTTTCAACTACACTGACCATATCTTTTTATAGGACTGTTTTCTCAGGATGAGCCTGCTGTCTTGGTATGTCAGAGAGTTGCCTAGTCCTGGAGTCTTTGGAGCAGAGTTTAAAAGTACGAGCTTGTTTAAATTCTAGAGAGAGCAGAAGCAAATGCTGGTGCCCTGAACTGCCCACCACCGCAGAGCCTTTGAGAGGCTCATCCACCTCCCTGGATGTTCTGGTGACTGGGGCCTGAGGAGTCAAGCAGTTGCTATGTCCTTCCTGGGGATTTGTGTTAAGACAATTGTCATCTTCTTAGCCATGGTATATGTAGCATAACACATCTCGAGATTTCCCTGAAACTCTAGAATAGAAACCTGGTCTGATACTCCAGGACTGATTCCGGCACTGAAAAGACTGCAAATGAGTAGGATATATGCCAAATTCCTTAGAATACCAAGCTCTCTTCTAAAGAAGGCCAATTTTTAATAGGAGATTACCATGATGCCTTGTTTGAGAATCCATGTTGACCTTGCAGGGTCATTCCAGGGATTATTTTCAAAGAGCCTTCTTAGAATGAGCCTCTTTAAAGTAAACTCCATGCATACAGGAACTTTATTTTGCCCATCTCTGTATCTCCAGGGCATACGGTAGTGCTTGACACACAGGAGAGAGTCAATATATTAAATTAATAGGTGGATGGCCGAATATAAAGTTCTCTTAGCTCCATGTTAGAGCTCTGCTGCAATAAGCAGAGCTCTGCGCTGGGAAAGAGGACTGCAGACTTTTCATAGACACTCTCATGTCTGCAGTGGATGTGCTTTTACCCTAATAGGGGTTGAGAAACTCGTGGACAAACTTTGAACCATCACCACCATTCCTCATCACCCTTAAACAAATACACGAACTGAAGAGATGGTGTTAGTACCTAATTTTCTTTAAAGTCTGGTTTTGGGGAGAAGTGAGCCTCTAATTCTTGCTGATTTTCAGTCCCCATAAATTACTCTCTGCTTAGCTGTGGGTATCAGTCCTATTGGGACCAGGGCAGCAGTGTCACACAACTTGCCTTGGCCTTCTCCATCTAGATTAGCTAAGGGTTTAGGTTGGTTATAGCTTTCTCTGCACTTGGCTATTCAGGTCGTATTTACCATAAGAGTTAGCTTATACTAGAAATGATGGAGCAAGACCAAGGTCAGTTTCTGCAATTGAAATGAGGTCATGAGAACAGTCATTAAAAGCCTAGAGCTGCACTGTCCAGTGTGGTTGCTGTGATGGTTGACTTTATGTGTCAACCTGTCTGGATCAGAGATGCCCAGCTGTTTGAGTAACACTTATTTCGGGGTATGCCTATGATGGTATTTCCAGATGAGAGTGGCATTTAAATTGGTGGACTCAGTAAAGCAGATTGCCCTCCTGAATGTGAGTAGGCACCGTCGAATCTGTCAAGGGCCTGAATGGAACAGAAGGCAGAGGAAGGGAGAACTTGCCTCTTTTTCTGCCTGACTGCTTGAGCTGGGGCATCAATCTCCTCCTGTTCATAGACTGAGACTTACACTATTGGCTCCCCTGGTTCTCAGGCCTTCAGACTAGGAGGGAACTACACCACCAGCCTTCCTGGGTCTCCAGCTTGCAGACGGTAGATCATGAGACCTCTTAGCCTGTATGATTGCATGAGCCAGTTCTCAAAATTTTTCTTTCTCTATATGCATGTACGTGTATGCTTGTGTGTGTGAAAGATACAGATCACATATTGTATATTTTATGTGTGTGTACATATATACATGGTATATATGGAATTATACTATATTAAACAATATATGTAATATACACATCACATATTATACATTTTATGTGTGTGTACTCTTCATGCAGAAATGACAGGCAATATGTATATATATACAATATGTATGTACACACATAAAATATGTAATATGTGATATGTATAGTTTATATTATATATATTATTTAATGTGTATCTCCTGTTGGTTCTGTTTGTTGGGAGAACTTTGACTAACATAGTAGCTACTAGCCACATGTGGCTATTGAAATTGAAATGGATTAAAATTATGTATAACTAAAATTGATTTTCTCAGTCACAGTAGGCCACATTTTAAGTGCTTACTAGCCAATGTAGATAGTGACTACTCTGTTGGACAGTGCAGAATAGAATATTTCCATCCTTGTAGAAAGTTCTATTGACTAGTGCTAGTTTAGAGTACCCAAAGGCCAAGGCTATGTATCCAGTTGATAAACAGCAAGTCTTTCTCCCAGGGTGATTCAGCAACAGCTGCATCTTTGCCACATCTCCCCTAGCACCATTTACTATTATTATTTTGTTCTCTGTTGCTCAAGGATTCACCATGGCTTGGAAATGAAGGAAACAATTTCTCTGCTTCTACACTTGGTAAAAGTAAATAAAATTTTAGGACACCCTAAATTTATTATGCAGCACCCCACCTCTCAAGCCTTACATAGAAAGGCTTGAGCACAACACATTAAGCCTTACATAGAAAGATGTTGAAATTCTGTTAAGCTTCCCTAAGCTTTGTTGATATAAGTGATCCCACACTTCTACACTTAGGAACACTGACTTCCATTCTTTGGAATCTGTGTTTCCCAAGCAGGCTCATCCTCAACCTTTGCTCTTGAATAAACTCTTTTTAAAATAGATTCTGATCTTTTTATTATTTTAGATGGACAACTAGTTCACATAGAGATATGTAAAAGTTAAGTTGAACCACATGGAATTGCCTTTTTTGTGGATTAGAAAAGGCATTGAATTGAATATTGTCAGTTTCATAAGGTTCAGGCTAATACAAAGTGAGAAGAGTGATAGAGGTTCTGGGACAGGAAGTGCATGCATAGCTTGTGTTCCTTTTTCAGTCCCGGATTTGTGTACTGTGAGATGGGGATAATCCAGGTGGTTTCACCTTAAGGAATGATGGTTGACTGAACTCCTGCTTATTCCTTGCCTGCCACAGCTGCGTGAAGAGAGGCTCACGTGTGTTTATGGAGAATAGTTATGGGAGAGTTAGAGTACATACAGCTGTAAGAACCAGAAAGCCTGAAAACCAATGGCTTTATACATATTGCATTCTGAACAAGCAGACTGGAGGTGGTATTTCTGGATCGGATCAGTAATTCCACGTTGTCAGGGCACTAACTTGGCATCTCTGGTATTCTCTCAGCCTTCGCCCTACAGTCCACAAGATGGCTGCTGTGGCTCCAGGCATCACGTCCTCATACAACTACATCCAGAGGCAGGAACTGGGAATAGGCTTGGAGGTGACCAGGACAGCAAGTGGGCTGTCTGCATAAACCTTCCTTCCTCTTGGGAAGGAAAATCACCTCCCAAGTCGATCTTCTGTCTATCTTATTGATCAGAGAGTGTTATAAATCCACCCATTAAATAATCTGGACAAGGGGAGTGTGCCTATTGTCCTTGGTTTAGACTGGTTATGATTCATGCCCTGAAACTGGACATATTGCCAAGCAAGCGAAATTGAGATTTCATGAGCCAGGAAGAAGGGGTAAGGAAGATGAATATTGGGTGATAGGAGTTGTCACAAGTTTTTAAGATGCTTTCAATTAGTGAATAACTGTCGAGAATACCTTTTGTTTTCACCTGCCCAGTCTCCATTGTGCCTCCTTCAGAAACGCACACTGGGTTTTCTTTGGGTGTGAAGGGGCCTCTGTGCCCATGATTCCAGTGTGAGCACATGTTCTGAGCCAGGTCAGTGAGGCTTAATTTCAGAACTTCTGTTGGAACTCTTGGGAAAGACAAGTTCTCCCTGTCCTGGGTGTCTGAAAAGATAACAGGCTAGCCTGGAATTGCTGGGGGCTATTTTACCTGCCTACCTACCTGAATGAATGAATTAAGCTGACACAAAGGGGTAGTAGAGGGATGAGGAGAGGAGAACAGAGGGATGGTGAGAAACTTGGTCCAAATGAAATTGCTTGAGACCTGTATGCAGCTGTGACAGATGATTCAGTTACATTGCATAATAAATCTTTCCCCTCATCCCCCACCTTATTTTTTTCTTTTGTATGTAAGTTAGTTAGGGTTGCAAAAGATTACTGGCAGGAATCGGTACCTAGCAATGGAGTGTTACAAGTAATAGACCCTAAAATGTGGATTGGCAAATTGAAGGTAGAATGGAAAGCAATAAAGGTCTCCTATCCCTGGCTAAGAAGTTGGCAGTCTTTGTTATGCTCCAATAAAGCATATTAAATTGTTGCCTGTTCTCCCTTAGGACTCACAGCATATGCCATTGGAGACTGGGTCATTAAAGCACTTGATAGAACTTTTCAGGCTGTGGAGTGTGTAGGCTACTTCCTGAAGTTCTTAGTGAGTTCCTTTGAGAAAAACACAAACTTCTATCATCTGAAAGTTAAAAAAGAAGAAAAATTCATCTCTGATAAAAGAAGTCCTGTCTCTTTTGGTAGCTGAGAGCCAGACAACACTGTACTTTTCAGGGTTGGAAAAGGTGAGTTCTCTGTTACATGATGAAGCTCATTCCAGCAAAGACAGAGACACTGGAAACAGAATAGAAGATACTACTAAAATTGGGAAGGAGCTGAAGCCCGATTTTGACTCCTCCAGGACAGATGACAACTGGCAAAGTGCTCCTATGTGGAATATACAAACAACTTCAGCAAATAAATCAGTAAATCAGAAAAGGACAGTCAGTTCAATACAACAGTGAGAGGAAGAGATTGACAGGGCATTTCACAACAGAGGAGATCCAGATGACAATCAACAGGAAAAGTGCTCAGCCTCACCTGTCATCAGGGACATGTCTGGAAACAGCAAGGAGATCCCACTACACATTCTAGGAGAACAGCTAAAATCTAAAAAGCAACTGATCATATCAGTGTTAACGAATATGTGGAACTGTTGAACCCTCATCCTCTGCTGGTGGGAGTATAAAGAGGCCCACATACTTTGGCAAACAGTGTGGCATTATCTATTAAAGGCGAATGTATGCATACCTTACTACAAAGCAATTCCACTCCTAGGTCTATGTGTGCATATGTGTAAGAAAAAACACACAAAAAATGTGCTGACTTGGCACCATGGCTCAAGCGCTTAAGCCCAGTGTTTTGGGGAGCCTGACGCAGGAGTATTGTTTGATGCCAGGATTCGAGACTAGCCTGGGCAACATAGGAAGACTCCATATCTACAAAAAATAAAAAATAAAAATAAAATTAGATGGACATGGTAGTGTGTACTTGTAGTCCTAGCTACTTGGGAGGCTGAGGCAGGAGGATCACTTGAGTGCACGAGTTCAAGGTTATAGTGAGCTATGATTGGACCACTGCACTCCAGCCTGGGTGACAGAGAGGGACCCTGTCTCAAAAAAAAAGTTATTAGCAACATTGTTTGTAATAGTCCCAAATTGAGAAAGCCCAAATACCCATCAATGCAGAGTGGGTAAATACGTTGTGTGTAGTTTTGCAATGAACGCTTTGTAAATACACCGAACAAACTACTGCTATGTGCAACAACATGAAAGAATCTTGCAGATCTAATTTTGAGTGAAAGAAGCTTGATATGATGAAATACCATAGAGTCTCATTTATGTAAGATTCAAGACCAGGCAAAATGAATATATGGTGTTAGAAGTCAAGTGAATGGAGACCTTTGGGGACAAGGGAAAGGGTTAGTTATCGGAAGGGGAAAAGAGGGGCTTCTGAGGTCCTGGTTTTGTTCTATTTCTTGACCTGGCGATGGTTACACGGGAGTGCTTACTTTGTGATGATTTGTGTGGGCTGTAAGATGTGTGATTTCTGTACTTCTCTATATGTGTGTTACATGTCGGTAAAAATATTAAAAAGTCTTCTAATCATAGACTATGGAGGAAGAGATGGCTGTGAGACTACAAATCAGTGATTCATTAAAATAATAATTATCCCTGAGCTGCAGGGCAAGAGGCAGATTAGCAGGGCCTCCCCATTCCAGGCTGTAGTTTGAATTTCACTGATGCAGAGGATAAAGTGGAGGCCATTAAGCTGAGAAGGAGGGTGGAGCCCTGAGGCTGCTGCTAAGAAACAGAACTCCCAGGCCAGAGTCTAGATGAGGACACTGTCTCTTGCTTTGCCTAACGTCCCATGAAATGACCAGATGCAAATGGACTGAAAGAGTACTAAGTTATAAACTTCTTAGGGAATTGCTTTGCCAGAAAAATCCCAGCATGATTGAAAAAGGCCTCTGACTGGTCAGCCCAAGGTAAACCCCTGCTCTCAAATCTGCACCATCTGGAAATGGGTCACTAAAGGATCCTCCCAGGGTCCCACCTCAGAAGTGGAAATGGAGGACGACTGGCAAAGGGGACCTTCTCAGAGAGCAGAACCAGGGTTGTCAGATCGGCTGGTCAAGGACCTCAGTCCCTTGCTAGTGTGAGTCCTTGCTGTTCTTGTCCAGCAGACCATGATGTACATAAAGGACTGGTGATCACAGTAGGCTGTTTCCCCTTCTCATTTCCAAATGGGAAATTCTATTATATTCTGCTATTTTCTCTTCTGTCTTATACACTGAGTGTGTTGGGGTGATTTCCATTCATCATTTAGCCTCTAGGGTGTCAAACTGAATTGCTATATACAGATCACATTGATAGAAATCTGTATGACCTTGAGATCTTGGTCTTGGAGCTGGGTGCAAAAACAGGGCATAAGTTTGGGTTGTCTATGACTGTAGAGGGAATGACTTAATTTTTGGAAGTATGTAGTATAGTTGCATTATGTTAGGCAGGGATATTACTGAAAATGAACAAATGGAAAGAAGGATATGTATAGAAAATGAGAAGCCAAGGGGTGGGTTGTTGGGTATATTTGTTATTTTTGCCTTCAAGTATCAATTTCTTCCTCTTATGATAGTAGCTCCCTGATTTTCTTTTGGAGAAACAGTGTCTTCCCAACCCAGATTGTGTAGTTTATCCCTTTCCCTTGATCACAGTGGTTGATTCAGAGATAGGCAAGTGACTCAGGCCAGGAGCCCAGGCGATGAGATTGGATTCCAGAATGTTTGAGAATCTCCTGGGAGAGAAAAGTTCCCTTTGCACTGATGCTGTTAGATTATAGGATATAAATCTGTAGCCATTGGTTGTTCTCTTGCCATTACATAGGAAGTATCTGCCTAAATGTAGCCATTCAAGATGAAAACAAGGCAGGAAAAAAAGAGAGACCAAGTTTGATGTTGTAATCTAAGCTCTCATGTCAATTATGCTCCCGTACGTTTTAGTTGCATGGACCCCATAAATCTCATATTTTGCTTGAGATCACGTGAGTTGGGTTTCTGAAACTTTCAACTGAGAATCTTGTTATTGCGATCAGCTATGGGAAATGCATAAACACTTCCATGTGTTTTGCATATGTTTGGTGTCATGCCACTTTTAACTAAATGAAAGGAGAGTGGCTTTTACTGAAATGCCTAAGTTGCAGGCATTAACCCAGTAGGGGAAGATCTCGTTGGGTATATTCTTTGGTTTCCTTGCTTTGGCATCCAAGGGTTGGGAGCAGTCCATATCAGGAATTCATTGCTCAGGTCTACATAGCTTGTTTACCCCTCCTCCTAAGTGAAGAACATCAGACCTTCCATAGTCAGGGTGTGTCCTTGTGAATTTCCACCTGAGCCAGCTCACTGATGCATGGATGCCACAATGATGGCAGTATTTTCTGCTCTACACGCACATGTGACAGCAGCGTATTCTACCCAGAAAACGGGGTGGAGGCAGTAGCTTTGTGGGTCATCACCCTTGGGCCTAGAATGGCATGGAATATAGCAAGATCTGTGGTGTTCAAGGGTCAGGGATGTGTATTAGATTCAGTCTGAGTCACAAGGAGGTGAAACAGTGAGATTAGGGAAGGATGGAATCCTGGGAGTATGAATGGGAGGAGCCAAAAGCTGAGGAGATGGGGTATCAGAATAGGATCCAGAAAATATAGAATAAGAGTTAGAAATTGGCCAGGCAGAGGAGCCAGGAGACAGAGATGCTCTAAGGAGGCACTGGGCAGGCCCGCCATACGCTGGAGAATGGAGTTTGTGCTGCTTGAGGGTATGTTGAAGGGTTTGCCTGAGCTGTGTGCCACTACTAAGGTAT
This sequence comes from Piliocolobus tephrosceles, assembly GCF_002776525.5. Classification (NCBI taxonomy): domain Eukaryota; kingdom Metazoa; phylum Chordata; class Mammalia; order Primates; family Cercopithecidae; genus Piliocolobus; species Piliocolobus tephrosceles. The sequence continues at coordinate 81,250,427 of NC_045434.1, forward strand.
CACCATGCATGGTGAGCTCTGTGGGGTTCTCTCTCATCCTCTGTTTCAGCCGGGCACTGTGTCACATGTATGTGCTCTAGATCAGAGACCAGAATGGGAGCACAGCAGATTCACTTAACTACAGTTACGTTTGCTGGTTTTTTCTATTACAAATGTATGTATTTTATCCTCCTACAAAACTTCAAATCAAAACTCCTCCTCAGCATCTGGCTAAGTAGGCCAAAAGTAGGTGCTTTCTAGGTTCTGAATGTTGGTGTCCCCCCAAATTCATATTTGAAACTGAATCCCGAATGTGATCGTATTAAGAAGTTGGGCCTTTTGGGAAGTGATTAAGCAACAAGGGCAGACTAATGAACCATGAATGGGATTAGTGTCCTCGTAAAAGACTGAAGAGAGCCTTTTCCCCCTTTGTGCCATGTGCGGACACAGCAACAAATTGCCATCTGTGAAGCAGAGAGCTCCCACCAGACACCAGAGCTGTTCATGCCTGATCTTGGACTTCCTGCCTCTGGAACGGTGAGAAATAGATTTCTTTTTTGGGGGTGGGAGAGCAGGTTCACTTTATTTATTTATTTATTGCAATGCAGCATTTATTTGGAAGGCTTTAGGTCTCAGTGTTACAAATTATCTCCACTGAGAAATAAATTTTTGTTGTTTATAAGCTACCTAGTCTAAGGCATTTTGTTATAGCAGCCTGTATTTTGTCATTCGTTCACTGCTACGAAGAAACACCTGAGACTGGGTAATTTATAAAAGGTTTAACTGGCCCATGGTTCTGCAGGCTGTACAGGAAGCACAGCGATGGCTTCTGCTTCTGGGAAGGCCTTTGGAAGCTTCCAATCATGGCGGAAGGCAAAGCATAAGCCTACACATGACATGGTGAACGCAGGAGCAAGAGAGAGGCAGGGAGGGGGCCACACACTTCTAAACGACCAGGTCTCATGAGACCAGGTCTCATGAGAACTCATTCACTATCATGAGGAAGCACTAAGCCATTCATGAGTGCTCTAGCCCCATGACCCAATCACTTCCCACCAGGCCCCGCCTCCAACATTGGGGATCACATTTCAACTGACATTTGGGCGGGTACAAATATCCGACAATATCACAGCCTGAACAGACTAAGACAGGGCTCAAAAAAGCTGATGAGTGTGAGTGCTCATTGTGTGTACCTGCAAAGTGTGTGGGGGACAGGTGCTTGGGGGACATGAAGATGAACCCTGCACAAATCTTGCTCACCAGGGGCCTGTACTGCTGAGGGAGGCATCACAGGCGCTCTAGCCTGCTGTCAATCCTGTGCTCTACTGACATTGTAAACAACTGCATTTATCACCTGTCTGTTCAAGGAATTGTGTGAGCCACTAAGATAATTTTTTAATTCCAGAAAGAGAGAAAGTACTGTTTCTTACTGCAGGAGACTTTATTTTCTTCATTTCACAAAAACACCAGGGAAATGGCTGTTGAATAAAATTGTGAACTTTGCCTGATGAGTGTTACTAAGGCAGCAGATCCTAAAATGGGGTCTGGTGTGTGCTCATATCAGGCTGTTTGATGAACACTTTGCTACTAGTTACTCTACTCTGTATTTATAGCACAACACGATTTTACTAAAACCCTATGACGGAATCTTATGCAGAATTTTATGCAAAGCGGTTTCTAGAAAGACTTTTAAAGTCATGGAAAAATGGCTTGGATACAACGGCAATAAAAACAGGACACACATATAGAGTTTGTAAAAAAAAAATATTTGAGATGATGGATATCCTAGTTACCCTGATCTGATCACTATACATTAGATGCATCAAAACAGTACTATGTATCCAATAAATATATAATTATGTGTCAATTACAAATATAAAAGTATCAAAATTATATATGTATATGGATATACCTATATCTATATCTATACAATAATAATACTTCTTTTAAAGTATATCTGAATAGCTGTATCTATCTCTATATATGTACACACACATAAGAGTTAAAGAAAAATCCTGGGCTGGGTGCAGTGGCTCATGCCTGTAATTCCCGCACTTTGGGAGGCTGAGGTAAGAGGATTGCTTGAGGCCAGGAGTTCAGGACCAGACTGGGCAACATGGCAGGACCCCTATGTCTATAAAAAATACAAAAAATTAGCCAGGTCTGATGGCATGTGCTTGTAGTTTGAGCTACTTGGGAAGCTGAGGTGTGACGATTGATTGAGCCTGGGAGGCCAAGGCTGAGGTATGCTATGATCATGTCACTGCACTCCAGCCTGGGTGACAGTGCAAGTCTCTGTTTCTAAAACAATAAAATAAAATAAACAAAATGCCTATTTTTTGAAATTTTATTTATTTATTTATGTATTTTTAAGAGACAAGGTCTTATTATGTTGCCCAGGTTGGAGTGCAGTGGTGTGATCATGGCTCACTGTAGCCTCAACCTCCTGAGCTCAAAGGATCCTCCTCTCTTAGCCACCTGAGTAGCTGGTACCATGGTGTGCATCACCACACCTGGCTAATTAAAACAATTTTTTTTAGACAGTTGGGGGCCTCGCTTTGTTGCCCATGCTGGTCTTGAACTCCTGGCTTCAAGTGATCCTCCCACCTCAGCCTCCTGGAGTGCTGGGATTATAGGCATGAGCCACGGCAGCTGGCCAATGCCTGGTGCTAATAGTAGTTACCTTTAGGTCATAGAGTTACAGGCAATTTGGGTTTTCTTCCTTTGTATTTTCAAATTTTCTATAATGATTATGTGTTGTTTTTCTACATGATTATATTTCATGGTCAGAATATAAAGACAAATTCATTTTTCAAAAGAATTACCTGAAGCCCATGAACAATAACAATGTATTTAACAATGTCCCATATGGAGCATACCACAAATATCCTACATTTTAGAGATTACCCAACTTGCGCATGGTCATTTAGGAAGCTAATGGTGGGATTAAGAATTGAATTTGGAGAATGTTGAGGTTCTTTGCTGTCTTCTTGAGAGCCCTTGCCCACGTGCCTATGGTAGGCAGACTGCTGTCGTCACTATTTCATGGCCTGTGTACCATTTGGGGGAAGAGGAGATGGAAACCGTGAGGGCAAGTCGGCCAGGGCAGCCTCCCCCAGGCAGCTCTCCCTGCTCCCACCCGAAATGGGAAAGCAGGGTGAGTCATAGGTCAGATGGCCTCCTGAATCTTGGTTTCCAGCTTGTTTAAGTTTGTAAGTTCAGAGCAACTGTTCAGCTTTGTTCTTGCTTTGTTTGTGTTACACTGGGATCCAGTCATCCATTGGCACAGAGACACAGTTTCCACTTTGATACAATCTGTGTCAGCCTGGCAGTTAATTTATTTAGCAGCATCGTAAGTTTTTTTTTTTTTTTTTTCCATAAAATCCAGCTCCTACAGGATTTTATCAGCATCTTTGCAAGAGAGGACGAATTCAAAAGAAAGTATAGGAGAAGAAACATTCAGTGTGAGCAGTGGAGGGATGCATAATTATATTATTCCATCTTACCAGGCCGGGGGTTTTGATGTGACACAAGGATGCTATCAAAGTAGTCAATATTAGCAAAAAGAGAGGGCTGTTTTGGAGATGGGCTGCTCCGAATGACCAGAAGGACCTATAGCCTCTTCTAGATTCACACACAACCCTAGTGAACGTATACTGCCCCTTCCAGGTGAAACTCAAATGCTAATGGGGGCAGTTGGTAGGATAGGACATACGAGGTGGGGAGGCAGAGAGGGAAGGTTATTTTCTAGTGCTCATCTGAGTGGGAACTGATAAGGGACTCCACAGGGAATATGAAGAAATGCTTTGTATGTTCCTCTGAACTCTAGTTAGGCCTAACCTGCTAAAAGTCAAACTTCATTTCTGATAACGGGCTGTAACTTCATGCCCTTGTAGGTGTAATGGACATAATGAAGGGTTAGAGACTTAGTCCTGAATTTTTACACACTGATGTAGGCATGGGAACCAAGACTGTTTTGGCCAACATGGACCTGAAGGTCCATGGAGGAGAGCCAGCTTGGTATTGCTGAGCGCTTGCTATATACTGGCATTGCTGAGCGCCTGCTGTTTGCTGGCCTTACATCGTGCTGTGGAGGCACGGAAAACAGTCTGCCTTCTGGGGCAGGAGAGGGCTGCACTTCTGGGAAGTCTGGAACCTGGGCAAATCTTCACCAAACGCACCCTCTGCAGTTCCCTGGGTCCTAGGGTAAGGTTGTTTCCAGGAGGAAAGCTGGAGGGGACTAGAGAATATGCTGTAAAATCTTGTTTCTATAAATCATTATGTAGTGTTATATTTTGTTTGTGCAGTTTCCATGTACCTCCATTCAGGAATTATTTCTCAGTAATTTATTATGTATAGGGTAAATTAAGTCCCATTAGTGAAGTCTCAAATTGCATTTGGCTGTTCCATTGTAACTACTCTTATGTTACCATTATCAATATTAACTAACATTTGTGTGTTCTAGGCTTTAGAGCTTAGGAACCATTTTCATGCACAGTATTACGTTTAATACAGCAAGCCTGTGAAGTGGGGATTAGTATCCACACTTTACAGATGAAAGGAGTGAGGCTGAGACACATCCAAAACCACACAGCTCTCAAGATGCTGAGTTGGAATTTTAAACCCTACATTTCTTCTTCTTCTTTTTTTTTTTTTTTTTTTTTAGATGGAGTTGCACTCTGTTGCCACATTGGAGTGCAGTGGTGCGATCTCGGCTCACTGCAACCTCTGCTTCCTGGGTTCAAGTTGTTCTCCTGCCTCAGCCTCCCAAGTAGTTGGGATTACAGGTGCCCGCCACCAGTTTTTTTAAATATTTTTAGTAGAGATGGGGTTTCACCATGTTGGCCAGGATGGTCTTGATCTCCTGACCTTGTGATCCACCTGCGTTGGCTTCCCAAAGTGTTGAGATTACAGGCGTGAGCCACTGGGCAGCCTAAACCCTACATTTCTTACTGTAAACTCAGCATTCTTTCCATCACATCATTCCATGACTCTCCTCTTTTGCCCCCTGGTATAAAATAAACTTTTCCTGGGCTAGGTGAGTAGGGCAGACTTCCTAGGCTTGGTATTGGGGGTTCAGGGTGTAGGGCCTCTCTTCATCTTCCAATTTCCTCTTCCTGTCATGTTGATTTGGAGACATCAAGGAAAAAGATTCAGGAATGTGGGAGTGGAGAAAGAGAATAGTGTACTCCGGTTGTAGTCACATCAGTTTCTTCATTTATTTAATAACCATTTATTAAATACCTGCTCTATGCCAAGTACTGCCCTAGGCACTGGGGGTGCAGTGGGGAAGATGGCAGGCATGAACCCTGCCCTCATGAAGCCTGGAACTCCGCGGAGCCTGGAACTCTATGGGGAAAACAGGGACTCAGTGAGTCATTAGTCACTCTACTGAATGTTATGAAGAGGTGCACTGTGTACCTTTATACAATACGGGGGTCTAAGACAGGAAGACCCCATCTATGGTGTCTGGAAGGGCTTTCTAGAGAGAGCAGTGTTAAAGCTGAGTGTGGAATTAGCGAAGTGAAGCTCTAGATCATAGGGAATGTGGTACTTTTGAAGAAATGAAAGGCCAGGACAACTGGAATGAGTCAAGGGAGGATTGTAGATCAATGGAGATGTGTTGGAACCAGGTGATGCAGAGAATGAAAGAATTTTAATCTTTATCCTAACAGTAATGGGAAACAATAGAAGGATTTTTAGCAGGGGTGTGACATGATTGGATTTAAATTTCAAAGTATGAATTTAACTGCACTGTGGAGAATACGCATGTGAGTTCTGGACCCAACTGTGAGACATCCAAGTGACTGAGGTGGGCAGGTGGAGCTCAGGAGAGGGTCTGCAGCACAGAGGCAGATGAGAGACAATTGGCACAAATAAAACAAACAAAACTGAGGAAGTCTATCTGGGGAAATGGTAGAGAGGTGAGGGAAGGCGTTCATTCACTCTATAAACATTTATTGCTCCTGATTGCTGGTGTTCTAGGTAGTTGGGCTGAAGAATAAAAAAGACAAACATTCCTCCATTGTGGGGCCTGTATTCTAGTAAGGAAAGGTAGAGGGTGGGGTGGGAGGGAAGTCAGACAATAAGTAACAGATCTATAGTTATAAAGATGTCCTTATAAGGTACAGTGCAGAAAGCCAAGCAGAGGAGGGTAAGGGGAGTGGGAACTCGGGGCATGGGTGGATTGCAATTTTAAATAGAGCAATCAGGGTAGGTTTCTCCAATAAGGTAAAGGAGAGAGCTGCAAACAAGAGCATTTCCTGCGCAAAGGCTCTAGGGAGTGTGAGGAACAGCACAGAGACCCAGTGTCTGAAGCCAGGAGATGAGGTCAGACAGAAAACAGGAGGTCTGGGCACAGAGGGCCTTGTGGGCTTTGGGTTTTACTCTGAGATGGGGAAGGCTGTGGAAGGTTTGAAGAAGAAGGGTGGGATGATGTGACAAGTAAGAGGACCACTCTCATAACTGTGTTAGGAACAGACCTTGTTGAGGGCAAGGTGGAAGCAGCACCAGCAGAGGCTCTTGCAGTCATCCAGGTGAGAGGTGATGGTGGCTCCCATCTGGGTGGTGGTAGGGAAAGTGGGCAGAAGTGATTGGATTCTGGGCCTGAGATCTAGCTTGGAGCCCAAGGTATTTGGGACAACCAACAGGTATTTATTAACATTTGCTAAATTGAGTGGAATAGACTCTACCTAACATAGTCACAATGTCAAATAATAGAAATATTTTTTGTTTTCAAGATCTTTTAAATGATCTAGGAGATAAAACTAAACGGAGTCAAGAATAACAAAAGCAGAAATAACACCATCACCAAACTGTATCTACTAAATGCTAAATGCTATAATAAAGACTTATGTATATCAGATTGACTGTTTTGCAGCTTTATGTGATTCAACTTAGTATTATCTAAGTTAACCATCGCAACCACCTTGTGAGTTTAGATTATTCCTGTTGTACAGACGAGGACATTGAGGCTCAGGAAAATTCAGTAGAGAAGCGGTGGCAATAAAACACAGGGCATAATGAGGGACTAAATAATACCATTTATATAATAAATATTATGTGAGTCTATTCAGGAGGAATTTATATGGGCTGGCATCATTTGGGAAGCTTCAGGGAACAGAGAAACCTGAGTTAGGCTGTGAGAAAAGGTTAGACTTTGTTGATTTGTAGAGGTGGAGAGGAGAATTACAAATAGAGGAAAATGCTCTGGCAAAGTCATAGAGTTGGGATACAGATTAAAGTATCAGAGACACCAGCGTAGGCAACACAGTAAAACCGTGTCTCTACAAAAAAAAAAAAGTAAAATTAGCTGAGAGCAGTGATGCACCCTTATATTCCTAGCTACTTGGGAGGCTGAGGTGGGGGGATTGCTTGAGCCTAGGAGTTCAAGATTACAATGAGCTCTGAAGAGTGAGACCCTGTCTCCAAAAAAAGAAATCAGAGAGAGGACAGTCTGGCTGAATTTAGGAGTCTATCTGCTGTATCAGTTTTCTAGTACTTTTGTAACAAATCACCACAAATTGGGTGGCTTAAAACAACAGAAATGTATTATCTCACAGTTCTGGGGGCTGGAAGTCTGCCATCAAGGTGTCAGCAGGACCATGCTCTCTCTGAAGCCTCGAGGGGAGAATCTGCTGTGTGCCCTTCTCTTAGCTTTTGGTGCTGCTAGCAATCTGTGGCCTGTCTTGCCTTATCCGTTTTCTGCCTTGTTATCACGTGGAGCTCTCCCTGCATGTCTGTCCCTGTGTTTCCTCTCCTCTTTTTATAATGACACCTGTCATACTGCATCAGGGCTTGCCCCATTTCTTCTCAACTTGATTACATTGGCAAGTTCCCATTTCCAAATAAGGTCACTTTCACAGGTACTGAGGGATAGAACTTGAACATAGGCTGGGAGCAGTGGTTTGCGCCTATAATCCCAGCACTTTGGGAGGCTGAGGCAGGTGGATTGCTTGAGCCCAGGAGTTTGAGACTAGCCTGGGCAACATGGTGAAACCCCGTCTTTACATAAACTACAAAAATTAGGTGGGCATGGTGGCACATGCCTGTGCTCCCAGCTACTCTAGAGGCTGAGATGGGACGACTACTTGAGCCTTGGAGGTTGAGGCTTCAGTAAGCCATGATCATGCCACTGCACTCTAGCCTGGGTGACAGAGCGAGACCCTGTTTCAAATAAAACAAAACAACAAAAAACCTTGAACTTATCTTCTTGGGGGAACACAATTCAACCATAACATCTGCTAAGCAAATTACTATGTGTTGAATGAATGCATGAAATGGATGACATGTGATTGTATATGAAGAGTGTAAATGGTTGAGACTACTGAGAGTCTGAAATGTCTGGTTGAGTTTGGAAAATGCTTTACCCAGGGTGGTAAAACTTGTTCATCAAAATGCTGGGAGTTGATTTTATAGGGTGAGGAATTGGAGGATTATAGTTTGTAATTTGGGATTTAAGACTTTTAGATCTTCAATCTGTCTGTAGATGTCCCCAGATTTTTATCTCTCGAATCTATAAAAAATGACTGTTAAAAATACCAGTTGCCAGCTTGGAACACCCAAGCAGCAAGTCTGTGGTCTTAGAACAGAGATTATTTTCCTTGAGTTAAAGTCTTTGGAAAAATCAGTAATGGACCCAGCAGAGAAGACATGGAAAAAATCAGTAGTGAGACTAGCATGAACATGGAGTCCTTTTCTATAACGGGAGAGTCTAAACATAGCTGCTATGATCATATATCACCACAGACAGTGTCTTCTACCTGCACCGCCTCAAGTTTTTTTTACAAACTTGACACATTACTTTCCTCACCTTTTCACAGCCACATTACAGGGACTGATCTGCAATGAGCGAGTCCTGGAGGTTGGTCTTTTTTTCCTAAGTATCTCTTGCCAATCCCCCAATGGCAGGTGCAGGTGCCACCCTGGCAGGTACTCATCAGCTGTAGGCAGCATGCCTTGCAGATTCAGCCTCTTCAGAAACACCAGGTACTCATAGACACCTACCAGCCTATACTTCTACGTCTGTCCATTCTGGGCTGAATTGTGTTTCCCCCCTTCAAAAGATATGTTGAAGTCCCAACCCCCAGCAACTCAGATGGGATGTTATTTGAAAATAGGCCCTTTGCAGATGAAGTCAACTTAAAGTGAGGTCATTAGGGCAGGCCCTAATCCAATAGGACTGGTGTCCTCATAAGAAGAGGGGAATCTGAACGTATGTGCAGTGAGGAGAACATCAAGAGAAGACAGAGGCACACAGGGAGAACACCATGCCATGACAGAGGAGGGCTGCAGCTGCAGCCAAGGATGCCAGTAAACACCAGGAGCTAGAATAAGCAAGAAAGGGTCCTCCCCTGCAGGGTTTAGAGAAAGCATAACCCTGCTGACACCTTGACTTCAGACTTCAGACTGCAAGAGAATAAGCTTATGTTGTTTCAAACCATCCAACATATAGTACTTTGTTACGGCATCCCTGAGAAACAAACGGACTGTCCCTTTCATCAAGATTTACCTGTCTGAAGTTTCATTTTCTAATGTTACTGTACTCAACTGAATTGACTTAGCAATTTAATTACTGTGAAGGGATTTACAGCTGCTGATGGCATAACAGGGGTGTGGGGGACTGCATGCTCTGTAGCAGGGACCTTGTCTGGCAGGTCACTGTCGAATGTAGTAACTGAGGAGAGTGGAATGAAGGGACACTACAAAGATGTGAATGGGGTAAGGGAAGCACCAAGGATGCAAGGGAGGGCTGCTGCCACTGGGGCTGGTAACAGTGGGTGCCATTAAATCCACCTCTAGGTGTGAAGGAGGCAGGGAAAGGGCCTATTCTCAGAGCTGGGGACAGCGGTAGTGTGGCTGCAGGAGATGGTTGCCTAGTGGAATCTGTGGCCTTCTGTAGAGGCACGGGACCACTGTCACCTGCAGCAAGGCAGGGAGGCAGCTAGAGGATAAACACGTGCTCTTTCTCTTGCCCTTCGGCTCTTTTGTTAACATCCCTTAGCCAGAAGCTGGAGGGTAAAGGAACCTGTAGATGCAGTCGTAAAGGTCAGCCTCCCTGGGATACAAAGAAGAGTGGACAGAAGTGGGGTCCCCCGGCAGGGGTGAGGATGGGAAATGTGTCCTGACAATGTCAGATGGGGCAAGGATCCATCTATCAGCAGCCTACCCCTCCCCACCTTCGATTTGACTTTCCAAGGATATGCCTAGTAGAAAAAGTCTCCCTTTCAAGCCTATTTGCATTTTGGTGACACCCCCCGCTTTTTTTTTTTAATTGTGGGAAATGACTGTCATAATTATTGTCTTTTTTTTTTTTTTTTTGAGATAGAGTTGCACTCTTGTTGCCCAGGCTGGAGTGCAATGGCACGATTTCGGCTCACTGCAACCTCCCCCTCCTGGGCTCAAGCGATTCTCCTGCCTCAGCCTCCTGAGTAGCTGGGATTACAAGCATGTGCCACCACGCCCAGCTAATTTTGTATTTTATAGTAGAGATGGGGTTTCTCCATGTTGATCAGGCTGGTCTCAAACTCCCGACCTCGGGTGATCTGCCCACCTTGGCTTCTCAAAGTGCTAGGATTACAGGCATGAGCCACTGTGCCTTGCCCATAATGGTTTTAATTGTGGGAAATGCTAAGTCATAATGTAGAGCCCTTTAATGCTCCAAGGTGATGGGGCAGAGATGGGACAGACGAAACAAAATGGGATAGACAATGGTGGTCTTGCTAGCTCAGAGGCAAAGATTGTCAGAAGAAAGACACTGACTAGGGACAAAGTTAGAAAGAAAGAATCATATCAAAGGAAAAGAAGTGAGGGGGATTCCAGTTAGTGGAGAGAAAGTGCTAGAGAAAGACTTGGGAAGATGACTGGACTCAATCCTGAGGGAAGAGATTAGTGTAAGGAATTTCTGGACGTGAGAATTGGAGAGGGCAAAACAGCGTCTTCCTTACAGGATTGTGGTGAGGAGCAAATGAATCAATGCATGGGCAAGGGATGGTCGCATCTGTGAGAGGAAATTCAATTTCGGGACCCCAAAATCCTACGCCAAAGAGAAAAGTCAAGCTGGGAACTTCATCAGGCAAACCTGCCTCCCATTTTATTGGTAAATAAGATAGCTACAAAGATTTTTTTAAAAAGAAAAAAACTACATACCTCCGTCACAATTTGCCCACAAGGAAATTCCTTGTGGACCTTAAGATCTTTACCCTAAAACAGTTCTGTTGAATTTCACTTTGGCAATGTAAGTTGATAGCTGATCTTCACAGCTGTGGGACAAAGGACAGAACTCAAAGTCATCCCTCTGCCCACCTGAGACAAATGCATATCTGATTGCTTTCTCTGCCTTATTGTTTATGCAAAACTGCAGATTCACTAAGGCTAAGTGACCATTCCTCTACCCACCCCTCACAAGTAAATCGTGTATTCAGTGAAAGGCTGATCAAAGACTCAGAAGAATGCAACCATTTGTCTCTTACCCACCTATGATCTGGAAGGCCCCGGCCCCGTGCTTGAGTTGTCCTGCCTTTCCAGACCAAACCAATGTACCTCTTACACATATTGATTGATATCTCATGTCTCTCTAAATGCATAAAATCAAGCTGTGCCCCAACCACCAGGGCACACATTGTCAGGACCTCCTGAGGCTGTGTCACAGGTGTGTCCTTAACCTTGGCAAAATAAACTTTCTAAATTGATCGAGACCTGTGGTTCACACATATAAAGCACTGTATGCATATAAAATGTATAACAGCAGCAGCAATTATAAGAACAATAATGGACATCTAGTTTGGGATACAGGGAGATGCTGGATTAATTTCAGCTTAACTGATAGATAGTGCATGATAGTGCATTGTCAGTACCATCCATAATAAGCAAAAGGAACTTTATTTTCTCAACTAAAGGGAGAGGACCCAGGATATGAAGTGGAGTAGAGTAGAAATCAGACACACTACTTTTTTTTTTTTTTTTTTTTTTTGAGACAGAGTCTCACTCTGTCACCCAGACTGGAGTGTAATGGCGTGATCTCGGCTCACTGTAACCTCCACCTCCCAAGTTCAAGCGATTCTGCCTCAGCCTCCCGAGTAATTGGGATTACAGGCGCCTGCCACCATGCCTGGCTAATTTTTTGTATTTTTAGTGGAGATGGGGTTTCACCATGTAGGCCAGGCTGGTTTTGAACTCCTGACCTGAAGTGATCTGTCCACATCAGCCTCCCAAAGTGCTAGGATTACAGGCATGAGCCACTGCGCCTGGCTCAGATATGTTAATTAAAGTGGAAAAGTTTGTAACTTCAGCTTTACTGAGCTTTTAGATTCATTCTCTGCTTAATTCATCCCATAAGAGTCTCAGGAATGTGGTAGTTTTCTGCACCATAACTGACCAAGATGAGTCTCTTATGAGTATGGAGGAGAGCTTGGGGACAGAATTCTGTTCCTAAGGACAGACCCTGTTTAAGTCTTTTGATGTGGTCACAGTACTGAATGAGATTGCTACATATACAGGTAGCAATCTTGAAGAGCTTTTATTTGGTGGAGTTTTCAAACCCCATGCCTCCCTGTACCCTATCCTTTAGCTGTGAGGAAGAACAACTACCTCTTTACCACATCTTGGACAATGCCTTCTCTATGATTCTTCCTGCCTACTCCTTCTTCTCTCTCTCTTTTAAAAATTTTTTTTAAGACACAAGGTCTTGTGTGTTGCCCAGGCTGGAGTATAGTGGTGTAATCAGAGCTCACTGTAACCTCAGCTCCTGGGCTTATGTGATCCTCCCACCTCAGCCTCCTGAGTAGCTGGGACTGCAGGTATGGCCACCTAGCCCAGCTAATTAAAAAAAAATTTTTTTTTTTTTTTTTTTTTTTTTTTTTTTTTTGTGGAGATAGTGTTTCATGTTGCCCAGGCTGGTCTCAAACTCCTGGTCTCAAGTGATTTTCCTGCCTCAGCCTCCCAAAGTGCTGGGATTACAGGCGTAAGCCCATTGTGCCTGGCCTGTACTTACTGTTTAAATGTATCTTTCCTCAAAGTTTTATCTTCCCATCTTTTCCCGCTCAGATTTTCTGTCTGAGGGGGCTCACCTATATTCATCTCTAAATTTGTTGTGGCTAACACAGATTTCCAGTGGTCTCCTGGACATCTTCCCATGCATTTCTCTTCCATAACTAAAACTTAGCACATTTAATTTAACATGTCATCCTGCATACTGCTCCTCTTGCCGTATTTACTCATCATGGCTACTGGGACTTCTGTCCTTGCTTTCACTTGGGCCAGAAGCCTCAGTCACCTTCCATTTCTTGTTCTCCATTCTCTTTAAACTCCAGGGTCTCTTGACATCCAAATCATCAGTTGCCAAGTTCTGTCCTTTCTTCCTTTGAGCTTTCTTCTCAGTCCAATACCTTGATTCTGCTATAATTTAAGTACTTTTTGACTCTTCTGGATTATTTCAATAGCTTCATGACATATCAAATTTCCAACTTCGACATTTTCTTCATTGTCACATGAGTTATCTTTCTCTCTGGTCCAGGTCAGATAGTTTTACCTCCTCAGAATCGTCAGTGGCTCCTTGCTGCCCAAGATACCTGGTTCAGTTCCTGGCTGGGACTTTACAACCCTCTAGGATTCAGTCCCAACCTACCCCATGCCTTCCTTACGCACCATGCTGGTCACTGCCCCGTACTGGTCACACTGCACTACTTGCCCTTCACTGAATATGCCATTCATAACTCCATGTTTTCGCTTATGCTATCCGTGAGAGGTAGACCCACCTCTCTACCTTTCCCTGTGCCACCTAGGTAGAACGAATCATTCCCTTCTTTGTCTTTCTGTATTTTGAACTTTGTTTTTCTGTATTTTCCGTATTCTGTGTTTCTATATTTTGCTTACTTTTCTATTCTAGTACTTCTTCTCAGAAGTACTATATGCTTTATATTATAGTTAATTGCCTTCCCTCCAGATTGTAAGCTCCTTGAGGGTGCACTGAATTTTATTCCTTTCTGTATTCCTGTAACATTGATCACACAGAACTTTACACATAGTAAGACTCTCAATAAACGTCAACGAATGAATGGATACTATTCACAGCACATAACGTGGGTAATTGGGAGGCTGGCCTTGAAGTATGTCTCATAGCTTCAAAATTTCTGATCTTTCTTCCCCATAGCTAAAAGTTCAAAAGAAAATCATTTAATTCCTGGGGAAGTATCTTACAGGCCAATTTAAGTGGAAATGCAGCTGCACTCTCGTTCCATTTTGCTCCTGTGGTTTTGTCTCATGGCCCTGACTTGAAATTTCAGTTGGAGACTTGAAATGCAACCAAAGTAGTTTCTTCTGTGTCACCCAATAATAAGGCTTTCTAAACCCTTCAATTTCACTCAAACATTTATCTTGAAAATCAGCTCTGCTGCAAAATGGGTCTAATTCAACTGCCACCCATGCGGATGTAGTTGTGATGACGAGTTTAAATGGGACATTTTTAGGCTCTCCAATATGTCAACAAGTTAAGAGTTTCATTCATTTAAAAAATGTAAATAAATGCAGCTGCATCTGGCTATATGGACTTTAAAGTGAGATCATGGTGCTAAACCAAGTGACAAAATGCTCCAAACTGAGGGAGATACCCAGCTTTGAAGATAATTTAAGAAGCATTAATAAATATATTTAGAAAACTCATGCAGCCAAATCCCTACCTCCAGCTCATCTTTTTTTACTCTGTAAGCTAGCAGAATTCATAAAGACAGCTTAAGAACAACAAATAAAGAACTGGCTGCTTGCCAAAACCAATTAAGTGGTGAGAAAAGGAAGTCACATGCATTAAACTTGCATGTTGGAATTCTCCATTATTGGACTTAAAATAATTATACAATTTCATACTTAAAATAATTATACAATTTTCCATTTCTCATTAAAATATGTTAATTGAATTAAACAGTGTTCAACTTTTGAAAACTAGATTTCCAGAAATCAGTTTGGAAGTCTGTTTGCTTGAAGGTAGAACGCATTTTCTCATAAAAACGGTATTATCAATGCAGGTAGGTACCCAGGTTAGCCCACTAAAGTCATTCATACTCATTTATATTGATGCCATATCATGTATTTACAAGAAAAAAATTAGTAAAAAATTCCATTGCCATATTAGCATTTATGTAAGTAATTTAATCTCCCATCTCTGAAATTTATTAAGAAAGGTTTTCATTTTTACTAAATGGTGAATGAAAAGCATAGCAGAAAGCAGATTTAATTAAGGGCTGAAAATATAGATGAGTATCGTGGTTGAGATTCCGAAGGGAAATCTGGGCCCTTTCCAGGACTTTCTAATTTGATGCTACTGGCTCTTTATGACATTAAGTCTCACTTCCAAATTTACGGCTTTCCTTTTTCCTCATATGGTTATATCACTGGCACTACTTTAGGCTTATCATTCATGATTAGGGTCATTTTTCTTTGGCTTACAAATGGAAGAAAAAGGGGACAAAATGGGACATTTTCTTCTGAGATAATTGAGCAAAAGTTAGATAAGAGGAAAGAGGGAGAAAAGGCCCTTAAAAAGGATGTGCATGCATATGAAAAATAAATTTCCTATAGTGGTTACCCTGAGCTGAGTCAGCAAAAATGCATGATTTCCTAAAGAAGAAAAAAGCTATTCATTAGATTTGAGAGCTCTTCGCAGTCCCAGGCCATGCTATTGCTTCCCAAAGGGTAGAGGCTACCAGAGGAACGACCACAGAAAGAGCTCTGTATGCAACTGGCTATTCTTTTTTAGAGGAAATTCACAAATTGGGTGTTTATAGCTTTGCAATTCATGGTACTCTGTCATTAACTAATTTTGTGAGCATACCTACGATTTATTTCTCTTTCATTTTCCACACACAGAAAATGACTGTATCTTATCTCAGTTTTAAAAAATCTTAACGTCTCTCACTCTTTGTGGCATCACCTCCAATGTACTCCAAGACTCATGGCCCCTCCAATTCAACTTGCTACTGCTGTTTAGATAATACCTTTCAGAATCTTTGCCAGCCAAGACAAGTTCAGTGGCTTCCAATTTTCTTCACACGCTGAAACTTTTCTGCCGGATGTTCAGGGCCTCCATAGAATGGCTTCACACTTCCCAGTCAAGCCCACACCTCCTCCACTTCCTATCAGATGCCTCTGCTCTGGTTTGGCCAGAATCTTTCCTATTGTTTGAAAATGCCACAACCATTCCAGCTTCTATGCATCATCAACTCATGTTTTCCTTCTTAAAATTCATTCTTTTTCCTCCTTGGCTGCCTAAATTCCATCTATTTGTAAGAAGCAACGTTTGGGGTATCTGTTCTACGTAACAATAGTTTTGGGCACAAGAAGCCCTAGCAACCATTTTGTACCACGTGACCCTGCTTTCTTAGCCACACTCGATTGGACTAACAGAGTACCTATGACCTAAAATGGAATGATCAAATTCTCTTCCCTAGGAATTTGGAAACGGAACTGAAAACCAGTGTGGGTGTTTGGAGATGGAACATGTGACTTAGGAACTGTGGGTCAGCCACATTCTATTTTGTGGAAGAGAAACTATGGCAGCCTCATGGTAGAAAGGGAAAGAGAGAGTATGTAATAGAGTTCTTGGTAGAAAACAGCAGAAACAAATTCTAGTTAACTTAGTAGAAAATATTTACTCTAAGGATATTATGTAGCTCGTAGGATCAATGAGAAGGCTAGGGACCTGATTTGGAAAATGGACCAGGAGAGACTAGGCAGCCCAAAGACAGCCAAGGTATCATCGTAGGAACAGTCCAGTTAGAATGCCACTGTAAGCTCCCCGCTTGCCTCTTCTTGTCAACCCCTCCATATAGTAACTGCAGTGATCTTTCTAAAATTTAACTCAGATTATGATACTCTCCAGAAATTATATAATAATTTGTCTGGTCTTTATCCTAGTTCCTGGCGTGGAACCTCTAATACCATTGGAATTTCCCAAGTGATAAAAGTGTCTTCGTTATCCATGGTGGGTGCTGATTGTTTATGCTAATGAGGTGACTCATGCTAGGCCTCTAGACAGCTTCTGCGAATGAATTGAGTCAGGGTGGGGGTAGGCTGAGCCAGAAAGACCAACCATGAGATTAGAAGGTTGGAACTTTGAGCTATGTGATATCGGTCCGATCTCTGGAGAGGGCAGGGAAGCTGGAGATTGAGTCTAATCACGTGGGCCCATAATTCATTCAAACATGCCTGGGTAAGGAAATCCTAATAGAAACTCACAGGGAAGTTTATTGGAGCTTCCTGGTTGGTGCTGGGAGGGTGATATGCCCTGATTCTATGGGGAAAGGGGGCACAGGAACTCTACGTGTGGGATCCTTCTGGATCTTGCCCGGTGTGTCTCTTTGTTTGCCTGCTTCTGATTTGTATCTTTTATCATAAAACTGTAATTACCAGCACTCTCCTGTGTACTTTAGTTGACGGGAGTTCTGTGACACATTCTAACATTCTGTGACTCATTCTAACAATTACCAAGGGGGCCGTGAAAATCTTAGAATTTGTAGTAGTTGGTCAGAAGTGTGGGTGGTCTGAAGACCCTCAACCTTGCAGCTGGTGTCTAAATAGGGACAGTGTTGTTGGAGACCATGCCTTTTGGCCTGTGGAGTCAGTGCTGACTCTGGGTGGTTAGTGTCAGAATTGTATTGCATTGCACCTCCTGCTTAGCACTTCCAAATGGTTTTTATTAGACCAGAATAAAACAACTATTCACAATGGCCTGCAGTGACCTTGCCAGACCTGCTTCCTGCCTGTCTCCCTGGCCTTACCTCCCTCTACTCTCCTCCATATTCACCGCATTCCAGGATGACATTTCTTCTGTCCCTCGCACACACCAAGCTGACTCCATTTCAGTGCTTTGCATTTGCTCTTCCCTCTGCTTGGATACCTTTCTTCCAGATCTTTGTGTGGACTTCTCTGAGGGTAGAAGCACTGTTGGTCTTGTTCACCTTTATACCCAAGACCTGTAACGGTAACTGGATAGGTTGATTGATTATACACTCATAGGTCGCATAAGAGATCTGGGTGGGTCTGTTAGTTATAATTCTGCAACCTACAGGATCAGATTCCAGGTCTGTCTTTTTAGCTAAGTTGGCTCTTTGACTGTTAAGAGATAAGAGGTTCTTTTTGTGCTGTTATCAAAGCTTTTTGGTTCTTGGACTGTGGCATCAGCTGAGATATTTAAGCCCCAAATTTGTAGTTTTCTTTCTGTGAACTCACCAGTGCATTTAGAAGCAGCCAGTTCATTCAGAGTCTTTATATTTATTGCTCCCTCCAAAATAGTTGCAACCACCACTTGGTCTTCATAGGGAGAAGGAAGCCTTACCTTCCATATGTACTTCATCTCAAGTAGTCAGCAGTGATAATTTAACTAACAATTTGCTACGGCATCCCATGGACTACTGATATCTTATTTTCCACTGGCATTGAGGTCATCATCTAATGCACGCCAACTCAGATAATCAATCCCAGATCCTATCTTTGAATCAGTTTCCTGGAGCTGTTTTAGGAATATTTTGTTTATTCAGGGAAGCAAAACTACTCTATGTTTTTAAAATAGGGAGTTCAATTGAGGAAATTGGTAACAGAGGTCTTGGAATGGTGGGAGAACAAAGAGGAAGGCAAAATAACTCAAAGATTGGTAATTTTAGGACGCCACTCCACCTCTAGGGCTGAGTGCACAGAAGCGAACACCATGTCACCCAGAGCCCATAACTGCTGTGCTGCTGAGGCTGCTACTACTGGAACTTGACTGCCCAAGGAGGAGCTCAAGAGCTCTCAGTTACTCTTGGCACTACGACGACCACCACCATTATTGCTTTAGTCACTGCTGTCACTGCCACTGTTGCTATTGCTGCTGTCACTGCTAGAATCAAGAAAACACAGGGCTTCTCCCTGCCTCCTACTTTTCCGTATCCTGCCAGTGCCTCCTGTGAGCATAATCAGCTGGCAGAGGAGTCTGGAAAATGTAGTCTTCAGGCTTCTGGCCTGACGGAGGAAGTAGAGTGGGGCGAGTGTTAGCTGAGAGACCATGGATTCCATGTGGCACAAACTCAGAGGTCCTGCTCAGGCAAGCCTTCCTTACCCCCTACACCAGAGCAGATCACGCTGAGCTCACTCTCAAAGCCGTTGGCACTTTCTCCTCATAGAAGTTCCTACAGTTTGTGATTGCATATTGCAATGTATATGTACAAATGTATGTGTGTATCTCCTATGTGTGCAGAAGCTCCCCAAAGGCAGTTACTGTATAGCTTTTGCTCTCCACCATACTTGTAGCTCCTGCACATGGTGGGGACTCAAATGTGTGTCGAACCAATGAACAGCTTCAAACAGCTCTGCCTTTCTGCCCATCCTTCACCTTTGTCTCTTCTCTCATCTTAATTCAGTCCCTTTTTATTATAACATTCAGATTCCACAATGCACTGTGAGACTTGGAGTGAGAAAAGAGCTTTTAGATGAGTTCTCATCACCTTTAAAAATACATATTTTACAACAGTATCAATTAGGCTATGCAAATTCCCAGGCATTCTAGTCCTTTCAGCATTCCTGCCCCTCAGGATGAACATGCAAGTCTGTGTGTCCCTCCTCTTTTCAGGTCACATTAAGCTTAGGTGTCGGGTTGGAAGACTAGGTGCCATAGGAAGGATATAAAAGCAGCGGCTGTAAGAACAGACATCATTAAGTTCCTGGCAGGGGAAGAAGGGGTACAGAGGAGGGGATTTATGTGAATAAAGAGGCTGGATCAGGGCCTTGTGGCCTTGGACAAAGTGTGGTGCAGAGAGTAATTTCCCTTGAATCATCTTGAACATCAGGCTTCTAGTCACTATTTGGCTTTTGCAACATTGAAAATTACTGTGTGGCTTAGTCTGCTAGGGCTGCTGTGACACAATACCGCAGACTAGGGGGCTTCACTACAGAAATGGATTTTCTACTGTTCTGGAGGCCGGAAAGTCCAGCATCAAGGTTCTTGCAGCTTTGGTTTCTCCTGAGGCCCCTCTCCTTGGCTTGCAGGTGGCCTCCCATGGTTTCTCTGTGTGTTTGTGTCCTAATCTCCCCTTCTTATAAGGACATCAGTCATACTGGGTTAGAACCCACCCTAATGGCCTCATTTTAACTTAATTACCTCTTTAAATACCTTATCTCCAAATGCAGATACATTCTGAGTTACTCGGGATTAGGACTTCCAGCACATGAATTTTAAGGGAACACAATTCAGTCCCTAACACCAAAGCAGCAAGCTTTGTTTCATTCTTGTGTGTTTGGATACATCTTTTATGGAAGTTCTTCTCAAATGGAAATCCCAGTATATGAACCCATATCTCCCATGCTGTTAATTTCCAGAGGGCTTACAGGGAGAACTGAAATTGTTTGCAAACAAAAATGACAATAGAACACAGTAAGATGCTGCACTTCCCACTCTCCCAAGACACCCAGCCTCCAAACTGCAATGTGGTGCCATCAGTTAGCATGAATTAGGAGAGACACGAGGTTAGACAGCCCAGCAAGTTGCAGCCAACCTGGAGGGTATAATGAAAGCTGAGCAGCATCAGGGGAAATTAGGAGGAGAGGTCACAGAGGTATGGTGGAGCTGGAGTCTCATGCCTTGGTGAGAAATAGAGAACAAAGAAAAGGGAGGAGTTCCATTGTGACCCAGTGTGTGTCACTTGGTTTAGCAAATTTATAATCATGGGTCCCAGAGGAAATTTATGTAAAATATCCCTTATCCAACCCACTGCTCCAGGAAACACCTATTCTTCTTGTCTTCTGTGAGTTGTCAAAAGGTATCTTCCATCTTTCATGAAACTCTAAGGTCAGCAGAGCCTCAGCTTTGACAAATAAATGCATTCGAGTCTGTATCTGCCTCATTGTCCTTCAGTGGTCCTCATGGAACCTTTCCTGAAGAGATGGTGATGGGGCCATTTGACATGGGACACGGCAGGTGCTGGAAGAAGCAAATATTTTTAGTGACAAAGACTGTGACAATCGTAAGCCAGAAAGAAGACACTCAACCACTGAATTAGGACTTTTGAAGTAGTAATTGGTAGTGGTAAGATAGGTGAGTAGCTAATAGACCCACCTGTGTTCATACACGCACGGTTGTCTCCATGCTGGAGGCTGAAAGAACAAAAGAATATTATATCCAAAATTGCAAGATTTCCTAACAATTGGAGATGTTCCAGCTTCTCTGGCAATTTGGCAGATGACTGGGGAAGAATAAAGAGGGCCCTGTAGTTCTCAGTTAATCTTGGAAACAATGCCAGAAATTCCTCCTAATATCACAGTGGGTGTACACCCTGTAATATCATTCATAATATCTGAAAGGAGATATTACTCCAAATATCACAGTGGGTGTACACCCTATGATAGTATTCATAATATCTGAAAGCAGATATTATCCTTAATATCACAGTGGCTGTATACCCTGTGATATTATTCATAATATCTGAAAAAAGATATTGCCCCTAATATCACAGTGGGTATACACACTGTGATATTATTCATAATATCTAAAAGGAGATATTATTCTTAATATAACAGGGGGTAATACACCCTGTGTGTGTACCCCCTGTGATATTCTTCATAATATCTAAGGGAGATATTATGTAATATCTAAGTAATATCTAAGGGAGACATTACTTCTAATATCACAGTGGGTGTACACCCTGTGATAGTAATAATTAAGGGGGGGTGAAACACACTGTGTGTACACCCCCTGTGGTATTCTTCATAATATCTAAGGGAAATATTACTCCTAATATCACAGTGGGTGTATACTCTGTAATAACATTTGTAACGTCTAAGGGAGATACTACTCCTAATATCACAGTGGATGTATACCCTGTGATAGTGTTCATAATATCTAAGAGAGCTACTACCCCTAATATCACAGTGGGTGTACACCCTGTAATAGTATTTGTAATAAATAAGGGAAATATCACTCCTAAT
Source organism: Piliocolobus tephrosceles (assembly GCF_002776525.5). Lineage (NCBI taxonomy): Eukaryota > Metazoa > Chordata > Mammalia > Primates > Cercopithecidae > Piliocolobus > Piliocolobus tephrosceles. Next base: position 81,272,351 of record NC_045434.1, read on the forward strand.
ATCACAGTGGGTGTACAACCTGTGATAGTATTCATAATACCTAAGAGAGATGTTACACTTAATATCACAGTGGGTGTACACCCTATGTGTACATCCCATGATATTATTCATAATATCTAAGGGAGATATTATTCCCAATATCACAGTGGGTGCACAACCTCTCTGTACAACCCATCATATTATTCGTAATACCTAAGGGAGAGATTCCTCCTAATATCACAGTGAGTATACACTTTTCGTGTACATCCCATGATATTAATAGTAATATCAAAGGGAGATATTATTCCTAATATCACAAGGGGTGTACACTCTGTGATATTATTCAGAATATCTAAAGGAGGTATTAATCCTAATATCCCAGGGTGTGTACACCCCATGATATTATTCATAATATCTAAGGGAGATATTACTTCTAACATCATAGTAGGTGTATACCCCCAGTGATACTATTCATAATATCTAGGGGAGATGTTATTCCTAATATCACATTGGATGTACACCCCATGATATTTTTTGTAATATCTAAGCGAGATATTATTCCTAATATTACAGTGGGTGTACACCCCATGATATTATTTGTATATCTACTAAGGGAGATATATGACTTTTAATATCATAATTTAATTCATAATACCTAATGAGATATTACTTCTAATATCACAATGGTGTACACCCTGTGACATTATTTGTAATATCTAAAGAAGATATTATTCCGAATATCAAAGTGGGAATATACCCTGCATGTACACCCCATGGTATTGTTTATAGTATCTAAGAGAGATGTTACTCCTAATATCACAGTGGGTGGACACCCTTTATGTAAACCCGGTGATATTATTCATCAGATCTAAGGGAGATATTACTCCTAATATCACAGTGAGTGTACACCACATATTATTCATAACATTTCAGGGAGATATTACTCCTAATATTACAGTGGGTGTACACCCCATGATGTTATTTATGACATCTAAGAGAGATATTATTACTCCTAATATCACAGTAGGTGCATACCCTCGGATATTTTTTGTAATATCTAAGGGATATATTACTCCTAATATCACAATAGGTGTACACCTTGTGATATTACAGGCAATATCTTAGGGAGATATTACTCCTAACATCACAGTTAATGTACACCCTGTGTGTACACCCTGTGATATTATTTGCAATATCTAAGGGAGACATTACTTTTAATATCACAGTAGGTGTACACCCTGGGACGTTATTCGTAGTATCCCAGGGAGATACTACTTGTAATATCACAGTGGGTGTACACCCTGTTTGTACATTCTAGGACATTATTCGTAGTACTCAAGGGAGATACTCCTCATAGTATCACAGTGTGTGTACACCCTGTGTGTACACTCTGGGACTTTATTCGTAGTATCCCATGGTGATACTACTCGTAATATCACAGTGGGTGTATACACCCAGGGACATTATTCGTAGTATCCAACGAAGATACTACTTGTAATATTACATTAGTTGTACACCCTGTGTTTACACCCTGGGACATTATTACAAATAGTAATATCAGAGCCATGATATTTCGTTAATATCACAGTGTGTACACACTGGATATTATAGAAGTATCAGGTGATGATATTTCATTTACATCACAGTGTGTATGCACTGGATGTTGTAGAAATATCAGAGCAATGATATTTCCTTAATATCACAGTGTGTATTCACACATTGGATGAACAGACATATCAGAGTGATGATGTTTCCTTAATAACACAGCGTGTACAAACACACTGGATATTATAGAAATAGCAGACATATTCTATTTCATTAATATGATATTTAATTAAAATCACAGTGTGTACACACTGGATATTATAGAAATATCAGAGTGATGATGTTTCCTTAATATCACAGTGTGTACACACACACTGGATGTTACATACAAATGAGAGTGATGATATTTTCTTAATATCACAGATGGTACGCACACATTAAATGTTACAGATAAATCAGAGCAATGACATTTCATTAATATCAGAGGGTGTAAATACTGAATATTATAGAAATATCAGAAATACCGTATGTAATACTGAATATTATAGAAATACCAGAGTGATGATATTTCACTAATATCACAATATGTAAACACTGGATATTATAGAACTATGAGAGCGATGATATTTCATTAATATCATGGTGTGTAAACACTGAATACTATGGAAATATCAGAGTGATGATGTTTCATTATTATCACAGTGTTTACATTTACAATTACAAATACTGGATATTATAGAAATATCAGAACCATGATATTTTATTAATATGACTGCATGTAAACACTGCTTATTAAAGAAATATCAGAACGATAATATTTCATTAATTTCACAGTGTGTAAACACTGTGTGTAACCACTGGATAATATAAAAATATCAGATCGATTATATGTCATTGATATCACAATATCACAGTGTGTAAACACAAGATATCATAGAATATCAGAGGGATGATATTTCTTTAATTTCTTCTTTAATGTGACAACTGTAGATATAGAAATATCAGAGTGATGATATTTTATTAATATCACAGTGTACATGTACTGTGTGTAAATACAGGATTTTTCTTTTTCTTTATTTTTTTTTTGAGACGGAGTTTCGCTCTCTCGCCCAGGCTGGAGTGCAGTGAGGCAATCCCGGCTCACTGCAAGCTCTGCCTCCCGGGTTCACGCCATTCTCCTGCCCCAGCCTCCTGAGTAGCCGGGACTACAGGTGCCCGCCACCACGCTAATTTTTTGTATTTTTAGTAGAGATGAGGTTTCACCGTGTTAGCCAGGATGGTCTCGATCTGCTTGACCTCGTGATCCGCCCGCCTCGGCCTTACAAAGTGCTGGGATTACAGGCGTGAGCCACTGCACCCAGCTGAAACACAGGATATTACAGAAATGTCAGAGCAATGATATTACGTTAATATCACAGTGGGTAAACAGTCTGTGTAACCACTAGATTTTATAGAAAATAGGTATGATGATATTTCACTAATATCACAGTGTGTAAATACTGAATAGTATGGAAATATCAGAGCGATGCTATTTCATTATTATCACAGTGTGTAAAAACTGTGTAAACACTGGATATTATAGAAATATCAGAGCGAAGATATTACATTAATATCACTGTATAAACGCTAAATATTAAAGAATATCAGAGCAATAATATTTCATTAATATCACAGTATGTAAACTGTGTGTAAGCACTGGATATTATAGAAATATCAGAGTGATGGTGTTTCTTTAATGTCACAGTGGGCAAACACTGTGTAAACACTGGACATTATAGAACTATCAAAATGATGATATTTCATTAATGTCATCATCAAAATGTATAAACACTGGATATAATAGAAATATCAGAGCAATGATATTTCATTAATATCAGTGGTATATGTAATCACCGAATATTATAAGAAATATCAGAGGGATGATATTTCATTAATATCACAGTGTATTAACATCAGGTGTAACACCTTGATTATACAGAAATATCAAAGCAATATTATTAATATCACAGTGTGTAAACATTAGATATTGTAGAAATATCACAGCTATGTTATTTCATTAATATCACAGTGTGTACACACTGGATATTTTAGGAATTTGATATTAGGAGTAGTATCTCTCCCTTAGATATTACGAATAATACAACAGTGGGTGTACACAGAGGGAGTACACCCCGTGTGATATTAGGAGTCATATATCTCCCATAAATATTATGAATAAAATCACAGGGATTACACACATAGGGTGTACACACCCTGTGATATTAGGAGTCATAAAGGAGATATATGACTTCTAATATCACAGGGGGTGTTCTCCTTCTGTGTACACACACTGTTGTATTATTTGTAATATCTGAGAGAGATACACTACTAATATCACACGAGGTATACTCCCTCTGTGTACACCCCGTGTGATATTAAGAGTAATATATCTACCTTAGATATTGTGAATAATATCACAGGGGGTGAAGACACATGGAGAACACCCCCAGTGGTATTAGAAGTCATATATCTCCCTTAAATATTACAAATAATATCATAGGGTGTACACCCCCTGTGATATTAGGAGTAATCTTTCTCCCTAAGATATTACCAATAATATCACAGGGTTAACACCTACTGTGATATTAGGAGTAATATATCACCTCCCTTAGATATTATGAATAATATCAAAGGGTGTGCACCCACTGTGTTATTAGCAGTAATTTCTCCCTTAGATATTAGGAATAATACAACAGGATGTACATTCACTGTGATCTTAGGAGTAATACATCTCCCTCAGATATTATGAATAATATCACAGGGTGTACACCAACTGTGATCTTAGGAATAATGTATCTCCCTTAAATATCCCCTGTGATATTAGGAGTATTATATCTCCCTTAGATATATCTGTAATATCCAGGTTGCTTTCTGCCATCCTTGCCTGGTGATGCTACCTCTCTTGAAAGATGCAGATGGGGTTTCTTCTTCCCTGGCAAGAATTCCTCAATGCTCACTCTCACAACCCAGTCTCATCGGGAGATCTCTGGTGCGATGTGGCCATGTTGTGAGTTCAGCTCAAGGTTCTGGGACCCGGCTGGTTCACCAAATTTCATTCCTTTTAGATTGTGGGCATCACTTCAGGCTGTTAGTGCCCTCTGCTTCCTATTGTGCTCCTGCTACAGCCCACTGTGGAAAATCTGCTCTGCTCCCCAGTGAGAATTAGCACTGCAAACAGTTTGACATACACCCTTCAGTCTTCTGTGCATTTACGCATGTGGTGTAAACAAGAGTGGAATTTGGGTTTTTCTTTCTTTTTTTTTTTATACAAGTGAGTTGATACTACCAATTCTTTGGCTTTATGTCTCCCTCCCTCCCTCCCTCCTTCTCCCCCTACCCTCAGCCAAATAGATATTTATAGATAGTTATCTTGATCCTCTATGGGTCTATAAAAGAGAGAATTTGCATTCAAATACTTCGTACCTCTGTAGAACAAATCCATTTGCTGCAGATCAACCACTCAGTTTGTTAAGGATTCATTCATTACATAGCTTTGTAAAAATTCTCCTTTTCATCACCATACGCATAAATAATCCACCACAGGGGTGCTGGAAAATGATTTTTAGAACCAACATGGAGTAAGGGGTGCCATTCTGAACATAATGCTTGTGCCCTATATTTCTATTAATAGTTCTCTGCGCAACTGTTGTCTGGCCCCTGACCCTGAACTCCTGCTTGGCTTGTGTATGGCAGACATGCCCTGACCTTGTGCAGGAGGAAACTTGTTGAAGAAGCATCTCCACCTTTGCACACACTCACCTTGGAAAGACGTAAAAATGATTACACAGTAAGGCCGTGGGGTGGGGTTCTCTTGGCAGATCCAAGTTTCTGTGAACAACTAACATTTATTCAACATTTGCTGTGTACCAGGAACAGTTATAAGTGCTTATGTGTACAGTCACCCCTCTGTGTCCATGGATTTCACATCTATGGATTCAACCCACTGAGGATTGAAAACATTTTTTTTAAAAAAATGGATGGTTGCATCTGTACCGAACACAGAGACGTTTTTTCTTGTCATTATTCCCTAAACAATATAGTATTATAGTATAATAACAACAACTTTTGTTGGTTTGTTGTTGTTATTGTTTTGAGTCAGGATCTTGCTCTGTCACCCAGACTGGAGCGCACTGGTGTGATCATGGCTTAGTGAAGCCTTAACTTCCCAGGCTTAAGTAATCCTCCCACCTCAGCCTCTTGAGTAGGTGGAACTACAGTTGCATGCCACCATGACCAGATAATAATTATTATTGTTTCTGTAGAGATGGGGTCTCACTATGTTGCCTAAGCTGGTCTTTAACCCCTGGACTCAAGTGATCCTTCTGCCTTGACCTCCCAAAGTGCTGGGATTACTGGCATGAGTCACTGTGCTGGGTCCAGTATAACAACTATTTACATAGCATTTTATTAGGTATTATAAGTAATCTAGAGATGATTCAAAGTATACAGGAGGATGTGAACAGTTTATATGCAAATATATGGCACAACTTTATATGAGGGACTTTAGCATCCATGGGTTTTGGTATTTATGGGGGGTGGTAGGGGATGTGGTAGTGTCCTGGAATCAATCCTGCATGGATACTGTGGGATGATTGTGTTAGCTCAGTTCTCCCAACCTTTTGAAGTGGGTTCATTAATCTCTATCCTTCACATATAAGGAAATGAGGCTCAAAAAGATTGAGCTACTTGCCCCAGAACACACAGCTAAGTGTGGAGTGGGGATTTGAATTGGGGCAGTCAGACTTCAGATCCTGTGCTGTCACAGAAAGTGTCGCCTGTAAATGTAGTGAAGATTTAGTGAAGACCATCCACATCTCAGGCATTGTGTGAAAAACTTGGGTTCATTGATGGCTTTAATGGCCTTTCTTTCCTTGTTCAGGCTGACACTGTTTAAAGGTTCTAGGAACTCATCCTTTTAGAGGCCCCCACCCTGCACAATTTTAAAAAATGCTATATTAAATGTAATTTTTTCTTCTATAAGTATTTTGGAAGACTTTTAACAAATAACAATTTTGCCTTTGAAATGATCAGGCTATGAACAACTTCTTTAATTTTCAATTCCTGCAATTTCTCACCCACACTTGGAATTCTTGTGAAGTAAGGAAGCCTAACCTACAGATTGTTTACAAATTGAATGAAATACTTATGAATATTAATTTAACAAATGAAGTTGGCATAATGTTACTTTTGGTAGAGATTTCATTAAAAGTTATTGATTATGAATTAGCAATGTTCCTTTGAGAGTTTTGAGCTAATCCTTGTTTTTTCTCAGTCTCAAACCTTTCCCTTGTTCTTGACTGACTTGTAGGTCCCACACTGTGGCTGTGGGAGCTAATGAATGAAATGTCCGTGCTCCTGGTCATCCTCCATGGTTCCTTGTTTCCTGCAGCTGGCAGAATATTGACTCCCTATCAGTTAGATGGTTGTAAGGACCTTCCTGCCCCAGCCGGCTTTACTCACTGGCTGCTGGGATTTTTTTACAGGGGGAGCTGAGCGAAGACTCCTGAGGAAGGGTTGTACATTACAACTGGCATGGTATATTGATGTTGTCCCAAAGTGCTCTCATTTACTTGTTTCAATTCTTTGCCTGCAGGCAGGGGACATCCAGTTTGTTTCCTGGGATAACAGAGAATCTGCCATGCCTATAGCTTGGTTTTCATGTCTTTTTTTTTTTTAAATCACTTGGTCTTGCTTGGTGATGGTGTCTATTTCACATATGGTTTACTAGGTAATCTGGAGTAGCATAGTTAAGAATCAGCTTGGATTCTTACCCTGTCTGTGGTACTTACTGTATGACCTTAGGCAAACAACTTAAACTCTCTAAGCCTCCATTTCTAGTTAGTAAAATGATAGTAATAGTACCTGCTTCATAGATTCTATTCCAAACTGGCTGGCTTTGTGTTCTTTGGAGCTGGCAGCTGTTTAAACCTTACTTTCTTTCACAGATTCCCTCAAACACTTTTGCTGGGCCCTCTAGGCTAGCAGTTCCCAACCTTTTTGGTACCAGGGACTGGTTTCATGGAAGACAATTTTTCCATGGATGGGGCAGGGTATATGGTTTCAGGATGAAACTGTTCCACTTCAGATCATCAGACATTAGATTCTCATAAGGAATGTACAACCCAGATCCACTGCATGTGCAGTTCACAAAAGGATTCACGCTCCTGTGAGAATCTAATGCTGTCACTGATCTGACAGGAGGCGGAGCTCAAGCAGTAGTGCTTGCTCACCCACTGCTCACCTCCTGCTGTGTGGCCTGGTTCCTAACAGTCCACGGACCAGTACCAGTCAGTGGCCCGCGGGTTGGGGATCCCTGGTTTAGGCACCAGCTCCCTGGTATAAAATTGCTCTCTAGACCTTGTGTCCCAAAGACAGCCCTCCCCTTTGTTGTTTCACTTTCTCAGGCACGAATCTGAGGAGCTCCTGGACTACAAGGAGCACATCTTAGGCTCTCTGAGCAGGCTTGGTGAAGGACCCATTCTCAAACAGGCTTGAAGAGAGAGGGCAACGCTCTCCAGCCTCCCCACTTTTGTATTTTTGAGACAGGGTCTCACTCTGTCACCCAGTCTGGAGTGTAGTGGTGCGATCACAGCTCACTGCAGCCTCCAACTCTCAGGCTCAAGCAATCCTCCCACCTCAGACTCCTAGCAGCTGGGACCACAGGCATGCATCACCATCCCTGGCTAAGTATTTTTATTTTATTTTTTTGTAGAGATAGGGTGTTGTTATGTTGCTCAGGCTGGTCTCAAACTCCTAGGCTCAAGCAATCCTCCCACTTCAGCCTCCCAAAGTGCTAGGATCACAGGTGTGACCCACTGCACCCAGCCCACTCTCCCCTCTTAGAAGGAGTGTTACAACAGTGCTTTCTTCAAAGAAAACCCCCTCACAAAATCCTCTCTCTGTCTTTACTCCCTTAAGGTGAAATTGAGGGGTTCAAGAGTCCTCAACCTGTTCTTTTTTTTTAGACAGTCTCACTCTCTCACCCAGGCTGGAGTATAGTGGCATGATCTCAGCTCACTACAACCTCCACCTCCCCAGTTCAAGTGATTCTCCTGCCTCAGCCTCTGGAGTTGCTGGGACTGCAGGCACGTGCCACCATGCCTGGCTAATTTTTGTATTTTTAGTAGAGATGGGGTTTTGCCATGTTGGTCAGGCTCATCTTGAACTCCTGACTTCAAGTGATCCACCTGCCTTGGCCTCCCAAAGTGCTGGGATTACAGGCATGAGCCACCACGCCTGGTCCTCAACCAGTTCTTAACTGTCTACTTTGAGAATTCCTTCAGTGGGATATGTTCATACTCATTTTGGTATCTGGTACCTTTCACATCTTAGTGCCTCCACCCGGGCACATACACATAATCCTATTCAGTCCTTACCACAGTCATTTGTAGAAAGTTCTATATCATTATTCCCATTTTACAGATAAAGGAAAAGACTTAGAAAAGTTAAGTGATTTGTTCATGGTCTCACTGCTAAAAGGAAGAGCTAGGATGAGAACCCTATTTAGTGACTTCAAAAAACCATTCGAACTGCTCAGAAATATATGCGTCCACCATTTGGGCTGGGTTCAGCTGGACAGTTCTTCTGCCAGTCTTGCCTAGAGTCATTCATGGGGCTGTAGCCATCTGATGGCTGGATCGGGGTCAATGATATAAGATGGCCCCACTCACATGCCTGATAACTAATGCTGGCTATCAGCTGGACCTCTCTCTTCATGTGTTCTTCTATCTTCAAGGAGGCCAGGCTCAGCTTCCCCACATGGTGGTCTCAAGGTTCTAAGAGGACTAGAGCAAATTTTGCAAATATCTTGAGGTCTAGGCTTGGAAGTCCCAAAGTGTCATTTTTACCACATTCTACTGGTCAAAGCACATCCCAGGCCTGCTCAGATTCAAGGGGTGGGGAACAGTGGTATACCAAGCAGGGAAATGATTGGCAGTGGGAGAACAACTCCTGGGTGCAGACAGTAAGAGGGTGCATTTTCTGTAGAGAATTGAAAAGCAATAATAAAACTAATGAAAAGTTGATTGCTTTTTTTTTGTTTTCACCGTGTGCTAGCAATTCTAAACAATGCAATAAAATTATCTTCCCCACTGGAGCAAACTGCTCCCACCACTCCTTTTCCTTAGTCAGTCCCTAGTGGGGAAAAAGACCCCACCCCTCGATGGGAGTGGTGACAAAGTCACATTGCAAAGGGGCACATGCACTGGATTGGGAAGAATTATTACAGCCCACTTTGTAAGCAGTCACAGGGGAGAGATGTGGGGAGAGAGACTGTGAAATGAGAACACCTTTTCCTACATCACATTTTCATTTAGACCAAATGCTGCAACTTCTGAAAGATGGCAGTATCATTTTCAGCTTTTTAAAGTCAGTTAATTATATTGCTGTGAACTAGTAAAATAATTAATAAATGTTAACATCTGCATGTCGTTTTAATTAAGAAATAAATGTATTAGAGTGAAAAAGTGCCTGCCAGCTTACCCATTAATTATCAGAGTACTTAAAAGCATGCTTTGCAAACTGGTACCTAAAGTACATTGGTAAAATTAGTCCTCAATCATCTTTTGCCAAGATGAGTCACAGAGTTTCATCTTTCCTTGCAATTCAAACTGCCAGCCAGGTGAAGGGAAGGGAACCTTTACCTGCTAGGAAGAGGCCGAGTAGTTTTTATCCTTTCTATATAGTTTGGGTTCTAGGCAGACAGTTTTGCTTCAGAGGATGTTTCTATTAATAATACCTTCTGTTTCCCACTTCTTTTGTTTTAGAAAAATGATAAACATGCTTTATCATGTGATGAAATTAACTTATTTGTGATTAGTCTTCTATGTTTTGCTGGCTTTTTCACTTATTCTGTGTTACACTAAACTTTTAGGTCTTGCTCTGTCACCCAGACTGGAGTGCGATGGCCCTATCAATAGCTCATTGTAACCTTGTACTCATGGGCTTGAGGGATCCTCCTGCCTCAGCCTTCCAGGTAATTAGAACTACGGGCACATGCCACCATGGCTGGCTAGTTTTTTTATTTTTAACATTTTTGTAGAGGTGGGGTGTCATTGTGTTGCCCAGGCTGATCTCCAACTGCTGACCTCACGCAATACTCCCATGTTGGCCTCCTAATGTGCTGGGATTATAGGCGTGAGCCACTACATCTGTAATTTTTTTAAAAAAGAATTCCTTTTAAAAAACATTGAGAAATATAACACAATTAAGATAAATGCATAAAATATGTTAGTAAAGTTTTACAAATTATTATAAAGCAAACACTGAGGTCAAAAATAGTCTATTGCTAGCATTCCAGTAGACCCTGCATACCCCTCCCCAATTATACTCTTTCCCTCTTCCTAAAGGTAACCACTATCCTGGCCTTCATGTCTTTGCATTTTTCCAATAGTTTTACCACCTAAGTATGAATCCCTAAATATGATATTTTAGTTTCAACTATTTTTGAACTTTATATATTTGTAACTTTATATAATCATAGAGTATGTGTCACTCAACATTGTATTTGTAAAATTTATCTATATCATTGGGTGTAGTTTTGATGCATTACTTTTCACTATGGCATGCCATGGAATGAATATGACCACAGATTTACTGTTGGACATTTGCTTCATATTAATAATAGTGAGTAATGCTGCTATGAACATTCTTGGGCATGGCTTTTCATATGTATATCCTATATTATGTAAAACCACTTCTAGGCACTTCCATACCCAGGAGTGGAATTTCCAGGTCACAGGATGAGCAATATTGAGTAGCAGATTTTGCAAACAGTTTTCCAAAGTGGTGGAATCATTTTATACACTCTTCAGTAGTGCATAGGAACTTCCATTGCTCCTCATTCTTTTCAGCACTTTGTGTTATCTTTTCGTCAGGACTCTCCAACCCCTGGTACCAGTCCGTGGCCTGTTAGGAACCGGGTCTCACAGGAGGAGGTGAGCAGAGGGTGAGCAAATGTAGCTTCATCTGCATTTAGAACTGTTCCGCATTGCTTGCATTATCACCTGAGCTCCGCCTCTTTTCAGATCAGTGGTGGCATTAGATTCTCATAGGAGCATGAACCGTATTGTGAACTGTGCATGTGAGAGATCTAGGTTATGTGCTCCTTATGAAAATCTAATGCCTGATGTTCTGTCACTGTCTCCCATCACCCCCAGATGGGACCATCTAGTTGTAGGAAAAAAAGCTCAGGGCTCCCACAGATTCTATATTATGGTGAGTTCAATAATTATTTCATCATATATTACAATGTAATAATAATAGAAATAAAGTGCACAATAAGTGTAATGCACTTGAATCATCCTGAAACCATTCCCCTGAGTCTGTGGGAAAATTGCCTTCCATGAAACCTGTCCCTGGTGCCAAAAAGTTTGCAGACCGCTATTTTAGATTTTTAGCATGTGGTGAGATGATGTGTGGTGGAAGAGATCTTAGGCCACATGAAAGCTGAAAAATGGGGGTTTAAGGGAGAAGGGTCTGGGGTATACATTCATTTGGCTGGGGACAGATTATTTTATAATATTTAGAAGGACAATAGAAAGTAGAGCAATGTAGAGAAGGAAAGATCATTGTGGGTGGGTTGGCAGAAGAAGGACAACCATTCAGGTGTGTGTTGAATGTATCTCATTGTGATTTCAATTTGCATTTCCCTTGTGATTAATGATATTCAGCACCTGTGTATGTTTGCTGGCCATTTGCATGGTCTCTTGTGGAACACCAGTTTGAGTTTCTACTCTTTGTTCTACTGGGTTCTCTGTTATTTTGTTTTTGATAAACTTTTGGCAGTTTTTAATAGAGTCTGGTTATGAGCCTCTTAGTTATATGTATTAAAATGACACTCTCCCATTCTTGTTTGTTTTTTCACTCTTCTGCTTATCAAAACAGAAGCTCTTGATATTGGTAAATAAAAATTCTTAACTTTAATGCATTCTAGTGCATCTGTCTTTTCCTTTATGGTTTACAGGCTTCTTTTCTCAGTCATGAATTTTTCTATATATAAATTTCTGAAAGCTTTATCATTTCATACTTAGATCTACAATCCACCTGGAGCTGATTTTTGTGAATGGCGTGAGAGGGAGTCAAGTTTCAGTTTTTGCCTTTGTCTATCCATTTCACCTAGCACTTGAGAAGCTATCTTTTCCTCATTACTCTGATCTTTATGCTGGGGCCACACTTTCCCTGAGCTGCCGCTGTCCCTCATTGACATATTGAAGGTACTAAAGCTGGGCCAATTCTGCTCGATGTGCTCTCTTCTAATGGGAACCTGTCAGTCAAATGAGACTTCTTAGAACTGCAGCATGGCCTGAGGCTCTTCCTACCAGTCTTCTTTCCCTCCTGTCACGGGTGTCAGATGGGTGTGGTCCGAAGGTTCCCTCTGCCTATGCATCCTCTCTCCCTCTCTATCCTGCCCAAGTATCTCCCCCAAGAAGTATCTTGCATGTGTTGTTCATGTTGACATCTGCTTATTGGAGGACCTGAGCTCACATAGAGTAAGTAGACCCTAGAATAAGAGAGTCATGCTTCAGTGTCAAAGGGACAAAGGGCTGAGCTAAGTTCATGGCAAAAGATAATGGATATGGAGAATGGATTGAAGGACTTTCTTGAAGAAGGTGCATGGAAACTTGTGCCTAACAATGTAGAGGGCAAGGGAGGGGATGGAGTTGAAGACAACTCCAACATTGAGACTCAATCAGCGTATCACTGAAAAGGAACTCATTTGAGGGAACTATAATGACACTATTTCTATGCTAATTAAGGGATTTTTGTGGGAATAATTTAATAACAGTGTTGTTACTTTTGCATTGGGCTTCAACAATTTACTAGGTGAATTTATACATCATCTCATTTATTCTTTAAAAGGCCTTTGGAATACAAGAGAAAATGGAAGTACTTAGGGAGGTCCTATTTGACTCTCCCTTCTTGGGGTCTTCACTGCTGACCCTTCCACTCCAGGCTCTTCTTCACTTCTGTTTCCAAGGGATGAATCACGAAATCACTCAGGTTAGGCCATTTCCAGTCAAGATAAAAGGTTGGGGTGGTGTTAGCATGTGGTGAGATGATGTGTGGTGGAAGAGATCTTAGGCCACATGAAAGCTGAAAAATGGGGGTTTAAGGGAGAAGGGTCTGGGGTATACATTCATTTGGCTGGGGACAGATTATTTTATAATATTTAGGGATGGTGACTGATACAGTTTGGATATTTGTCCCTCCAAATCTCATGTTGAAATTTGATCCCCAATGTTGGAAGATGGGGCCTAATGGGAGGTGTTTGGATCAGGCAGCCAGATCCCTCATGAATGGCTTGGTGGCCCTCTCCATCATAATGAGTGAGTGCTCACTCTACTAGTTCACATGAGAGTGGTTGTTTAAAAGAGCATGACACCCCTCCCCTTGCTCTCTCTTTCGCCCCCTCCCTCGCCATAAGACACACTGCTCTCCTTCCTCTTCCACTACAACTGGAAGCTTCCTGAGGTCCTCACCAGGAGCAGATGCTGGTGCCATGCTTCTTGTACAGACTGCAGAACCATGAGCCGAATAAACCTCTCCTTTTAATAAATTACCCAGTCTCAGGTGTTCCTTTATGGCAACACAAAATGAACTAAGACAGTCACCCCACAAGGGGGTGAAGTGTTGATTTTTGGGGGGTCGTGGATAAATTATATCACTGTCAAGAGAAGGGGAGAGAAGGACAATAGAAAGTAGAGCAATGTAGAGAAGGAAAGATCATTGTGGGTGGGTTGGCAGAAGAAGGACAATACTACATTGAAATATTTTAGATGGGGTGTGTGTGTGTGTGTGTGTGTGTGTGTGTGTGTATTCTAGCCTCAGGGAGAGTAAGAAGGGGGATTTGGTGGTTGGAAGAGAAGAGTGAAAGAGATGTTGCAATCAGAAAAATTCTGAAGAACTTTAGAGTACTTAAGATAGGCAACCATTAGTGTAGGCTCTGTCAGCTAGCCAGTATTAAGTATCTCCCATGGCTGCTATTCACTACTGATGGAACAGATGTTGTGTCTTAGGGAAGGAAGCTAGACTTTGAATCTCCTTCCATTCTAGGATCGGACAGACAGGTATTTATTTAAAAGAACCAGATGGTTCAAAGGAGTTTCTAATTTTATACTGTCGGGCATCAGGTTTCAAACTAAATTTGGGCTCTGCCTTCCAGCTTTCCTGTTGGCCCTGGATTGAGAATAGCCTCCTGTTTTACCAGCCATCTGGTCCCTCCAGATCTCTGCTGCTGAGTGACAACTCCAAATGTCTCCCCACAGAGAGGACAGAATCTTAAACAAAATCTATAGGGTGAATATACATTTTTCTAATAGGTGAGATCCTGGAGAGGAATAGGTCTCCACGTTGAAAGGACCCATGTGATGTGAGTCACACTTGTGTTTGATTTGGTAAGTGGCTTCTTGAGCAGTCACATATTGAGGTGTGCTCTATACTGGATAGTCCATGCCTGTCCTTCTAGATCTTTGATTTTGTAGAATTTCCTTTTCTAAATAAGCAGGCTCTTGTGCTAATAATTCATCACCTAGTATCAATAACTGTTTATAAATGCCTGCTGTGTGCTAGGCACTGGTGGCACAGGGTGGTAGAAGAAAGTGTCACTACCAGTTTGAAATATATCTCTGGTTTTCTAAAATGACAAAACATAGAGAATGATTTAGCTCTAAGGAAAATAATCCGTTATTATTTTCTGTAGCACCATCTCTGGACAGAAGAGGCTAAGGCCATCCCCAGGGCTTGATTTGTCTCCAGTGCAAGACAAATCACACTATGAAGTCTCTTTGCTTCCTATTCTCAACCACTCCCACTGGCAGCCCAGCATTTTTATCAGGTCGAAGTGAATGACAAGGGTTAACTTGAAGAGGATGAGAAGTCACACAATGCATCCATGTGACCAGAAGGGCTGATGATACTTGGATGGAGGCGTTACCACTTGGTTTGGTGAAGTCTGGGGTTTACAGGCTTTGGATGCATGTGTGAGCCTCAGGCCCTTCCTTCTAAGCAGCAGATGGCAGAGCCACCTCAATGCACTCTGCCAGCTGCCTGGTCCATGTGCCTGGGTGGGATTGTCCTGCTCTGCCTTCCACAAGGATGGCTTTGTCTGCCAGAAGGAACAATCACAACAGAAACAAATTAATGATACTTGGATAGATACAGCTCAATTGGCTCCTGACAGGCCTCTGGCTAGGAGAGCCTGAGCAGCTACAGTGGGAAAGTGGATGGTTTAGGACCAGACAGGTCGTGGGCAGCTGTCATCCACAGCATCCCAGTCCCCTTCAGTCTCACATCACAAATGACCCTAAGGCTATGTGTGAACAGATTTGAAAATAAAGAAGGTTCAGTTGATTCCATTAATCAGAAGTTTTCTCAAGAACAGGCAGGCGATAAAACTGGTTACCATTCCCCCAAATAGATTTTGCAATGCTTGAGGTCTCCTCTTAATATATAATGGAGGAGTTGCTAGGAGTAGCAGATCTGAGTGTGTGTATGTCTCTGTCTAATAGGTTTTTCTCACAAAAAGTCTTATAGTTATGGTTTAAGTTCTCATTGCCCAACTGTATACTCTGAGTCACTGTCCTGTCACAGCTGTATTTCCGGCTGGCATTGGATCTGCAACAAAGAGTGTGACTGCAAGAACACAAGGCACTGTGGAAAAGATAGATGAGATGTGTGAGTCAGGAGTTCTGCTCTCCAGGTCTGAGGCTGTTCATTGCCTGGGTTTGTCCAGTGGGCCTGAAGCCATGGAGAGCATAATATTTAGGGATGGTGAACCCAGCACTACCCTGCTTGCATTCTTTGCTCCAGGCCTTCTGACCTAGTTATCCTTCTCCTGTACCCCATGCTTGCTCCCTGAGCCCTGACACCTGCTGTTCTCCAGATTGGGGCTTTCTCCTCTTGCTTCATACCCCCCTCCCTCAGCCCACTATGCACTATGTCAGGACAACTGGTCTTACTCCGCAGTGGAGTCTGAGGTTTGCTGTTGCTTTCTGTGAGGAGGCTTTTCTGAGCCCTCAAGCCTGGTGCTGTGTGGTCCCGTGGCAGCCCCTGCTTCTCCTGTACACCACGAATTGCCAACTTGCTTCTGACTTTCCCCTACTAAGCTACATTCTCCATGAGGTAGGGAATTATGTGTTTATTTTTCCCAGCACAGAGCCTGGTGCACAGTAGGTGCTCAGTGGTTGAGCAGATGAATGGACCATCTCAGTGAACGTTTGCTTCCCTCACACTGAGAAGGTCTGGCCAGCTCGTTTCCCTTTCTCCTCTCACTTGTTTCTTACTGACTGTTCTGGAGCACCAGTGAAAACATAGTCCTTGCCTGTCCTTCTGTTTTTTTTTTTTTCTCCCCATTGCTTCAATTAACTTAGAAATTCAGTGGACGCTTAGACAAACAATAGAATTTGTTTGTCTCTATAGCATACCTGGATGCCACTTCTCTGAAGTCTGTTTGAATGAAGTGATAAAACCTTGTATGTTTTGTTTGTTTTCCAGCTGCCTCCTGGTTATAAAGCAAAGCAAAACTGGAGAGAAGACCAACGCCAGCGCCTTTATTACTAAAATGTCAGCATTACTTGCAATTCTCTTTGGTTTGGGGCTCTTTTGTGTCACAGATGTTTCCTTTCTTTTTTTTTTTTTTTTTCAGGATTTAGCATTAGTTTAATTTCTTTTCTTTCTTCTTCTTCTTCTTTTTTTTTTTGAACTATACTTTAAGTTCTGGGGTACATGTGCAGAACATGCAGTTTTGTTACATAGGTATACACGTGCCATGGTGGTTTGCTGCACCCATCAACCCATTACCTACATTAGGTATTTCTCCTAATGCTATCTGTCCCCTATTCCCCATCCCCCTACAGGCCCTGGTGTGTGATGCTCCCCTCCCTGTGTCTATGTGTTCTTCTTCCTCCACTCCCACTCATGCGTGAGAAATGCGGTGTTTGATTTTCTGTTCCTGTGATAGTTCGCTGAGAATGATGGTTTCCAGCTTCATCCATGTCCCTACAAAGGACACAAACTCATCCTCTTTTATGGCTGCATAGTATCCCATGGTGTATATGAGCCACATTTTCTTTATCTAGTCTATCACTGATGGACCTTTGGGTTGATTCCAAGTCTTTGCTATTGTGAATAGTGTCGCAGGAAACATACATGTGCGTGTGTCTTTATAGTAGAATGATTTATAATCCTTTTGGTATATACCCAGTAATGGGATTGCTGGGTCAAATGGTATTTCTAGTTCTAGATCCTTGAGGAATTGCCACACTGTCTTCCACGATGGGTGAACTAATTTAGACTCCCACCAACAGTAGTGTAAAAGCATTCCTATTTCTCCACATCCTCTCCAGCATCTGTTGTTTCCTGACTTTTTAATGATTGCCATTCTAACTGGCATGAGATGGTATCTCATCGTGGTTTTGATTTGCATTTCTCTAATGACCAGTGATGATGAGCATTTTTTCATATGTTTGTTGGCTGCATAAATGTCTTCTTTTGAGAAGTGTCTGTTCATATCCTTTGCCTACTTTTTGATGGGGTTGTTTGTTTGTTTTCTTGTAAATTTGTTTAAGTTCTTTGTAGATTCTGGATATTAGCCCTTTATCAGATGGATAGATTGCAAAAATTTTCTCCCATTCTGTAGGTTGCCTGTTCACTCTGCTGATAGCTTCTTTTACTGTGCAGAAGCTCTGTAGTTTAATTAGATCCCATTTGTCAATTTTGGCTTTAGTTGCCATTGCTTTCAGTGTTTTAGACATGAAATCTTTGCCCATGCCTGTGTCCTGAGATTTATAGCATTTGGACCAGAAGATACCCCAAGAACAGGCAGTGAGCAGATCACTATCTTTACGCCTACTCTGCCTTTTGTATTAGGTTAGTGCAAAAGCAATTGCATTTTTTGCCATTAAAATTACTTTTGCACCAAGCTAAATATAACGTGTGATGATGCAGAGCACTCAAACGAGAGAGTGTGTGACTGTTCTGGCATCCACTGTGCTTCTATTTTTATTTCTTCCAGTTTAGGGGTGTGGCTTCTCTCATCATAGTTTCACAAAAAGATTATTTTCTAGTCAAAAAGAGAACCACACAGGTAAAAATCAAGGTGGGGGGAAAGGATGAAACGGCTGTAGATGTTTATTTTTAGTTCAGTTGGCTTAAATGGCCCCAGTGGGATGTTGTAGGATTGAGAACCAGGAGTAGGGGAGCCTTGTTAGTCTTTGACTTTGAACAGACCTGGAATCTGATCCTGTGGCATTCTTCCATCTAAGAACAATTATTGAAGTTGAAAGAAAACCATTTAGTTTTACTCAAATTCGTTTTAAAATATTTATAATGAGGCCAGGCGTGGTGGCTCATGCCTGTAATTCTAGTACTTTGGGAGGCCAAGGTGGGCGGATCATGAGGTCAGAAGATCTTGACCATCCTGGCCAACATAGTAAAACCCCTTTTCTAATACAAATACAAAAATTAGCTGGGTGTGGTGGCACGCGCCTGTAATCCCAGCTACTCTGGAGCCTGAGGGAGGAGAATTGCTTGAACCAGGGAGTCGGAGGTTGCAGTGAGCCGAAATCACACCAGTGCACTCCAGCCTGACAACAGAGCAAGACTCCATCTCAAACAAACAACCAGAATTTATAATGAAACGAGACTTAGAAGAAGAATGGGCACCTAATAGATGTCAGCTGCTGAGCTGTGTGTTTCCCTTAGTCATCATCTCATTTGATTGTTTTGATTAGATATTGAGAATATTCATATAATATATATATATATGATGTGTAAGGAATTACAGTATTGGCCAGGCATGGTGGTTCATGCCCGTAATCCCAGAGCTTCTGAAGGCCAAGGCAGGAGGATTGCTTGAGGCCAGGAGTTCAAGACCAGCCTGAGCAACATACTGAGACCACATCTCTACAAAAAATAAATAAATTAGTCAGGTGTGGTGCATGCCTGCAGTCCCAGCTACTCAGGAGGCTGAGCTGGGAGGATTGCTTGAGTCCAGGGGCTTGGGGCTGCAGTGAACCTTGATCACGTCATTGCATTCCAGCCTGGGTGACAGAGTAAGACCCTGTCTCTAAAATATAAAAAGAATTACAAAAGAGTGAACACCTGTGTCCAGCATTACCTTTGGGTGCCTTGTAGAATCTGTCTTTTTCCCTTCTCAGATGTAGCTATTCTCCTGAATTTTGTGTTTATTGTTCACTTTTTTTTTTTTTTTTGACAGAATTTCACTCTTGTTGCCTAGCCTGGAATGCAATGGCACGATCTCGGCTCACGGCAACCTCTGCCTCCCAGGTTCAAGCGATTCTCCTGCCTCAGCCTCCTGAGTAGCTGGGATTACAGGCATGTGCCACCGCACTCGGCTTTGTATTTTTAATAGAGACGGGGTTTCTCCATGTTGGTCAGGCTGGTCTCGAACTCCCAACTTCAGGTGATCTGCCCATCTCGGCCTCCCAAAGTGCTGGGATTACAGGTGTGAGCCAGTGCTCCTGGCCTTGTTCACTTTTTTTCTAAAATACTTTTTTACTTTTTGCTATATTCCAAAACGACATGTTGTTTAGTTTTGAATGTTGTTGGACTTTAAACAAATGGAATCATACTGTATGAATTT
The DNA here is from genome assembly GCF_002776525.5 of Piliocolobus tephrosceles. Taxonomy (NCBI): domain Eukaryota; kingdom Metazoa; phylum Chordata; class Mammalia; order Primates; family Cercopithecidae; genus Piliocolobus; species Piliocolobus tephrosceles. Next base: position 81,292,515 of record NC_045434.1, read on the forward strand.
TCTGCAACTTGTGTGTTTCACTCAGACATTTGATCTTGAGTTTCACCTGTGCAGTTTTGTGTCACTGTAACTAATTCCTATTATAGGAATTACATGGTGCTAGAGCATATAAATACACCACCGTGTGGTTTATTCATTCAGATGTGGATGAATGTTTGCGTTGTTTCCATTTTTAAAACACGATCTAGACAAGACTTTTTCAATCATTCTTGTATGAGGCCCTTTGTGTACATGTACAGGAGCTCTAGGGTATAATCCTGCATGCGGACCTGCTGGGTTACAGGGCACATGAATCTTCATTCTTGCTGTCTCACATGTCCGTGTGAAGAGACCACCAAACAGGCTTTGTGTGAGCAACATGGCTGTTATTTCTCCTGGGTGCGGGCGGGCTGAGTCTGAAAAGAGAGTCAGCAAAGGGTGGTGGATTATCATTAGTTCTTAAAGGTTTTGGGATAGGCGGCTGAGTTAGGAACAATGTTTTGCGGGCAGCGGGTGGATCTCATAAAGTACATTCTCAAGGGTGGGGAGAATTACAAAGAACCTTCTTAAGGGTGGGGAGATTACAAAGTACATTGATCAGTCAGGGTGGGGCAGAAACAAATCACAATGGTGGAATGTCATCAGTTAAGGATATTTTCACTTCTTTTGTGGATTTTCAGTTGCTTCAGGCGATCTGGATGTATATGTGCAGGTCACAGGGGATATGATGGCTTAGCTTGGGCTCAGAGGCCTAACATTCCTGTCTTCTTATATTAATAAGAAAAATAAAACAAAATATTGGTAAAGTGTTGGGGCGGCGAAAATTTTTGGGGGTGATATGGAGAGATAATGGGCGATGTTTCTCAGGGCTGCTTCGAGCAGGATTGGGGCGGCGTGGGAACCTACAGTGGGAGAGATTCAACTAAAGAAAGATTTTGGGATAAGGGGTGATATTGTGGGGTTGTTAGAAGGAGCATTGTCATATAGAATGATTGGTGATGGCCTGGATGCGGTTTTGTATGAATTGAGAAACTAAACAAAAGACACAAGGTCCAAATAAAAGAAGGAGAAAAAATAGGTATTAAAGAACTAAGAATTAGGAGTACCCAGGACGTCCAATTAGAGAGTGTCCAAGGGGGTTTGATGTTATTGTTTGCTTGGTTGGCGAGTTTTTGGGCTCTATCCTCGAGTTTTTTTATGTTGTCGTGTATCAGGCCAGATTGATTTAAGTAAAAACAACACTCTTCATTTAAAAATATACAAAGTCTTCCTTTTTCAGCAGTGAGTAAATCGAGGCCTCAGCAATTTTGGAGGAAAGAGAAATGCAAAGCTAACAATTGTGTTAAAGAAGGATTAGAAATGGCTAGGAGAGAGTGAGATTGATAGTGTGATAGAGATAGCTGGGGCGAGGTAGAGGGTGGCATAAGAATGGGAACCAGAATAACAGTGAGTATAAAAGTAAAGAATAGGACTTCATCAGGGTGAAAGTATTGGAGTGTACTTTGTCACTGAAGATCTTCTATCCACTTAAAGAGAGACTTAAGGGTGACAGTTTGAGGTAAAACTAGGTGCCACTGAATACCAAGAGCCTGAGAAACTGCTTGGGTAATTTGACTAGTAAAGGCTGGCCCATTATCGGACTGTACAGAGGTGGGAAGACCAAATTGAGGAATTATGTCTGACAGAAGGGAAGAAATGACCACAGTGGCCTTCTCAGACCCTGTGGGAAAGGCCTCTACCCATCCAGTGAAAGTGTTTACCTAGACCAAGAGGTATTTTTGTTTCCTAACTCGAGGCATGTGAGTAAAGTCAATTTGCCAGTCCTGGGGGGTGCAAATCCCTGAGCTTGATGTGTAGGAAAGGGAGGGGGCCTGAACAATCCCTGAGGAGTAGTAGAATAGCAGATGGAACAACGAAGAAGTGATTTCCTTGAGGATAGATTTCCAAGATGGTAAGGAAATGAGAGATTCTAAGAGGTGGGCTAGTGGCTTGTAACCTACATGGAAGAGGTTATGAAATGATGATAGAATAGAATGGGCCTGTGAGGCTGGAAGGAGATATTTTCCTTGGTCCAAGAACCATTTGCCTTGTGTGGGAAGAGATTGATAAGTGGAAGTTTCACTGGGGGAGTAGGTGGCAGGGACCAGATGAGGAGAAAAACTGGCCTTGAGGGACAAAAGTTGGATCGCTAGCTGCTTTTTTAGCTACCTTATCAGCATAAGCGTTGCCCTGAGTGATGGGATCTGATGCCTTTTGATGGCCCTTGCAGTGTAAGACTCCAGCTTCCTTTGGAAGTAAAGCAGCCTTGAGAAGAGTTTTTATTAAAGAGGCATTAATGGTGGAGGACCTTGTGTAGTGAGGAAATCTCTTTCAGCTCACGTAACAACACGGTGGTGCAGGATATGGAAGGCATATTTAGTGTCAGTATAAATATTGACACATAGTCCTTTTGCAAGAGTGAGGGCTCAAGTTAAGGCAATGAATTCGGCTTGCTGAGAGGTAGTGGAAGGGGGCAGAGCAGTAGCCTCAATGGTAGACGTGGAAGATAGCATAGCCTGCTTTTGCTGGTGTGTGACAGTTAGGCCCGGTGAAACTGCCATCAATAAACCAAGTGTGATCAGGGCGAGGAACAGGAAAGAAGGAAATTTGGGGAAATGGAGTGAATATCAGGTGTATCAGGGAGATAGTCATGGGGGTCAAGTGTGGTATCAGGAATAATGTGGGAGGCCAGATTGAAGTCCAGGCCAGGAACAATGGTAACTGTGGGAGACTCAATGAAGAGTGAGTACAACCGAAGAAGTCGGGGAGCAGAAAGTATATGTGTCAGGTGTGAGGAAGAAAATAGATTTTGGAAGTTATGAGAACTGTAGAGAGTGAGTTGAGCATAGTTTGTGATTTTTGAGGGCCTCTAAAAGTATTAGGGTGGTAGCAGCAACTGCATGGAAACATGATGGCCAGCCTAAAACAGTAAGGTCAAGTTGTTTGGACAAAAAGGCTACTGGGCATGGTCCGGTCCTTGTGTAAGAATTCCGACAGCACAGCCCTGCATTTTGACTGTGTGTAATGAAAAGGGTTGGGATGAGTCAGGGAAAGCTAGTGTGGGGGCAGTCTCTAAAGCTGTTGAAGGAGTGGAGAAAGGATTTAGGATCTATGGGGTCAGCTAGGTTTCCTTTTGTGAGTTTATATAATGGTTTTGTTAGGATGGCAAAACCAGGTATCCAAAGATGAAAGTATCCAACCATGCCTAGGAAGGAAAGGAGTTGTTGTTTGGTAGAAGGTGTTGGGGTTTGAGAGATCAGTCAGACACGATCGGCAGGGAGAGCACATGTGTTTTCATGAAGAATTATGCCAAGATAGGTAACATGAGGAAGAAATTTGGGCCTGACTGAAGTAATGGGGGCTGATCGCGAAGGCTTGCAGCAGTACAGCCCAGGTAATTTGCTGAGCCTGATGGGTGTCAGGGTCAGTCCAAGTGAAAGCGAAGAGAGGCTGGGATGAAGGGTGCAAAGGAATAGTAAAGAAAGCATGTTTGAGATCCAGAACAGAAGAATGGGTTGTGGAGGGAAGTATTGAGGATGGGAGAGTATATGGGTTTGGCACCATGGAGTGGTTAGGCAAAACAATTTAGTTGAAAAGGTGTAGATCCTGAACTAACCTGTAAGGCTTGTCTGGTTTTAGGACAGGTAAAATGGGGGAATTGTAAGGAGAGTTAATAGGTTTTAGAAGCCCATGCTGTAACAGGCGAGTGATAACAGGCTTTAATCCTTTTAAAGCGTGCTGTGGGATGGGATGTTGGCATTGAGCAGGATAAGGGTGATTAGGTTTTAATGGGATGATAAGGGGTGCATGATCGGTCACCAAGGAGGGAGTAGAGGTGTCCCATACTTGTGGGTTAAAGTGGGGAGATACAAGGGGAGGATGCGAAGGAGGCTTTGAACTGGGGGAAAAGGCAGCAATGAGGTGTGACTGTAGCCCAGGAATAGTCAGGGAAGCAGATAATTTAGTTAAAATGTCTAGACCTAATAAGGGAGCTGGGCAGGTGGGAATAACTAGAAAGGAGTGCATAAAAGAATGTTGTCCAAGTTGGCACCAGAGTTGGGGAGTTTTAAGAGGTTTGGAAGCCTGGGCATCAATACCCACAACAGTTATGGAGGCAAAGGAAACAAGCCCTTGAAAAGAAGGTAATGTGGAGTTGGTAGCCTCCATATTGATTAAGAAGGGAACAGACTTACCCTCCACTGTGAGAGTTACCTGAAGCATCTGTGATGGTCCAGGGGGCTTCTGAGGTGATTGGGCAGCGTCAGTCTTCAGTCACTAAGCCGAGAAGGTCTGGGAAGGAGTCAGAGAGCCTTGGGCCAGAGTTGAAGGGGCTCTGGGAGTGGCGCTGGGTGAGCTGGACAGTCCAATTTTCAGTGGGGTCCCGCATGGATGGGACATGGCTTAGGAGGAATCCCAGGCTGTGGGCACTCCTTGGCCCAGTGGCCAGATTTCCGGCACTTGTAGCTAGCTCCTGGGGGAGGAGGTTCTGGAGGAACCCCTGGCAGCTGCGGTTCAGGCGTTTGGAAGTTCTTGTCTGCTGGAGATGTGGCTGGGGTTTGTCTCACAGTGGAGGCAAAGAATTGCAACTCAGAAATACATTGCTACTTGGCTGCCTCTACTCTATTACAGTACACCTTGAAGGCGAGGTTAATTAAGTCCTGTTGTGAGGTTTGAGGGTCGGAATCTAATTTTTGGAGCTTTTTCTAATGTCGGGAGTGGATTGGGTAATAAAATGCATATTGAGAATAAGACGGCCTTCCTCTAGATTATTTCTAATTCTTTTTCAAGTGGTTGTACCAATTGACACTCTCACCAGCAATGTGAGTGCTCTGGTTTTTCCATCATAGCCAACACCTGATTTTGTCAGACTTTTAAAGTTTTGCCAGTCTGGTAGGTATGAAATAGTATCTTACTGTGGTTTGTTCTTTTTTCTGATTGTGAATGAGGTTGATAATATTTTCGTTCTCTTTTTTTTTTTCGACAGTCTCGCTCTGTTGCCCAGGCTGGAGTGCAATGGCAAGATCTTGGCTCACTGCAACCTCCACCTCCTGGGTTCCAGAGATTCTCTTGCCTCAGCCTCCAGAGTAACTGGGATTACAGACACCCACCACCATGCTGGGCTAATTTTTGTAGTTTTAGTAGACACAGGGTTTCACTATGTTAGCCAAGCTGGTCTCGAACTTCCAACCTCAGGTGATCCACCTACCTCAGCCTCCCAAAGTGCTGGGATTACAGGCGTGAGCCACTGCACCTGGCCAAGCATATTTTCGTATGGATATGGATACTTATGTTTCTTCTACTCTAAAGAGAGAAAGTCTTGCCAACCTTAATGATTTTTAAAATAATTTCAATTTCTATTTTAGATTCAAGGGGTACATGTGCAGGTTTGTTCCATGGGTATATTATGTGATGCTGCAGTTTGGGGTACAATCAATCCTGTCACCCACGTAATGAGCTTAGTGCCCGAGAGTTTTTCAATCCTTCCCTCCCCCTCCCACCTCTAGCAGTCCCCAGTGTCTGTTGTTGCCAACTTTGTGTCCCTGTGTACCCAATGTTTAGCTCCTACTTATAAGTGAGAACATGTGGTATTCGGTTTTCTGTTCCTGTGTTAATTTGCTTAGGATAATGGCCTCCAGCTGCGTCCGTGTTGCCACAAAGGACATGATCTTGTTCTTTTTTGTGGTTGTACTTATCTTTTTCTGTTAAGACTTCTTTTCCTTATAGATTTATATGACTTTTTTGTGTATTTTAGATACTACCACATTTGTATACTGCAACAAATAGCTTCTCCATTTTTTAAATTATACTTTAAGTTCTAGGGTACATGTGCACAACGTGCAGGTTTGTTATGTATACATGTGCATGTTGGTGTGCTGCACCCATTAACTCGTCATTTATATTAGGTATATCTCCTAATGCTATCCCTTCCCCCTACCCCTTCCCCACAATAGGACCCGGTGTGTGATGTTCCCCTTCCTGTGTCCAAGTGATCTCATGTTCAATTCCCACCTATGAGTGAGAACATGCGGTGTTTGGTTTTCTGTTCTTGCGATAGTTTGCTGAGAATGATAGTTTCCAGCTGCATCCATGTCCCTACAAAGGACACAAACTCATCCTTTTTTATGGCTGCATAGTATTCCATGGTGTATATGTGCCACATTTTCTTAATCCAGTCTGTCACTGATGGACATTTGGGTTGATTCCAAGTCTTTGCTATTGTGAATAGTGCCGCAGTAAACATACGTGTGCATGTGTCTTTATAGCAGCATGACTTATAATCCTTTGGGTATATCCCCAGTAATGGGATGGCTGGGTCAAATGGTATTTCTAGTTCTAGATCCTTGAGGAATCGCCACACTGTTTTCCACAATGTTTGAACTAGTTCACAGTCCCACCAACAGTGTGAAAGTGTTCCTATTTCTCCACATCCTCTCCAGCACCTGTTGTTTCCTGATTTTTTAATGATTGCCATTCTAACTGGTGTGAGATGGTATCTCATTGTGGTTTTGATTTGCATTTCTCTGATGGCGAGTGATGATGAGCATTTTTTCATGTGTCTGTTGGCTATATGAATGTCTTCTTTTGAGAAACCCTAGAAGAAAACCTAGGTAATACCATTCAGGACATAGGCATGGGCAAGGACTTCATGTCTAAAACACCAAAAGCAACGACGACAAAAGCCAAAATTGACAAATGGGATCTAATTAAACTAAAGAGCTTCTGCACAGCAAAAGAAACTACCATCAGAGTGAACAGGTAACCTACAGAATGGGAGAAAAATTTTGCAATCTACTCATCTGACAAAGGGCTAATATCCAGAACTTATAAAGAACTCAATCAGATTTACAAGAAGAAAACAACCCCATCAAAAAGTGGGCAAAGGATATGAACAGACACTTCTCAAAAGCTTCTCCATTTTTAATGGCTTTTTAAATTCTCTAACAGTTTCTTTTGGTGAACATATGTTCTAATTTAGCTTAGCCAAACTTATCAAACATTTCCTTTATAGTTTATATTTTTTGTATAAACTATTTATACAACAACTTTGTATGCAATCTTTCTTACTGAATGTTATAATCACATTGCCTATATTATCTTCTAAAAGTTTTGTAGTTTTGCCTTTCACATTTAGGCCTACAGTCTACGTGGAATTGATGTTTGTTTTCAATAGGATAGATCCAACAGAAATAGGATCATATTTCTTTTTCTTTTTCTCTTTTTCCTGTGTGAATACTCAGTACTCAGCACGATGAATTTCCACACTGTGAGCAACGGCAGCTTTGTCATAAATGCACATATACATATGGGTCTGTTTCTGGAACCTATTCTATTTCATTGTTCAGTATACCTCTGTGCCTCCACTATCTTAATTACTAGAGCTTTTTAATAATTCTTGGTACTTGATAGGGCAAGGCCTCTTGTCTTATTTTCCTTTGAGTGTATCTTGGCTATTTTTGGTCCCTTGCACTTCTCTGTAAACTTTGGGTTAACCCATCAAATTCCCCCAAAACCCCTTGTTGTGTTTTCTTCTCATTGGGTTTTGAGGTCTCTCTTTTCAGAGTGGCCCTAATGCAAGATTTTCACTCTCTAGAAGAGCCCTGCCCTGAGGAGAGCTAGGATCAGGTATGGCAGCCAGGTGAGACACAGAGGAGGTGGCATAGCAAGACACATAAAATAACAGAAGCAGTTTTTTAATTACTTAAAGATTGCAGAGAGAAGAGGGTATCATAAAACCAGCAGGGGACAGGCCTGGTGGCTCACGCCTGTAATCCTAGCACTTTGGGAGGCTGAGGTGGATGGTTCACTTGAGGTCAGGAGTTCAAGACCAGCCTGGCCAACATGATGAAACCCTGTCTCTGCTAAAAATACAAAAAATTAGCCGGGCATGGTGCTGGGCACCTGTAATCCCAGCTACTTGGGAGGCTGAGGCATGAGAATCGCTTGAACCTAGGAGGCGGAAGTTGTAGTGAGACGAGATCGCACCACTACATTCCAGCCTGGACGACAGAGTGAGACTCCATCTCAAAAACAAACCAACAAAAAAACCCCAAGCAGGTCTGACAGGAAGAGGGGCACTGACTGGGAACTGCAGGGGCAACCAGAGGGTAGAAAGCAAAAGAGAGAGGGTGAGAGAGGACCTGAGGGCCAAAGCCCTTTTTGGTGTCCAGGGGATTGCCCAAGCAGGTTTTCCACAGGGAGTTCTAACTGGTGGGTTTAAAGCAAGCAAGCATGAGTTCCATGAGGCCATGCTGTGACTGAGAGGTGGTCACTGCAGCATATCTGCACAGACAATGCAAGATGTGGGGGTCAGCTGGGCAAGTCAAATAGGTTGCATCTAGTTGTCTTATAGGCAGGTGGTCACCAGGAGCTTGTTGTATAAGGCAGACATCTGGATCAACCACACTGCAGAACTAGGAGGAGGTGGAGAACTAGAAATTGTGTCAAAGGCAACTAAACTCTACTTCTGGCATGAGGAAGTCCAACTTATATTTAAAATGGATGCCAAGGCAACATACAATTATAAGAATTCACAGCCCAGTGTGGTGGCGCATGCCTGTAATCCCAGCACTTTGGGAGGTAGAGACGGGTGAATCACCTGAGGTCAGGAGTTTGAGACCAGCCTAATCAACATGGTGAAACCCTGTCTCTACTGAAAATACAAAACTTAGCTGGGCAAGGTGGTGCACACCTGTAGTTCCAGCTATTCGGGAGGTTGAGGGATGATAATCTCTTGAATCTGGGAGGTGGAGGTTGCAGTGAGCTGAGATCATGCTGTTGCACTTCAGCCTGGGTGACAGAGTGAAACTCCATCTTAAGGAAGAAAAAAAAAAAAAAAAGAATTCACTAAACCCCTGATCTAATTGAATCTGTACAGCAATCCTGTTAGAAGATTATTGGAGATTGATCCCTTGATGAATTTTAAGATAGGTTTGTTGTTGTTGTTTTTTTTAATATTTCTGCCCCCAAAAATGCTGTTGGGATTTTAATAGCGATTGTATTGAAGCTGTAGATTACTTTGGGTAGTCTTGTCATCTTAACAATGTTAAGTCTGCCAATCCATGAACAAAGGATGTCTTTTCATTTATTTTATCTTCCAGCAATGTTTCATAGTTTTCAGTGTACAAGTCTTTTGCTTCCTTGGTTAAGTTTATTTCTAAGTTAGTTTTTGTTGTAGTTGTTGTTTTTGAGACAGGGTCTGGCCCTGTTGCCTAGACTGGAGTGCAACACATTGAATAACCTGGATGAAATGAGCAATTCCTAGAAACACATAATCTACCGAAACTGACTAATAAAGAAATGGAAAATTTTACTAGACCTATAGCTATTAAGTAGATTGAATCAATAATCAAAATTGTTGACATACAATTGTTCATAATACTGTTTTGTAATGCTCTTTATTTCTGTAATATCAGTAGTAATGTTCCGAGCATCGTTTTGTATTTTAGTAACTTGAGTCTTTTCTCTTGATTTTTTAGTCAGTCTCATCAAAGATTTGTTAATTTTGTTGATCTTTTCAAAGAACCAACTTTTGGTTTTGTTGATTTTCTTTATTGCTTTTCTATTCTCTATTTTCATTCAATCTTCCTTTAGGAAGAGAGTATATAGGAAGTGGGTAATTAAAACACAAGCTGCAAGGTACAGCCTTTTTTTGGAGATGGCTGAAAATGGGTCTGACTAGGCATAGAGGAAAAGCTGAGCTCAGCCCCTGCCTTTGCTGTGGAACTCTAAGCTGGAATTTAGGCAGTGTGCTCGGAGATCTTCATAAGGCTGGAAGTTATTGACATTTAGCTTATCAGTATGAGAGAGTCCAGGAAAAGTCCTTTTCTAAGGCAGAATAAGGAAAACTAGAATGAGATTAAGTGGAACTAGGTAATAGTAGTTCAGCAAATTAACCCAGAGTTAATTTGTGAGGAATTCAGCAGGGCTTTTTGTGTGAAAATGTAACACCCCATATCGGAACTCAAGCATGAGGAACTAATTCTTAGGGAGCTGTTTGTCTTTTTTCCATGTTTCCTTTGTGAAGGGAGTAGTCTCCCTACCTTTTCCCAGGGTAGGAAATGTGTGATAAAAAGGTAAAGGAGAGGTAGCTACAAGTGAGGTCTTATTAACCAGGAAGGTAAATCACTTGCATGTAGATGTTTATAGTTCCTTACTTTTTTTTTTTTTTTGTAAATGGTATTTCCCTCTTTCATATGTTTATTTTTAAAAAAGCACTATATATTTATATAGACAGGGTCTCACAGTGTTGCCCACGCTGGTCTTGAACTCCTGGGCTCAAGGATCCTCCCACCTCAGCCTCCCAAGGTGTTGGGATTACACATATGAGTCCATTTTTTTATATGTTCTAATTAGAAAATATATAGTTTATTTTTGACATTTTAATAGTATATTTATATATAAAACGCATGTAGACTAGACTATATGCTACCTCAGACTCTCTACCTATCCATAGTTGGGAAAATCAGGTAGGTCCCTGTGGCCATAATAAAAGCACCCACTGCTTCACGTCAGGTACCTATTAGAAAATAAGCAACCTCCCACTTACTGGCTTTGCAAATCCAAATCTATTAAGTGGCTCCACTGTCACAGTAAATATTTCATTGTTGATTAGACCAGGCATTCTTAAAGACATAACTATTTTAATATTATTAAGTTACCTAAAGAGTCACTGAGGTGCATGGTTCTGGGCGGAGGTCTAGAGAGCGCAGCAGCCACGGCCAGCCACTTCATGCTCAACAACAGCACCAAGATGGCCATCCTGGGGCTAGGTACCTGGAAGTCTCCTCTGGGCCAGGTAACTGAGGCTGTGAAGGTGGCCATTGACATTGGGTACTGCCACATCGACTGTGCCCACGTGTACCAGAATAAGAATGAGGTGGGAGTGGCCATTCAGGAGAAGCTCAGGGAGCAGGTAGTGAAACGTGAGGAGCTCTTCATGGTCAACAAGCTGTGGCAAGCATACCATGAGAAGGGCCTGGTGAAGGAGCCTGCCAGAAGATGCTCGTTGACCTGAAACTGGGCTACCTGGACCTCTACCATATTCGTTGGCCAACAAGCTTCAAGTCTGGGAAGGAATTTTCCCATTAGATGAGTCAGGTAATGTGGTTCCCAGTGACACCAACATTCTGGACACATGGGCGGGCATGGAAGAGCTAGTAGATGAAGGGCTTGTGAAAGCTATTGGCATCTTCAACTTCAACCATCTCCAGATTGAGAGGATCTTAAACAAGCCTGACTTAAAGTGTAAGGAGGCGGTTAACCAAACTGAGTGCCACCTGTACCTCACTCAGGAGAAGTTAATCCAGTACTGTCAGTCCAAAGGCATCATGGTGACCGCCTATAGCCCCCTCAGCTCTCCTGACAGGCCCTGGGCCAAGCCTGCAGATCCTTCCCTCCTGGAGGATCCCAGGATCAAGGCAATCACAGCCAAGCATAATAAAACTACAGCCCAGGTTCTGATCTGGTTCCCCACGTAGAGGAACTTGGTGGTGATCCCCAAGTCTGTGACACCAGAAAACATTGCTGAGAACTTTAAGGTCTTCGACTTTAAACTGAACAGCCAGGATAAGACCACCTTATTCAGCTGCAACAGAAATGGGAGCATCTGTGCCTTGGTGGGCTGTGCCTCCCACAAGGATTACCCCTTCCATGAGGAATTTTGAAGCTGTGGATGCCTGCTTGTCCCCAAGTGACCTATACTGTGTTTCCTGCCTCATTTTGATTTCCTTGCAAAGATAGTATGGCCTGTTTCACTCAGCAGTGGGACAGCAACCTGTAGAGTGGCCAGCGAGGGGGTGTCTATCTTGATGTTGGATCTGAAGAGCCCTGTAAATAGAGTAGCTTTGCTTTGCCCTTCTTTTTGCCCAGCTGGGGAAAGTACAACCTGAATACCCTTTTCTGACCAAAGAGAAGCAGAATCTACCTGGCCAAAATAGTGCCACTAACAGTTGAGTTTTGACTGCTTGGAAATGTAATCCTTTCAGTAAGACTTCTCTTTGTCTCAAATAAAAAGTGCTTTTTGTGGGAAAAAAAAGTCACTGAAGAAAAATTATGAAGATCTATAAATGTGTAGCAAAGTAGAATAGCCTTTGTACTAGTTTCAAATCATGTCTCTATCACTTGCCAACTGGGCAACTTTGAGTAGTGTATATATCTTCACTATTTTTCTCAGGGCATGTTTGGGTGCAACAATTAGATACCTACTCAAGCTAGTACATATAAAAGGGAACTTTAAAAAGATATGGATCTTACAGCATCCAAAGAGCAGATGAACAACTGCATCCATTCTTGGTAACATTTATGGTAAACTGAGGCTTAGGTAGGTTAAGTCTCTTAATTACTAAACCTTATAAGGAAATCCATATATTTCGGAGAGGAAATCCATACACGTACTGAGCACTGCTTAGGAATGAATCAATTATGTGTTTTGTACTTACGTGAATCTACTATTTTTCTAATGTATATAAATGCTTCTCTGAGTAAGGAAGTTCAAATATATTTTAAAGTGTGGCTTTTATCATGTTCTTTCTCAGCCAAAAGACAGTCAATATACATGGGGATATCCATAAACTTTCTTTTTACTTTAAAAATAGTTTCTTTAAAAAAAAGTTATATATCTACATAGTTTAAAGAGTCAAATAGTAAAAGTGAAGAGCTTGATGGCCATTCCCAACTTTGCCCTCCATTTCCTGCCCTTCAGAAGTACTTATACTTTTTTGGAATTTACCTACATATCTCTAAATAACATCCTTATCTTACTCTTTCTTGACTTTTTTTTATAGTAGGAATAATCTACTTATTTCCCATTAAGGAAGAGGGGGTTTCAGTTTTCTTTATACACTTCACTTTCACATGTGGTTTAACATTCAGTGTTTGCATTCTTATGACCTATGTAGGTGCTATTCACAACTGAGCCATTTAGTATACTATGATTACTATTTCTTTCCTGTAGAGCCTTTTGTTTTTTCTGAAGGTAATATTTGCCTTTTCTAGAGCCCACATAGTGAAAGCAAGAATAAGTAACCAAGCAAATAAACCCCACAAAACCCAAAAACAAATCTAGAGGCATCACACATTACCTGACTTCAAACTATCCTACAAAGCTATTGTTACTGAAACAACATGGTACTGGTGTAAAAGTGGGCATGTAGACCAATGGAATAGAAAAGAGAACCCAGAAATAAAGCCAAATATAGCCAACTGATCTTCAACAAAACAAACAAAAACATAAAGTGGGACAAAGTACACCCTATTCAACAAATGGTGCTGGGATAATTGGCAAGCCACATGTAGAAGAATGAAACTGTATCCTCATTTCTTACCTTACACAAAAGTCATCTTAAGATGGATAGAGACTTAAATATAATACCCAAAGTCACAAAAATTCTATATGACAATACTGGAAAAACTCTTCTAGACATTGGCTTAGGCAAGGACTTTATGAACCCAAAAGCAAATGCAATGAAAACAAAGATAAATAGATGTGACCTAATTAAACTAGAAAGTTGCTGCACAGCAAAAGAAATAATCAACAGAGTAAATAGACAACTCACAGAGTGGGAGAAAATATTCACAAACAGTGCGTCTGAGAAAGGACTAATATCCAGAATCTACAAGGAACTCAAACAAATCAGCAAGAAAAAACCAATTAATGCCATCAAAAAGTGGGCAAAGGACACGAATAGACAATTATAAAAAAAATATATATATATATACTAATGCCCAACATGAAAAAATGCTCAGCATCTCTAATTATCAGGGAAATGCAAATCAAAATTATAATGCAAAACCACCTTACTGCTGCAAGAATGGCCATGATTAAAAAAAACACAACAACAGATATTGGCATGGAAGTGGTAAAAGAAGAACACTTTTATACTGCTGGTGGGAATGTAAACTAGTACAACCACTATGGAAAACAGTATGGAGATTTTTTAAAGAGCTAAAAGTATTATAGAACTATTGTTTGATCCAGCAATCCCACTACTAGATATCTACACAGAGGAAAATAAGTCATTATATGAAAAAGACACTTGCACGTGCAGGTTTATAGCAGCATAATTCACAATTGTAAAAATGTGGAACCAGCCTAAATACCCATCAACCAACAAATGGATAAAGAAAATGTGGTGTATGCATATGAAATACATATGCCATGAAATACTACTTAGCCATAAAAAGGAACAAAATAATGGCATTCAAAGCAACCTGGATGGAGTTGGAGACTATTATTCTAAGTGAAGTAACTCAGGAATGGAAAACCAAACATCCTATGTTCTCACTTATAAGCAGAAGCTTACAGGGAAGGGTGGCAGGGAGGTGAAGGATAAAAGACTGCATATTGGGTACAGTGTACACTGCTTGGATGAAGGGTGGACCAAAGTCTCAGAAATCACCACTAAAGAACTTTTCTATGCACCCAAATACCACCTCTTCCCCCAAAACTATTGAAATAAAAATTTAAAAAATAAAAACAACAACAATGATGACAACAAAAAGCTATTCCAACTGGTAAAATAAAAAGTAAAACATTTGCCTTTTCTGTTTGGTGATTAGCTCTCTTTGTGCTTACTACTAATTTGTTCCCCTAACTTGCTCCCAAGATATAAATCTGTCTTCAGTACTTAAACGCATTAGGTATTTCCGACAATTTCATCTTCTTGATGATTCCGGAACCTTCTGACTTGATCCAGGCTGGGCTAGTTATACTCTATTGCACAGCTGCCATCTTAAGGGTTTCTTTCACCATTATCCTAGAAATTCCCTTTGCTCCCTTGTTTTTGATGCCCCGTGTCCCGTATCCATTATCTTTCTCTTTCTTAGTGAGTCTCATTTTGGCGACTGGTACTATTATTTGGTGGAGGTACTAGTACCTAGTATCTCCCTGATAAAGGTTGCATGAGAAGTGTTTTGAGATCTTGCATATCTAAAAATGTCTTTATTCTGCCTACACACTTGATTACAGTTTGACTGTATAAAATTTTGGATTAGAAAACACTTTCTCTGCCTCATTACCTTCTAGTTTCCAATGTTGCTGCTAAGAAATTCAGTGTCTTTTCTGATTCGTTATACTTTTGTTGAAACTCCCTTCTCTCTCTTTCTCCTCTTTCTGAAAGCTTGTAAGATTTTCTCTTCAATTGTCTAAAGTTTCACAGAGTATTTTTGTATTTTCATCTGTTGTGGTGAGAGTTCAGAGGGCCCTTTCAATCTGGAAACATGTTTTCCATCCTGGGATATCTCAATTATTTCTTTGTCGATTTCTTCTTTTTCATGTAGAGAGTAGACAACAACTCCATTGAAATTTTTTGTTCAGATATTGGACCTCCTGAATTGATCATGTTTTTGTTTTCCTATTTTTTTTTCTTTATTTTCCATCTCTGCCTTTGGCTCTTTTTCTGAGTGATTTCTTCCATTTTAACTTCTTGCCCTTGGGATATTCATCTTGTCAACGCCATTTTTGAGGCTCCTTTTTATATTTTCGTAAGCTCTGTTTCCTCCAAGTTGCTGTTCTCTGCTTATTTATTTTGGCCTCTGTCTTTCATTGTAAAGGTTTTCCTCAAATGCCCCAATGAGTCTATGCCCTTTGTATTTGAGTGGTGTCTCCATGGAGTCCATTGGAAACTCTGAGCGTGTTGGGTGTGACTTGTCAAATGCGGGCTTTACTAGGCTGGTCTGGCTGAAGAACTTCTTTGACAAATCTCTTTATGTCAATATCTCTAGGTCATTTATATTGGGATCTGATTCTGCAAGGAAGGCTCTTCCAGTGTTCCATCTAGAGGGTAAAAGTCTGGCTGACAATGTCTAGGAACTGAGTGTACTACGGTTTAGATATTTGACCCCTACAAACCTGATGCTGAAATTTGATCACCAGTGCTGGAGGTGGAGTCTAATGGGAGATGTTTGGGTCATGAGGGTGGATCCCTCAGGTAGGGATTGGTGTTGTCCTCACGGTAATGAGTGAGTTATTGCTGTGTTAGTTCCTGAGAGAGCTGGTTGTTAAAAAGAGCCTGGCACCTTTCCCCCACTCTCTCTTCCTTCCTCTCTGGCCACATGAGCTCTGCACAGACCAGCTCCCTTTTGCCATTTGCCATGATTGGAAGCAGCGTGAGGCTCTCACCAGATGTCCAGTCTTCCAGCCAGCAGAATTGTGAGTCAAATAAGACCCCCCCTTTTTTTTTCTTTATACCCAGCCTCAGGTATTCCTTTCTATCAACACAAACTGACTAAGACAGAGTAAACATAAGCCTGGGGTGGGTGTTGTGGAGGAGTGTCTCAAAATCAGTCTGTAAATCTTCAACAGATTCCTTGCTCATGTTTTTAATATGCTATCTCTACCCTCAGCTGCACCTAGAATCCTGACATTTTACCCCAATAAGAGAGTAAACATCTAGTCTTCAGCCAAGTGCTGAGGGAATGATGGGCTGGGAGGTATCTAACTGTATCTTAAATAGATTTGAGTCAGACCCCTTATATTTGGACCCCACTTTCATCCCTACTTCTAAAGGTACCTGGGCTGGTTTAGGATTCAGCCTTCTAAGTCAGTGATCCAGCCACTCATCCATCTGCTTTCCAGTTTCCATTATCATTGTAAACCAAAAAGTATCTGACACAGGCCTCCATCAATGTAGAGGTTTATTTTGCCGAGGTTGAAGACATGCCTGGAAAAAGGAGACATAAGCCACGGTAGGATCTGTAGCCTGTACTTTTTCTGAAGAGGATTTGGAGGGCTTCAATATTTGAAGGGGAAAAGTGGGCAAGAGGGGAAAGAACAAAGCCAAAAAAGGAGGTCGCCTTCTTGTGAATCCATATGTTACACATGAAAGGAGGGATAGGCCAGGTGCGGTGGCTCACGCCTGTAATCCCAGCACTTTGGGAGCCCAAGGTGTGTGAATCATGAGGTCAGGAGATCGCGACTATCCTGGCTAACATGGTGAACCCTGTCTCTACTAAAAATACAAAAATTAGCTGGGCATGGTAGCGCATGCCTATAATCCCAGCTACTTGGGAGACTGAGGCAGGAGAATCACTTGAACCAGGGAGTCAGAGGTTGCAGTAGCCACAGCCTGATGACAGAGCGAGACTCTGCCTCAAAAAAAAAAAAAAAAAAAAAAAAAAGGAGGGGTAGAGAGAGAACAGTTAGTTATGTATTCACCTTGTGCTTAATGAATCTGCACTTTACATAAGATAAACATGGAGTAGAGAAAGCAGTCAAATATGCATTCATCTTGGGGTAGGTGGGGACAATCTCTAGTCTCCTCTTGTCCCATACCATGAGGACAAGTTGTTAATTTACATTGTCAGGGTGAGGGAGGCCCCTGGTGGAGACATATGGCCTCTATCTGTGGCTATCAGTTTAGGAACAAAAGAAAACGCAATTGTTTTGTTTGTTTGTTTTTTGTGACTTGGCTTCCAAGCTTAATTTTTCCCTGAAATTTTATTTGCCTTTCACACCATGTTGCTTTTGTCTTTGTCCTTTTCACTTTGTTCTGGGGATTTAGGCTTTACCCAAGTCTTTTTGTGGTTTTGATGGTTTTTTTGAAGAGATTGAAGGCTGAGTGTGTTGTCTTCCATCTTTAACCAGAACCCTAACATTTCTTGAAGTAAAAAAGGCATCATTGGAGGAAAGGACTGGAAATAATTGCTTAGTGATTCCTAATCAGTTCTTTTACTTCCTTCTACCCTTTTGAAAACCTTTTCCTTTCCTGTTTCTTTTTCACAGGTTTCTACTACCTCCTAATTAATCTGATTGTATGTATTGACTAATTGAGTGGTGCAAATAATAATCAGACACATAACAAATTGCTCCGTGCTCTTGAGAATACAATATGAAGAGCCCAAAGCATAGTGGATACTTCCTCATGGGCTCCCTTTAAGAGGAGTAAATTGTGCTTCTTTTGAAAACAGTGCTATTGCATATAGTTGGCATTATGGGAGAAAAAAAAGAATTGTCATTTTTATGAGCTCATTATTTTGTTATTGATTGGTTGGCTTTTTAAAGGTGACAGGCATCATTTTTCTTTTCTCGGAAGATGATTTGTTAAGGTAATATTTAGCTCATCTTCTTCGCCAAGGATCTTTGGGGATAACATTTAAATCACTTATAAACCTAGACTTTGAGAGACAGACTCTTCATATCTAAATTACAGTGGGATAAGGAGGACTCTGGGAAGCCTGGAGAGTAGGTAGCTGCAGCTGCACATCCTGGATGCCTTTTCACATCTCTGGAATCAGACTGGGTGTGCGCGAGGTTGTGATGTTAAGCATTTATCTGTACAGGTGATGGGGGTGGACATGCACAAAATAGGGAAAGAATCATGATAACAAAAATTGGACAGAGAGGGTGTGGGGAGGGCTGGGGAAGCTGCTGCTTCTTCCTGACAACCTTTGCATTTTCTTTCATAATGTTTACATACAATTCAGCTGTTTGGCTTTGACTTGCTGAGGGCCTGGGGTTCCCTTCATCCTTTCTTTGTGCCTCCTCCAGCTCTTCCTGGGTCTATTTATTTCTTTTAACTGCTATTTATAATCTATAAGTAGTCACAAATGGCCAGACCTTAAAGTGTGTTGGTGTATGAACAGAATTTTAGAGGTAAACATTTTCTTATTATGTGCAGAGACAGATGTGGCTGGGCTGGGCTTTTCTTTTGTAGGGTTGGTGCATGACAAGTATGTTATATAAAGATAGAAAAGAACAGAACATGTTCTTTTTTTTTCCCTCCCTGATGTAGCTATCAGCTAATTTTTAATCTAAAATAATGGTGATGGATCTTGAAGTGCCTGGGGAGGTAGCCTGCGTGCAATACACCTGGATCAATCACCACAGAATTTCCTTCTTATGTGTACATGTAATGAAATGGAAGACACTTTTTTCACCCAAATTCCTCTTGGAAAGAAGGGGTGTGAGTCTGGAAGAAATATTTTGAGAAGCCTGTTGAAATCAGGGTGGGGGACTCCAAGTGGCATATTCAGGAATCAGAAGGTATTCCAAGTGCCTTCTAAAGAGGCTGAGACCTGCCATCTGGACGACTTTGTTTTTCTGAATACTAAGATGGTCAGGTCTATAAGTTTGGAGATTTAGAGCTGCCATGTATCTAAATTGCACTTAATAATAGAGGGGAAAAACCATTTGACTTTGTTGATTCACTTATCTATTCATTATTTCAGACTTCTTTGTTGAGTCCTTTCCCTCCATGGTATTCGGCCATGTTGCTTGAGCAGATGTGTTGCTGGGGCACATAGCATGTGCCGGGGGTTTATAGAAGCTTCAGAATATACATGGACCATCTTCCTGGAGCATTAGTAGACTCCATAAATGGATTATGGAGATACAACATTCATGTCTGTTTGTAAAAACATTACATTTTAAAGAAGTTATTCTGGGTCCACTTGAGTCTGTGCTCTTAGATATTTCCTCCTCCTTCATGTTATGTACTTATCCCCAGGCACATGCAAAGTGCTGTAAGAATTCACAGGATGGAGAGAACATCAGTGGCAATGGACAGAGTCGTGAGTGACCACAGAAAGCTTTCTGGAGGCAGGACTTGAAGTGAGTTTCGAAGGACTGGGAGTGTGTATTAGGGAGCAGTTTGTGAATGTGCATTTGGAAGGGAGCCATGCCGGGTGAGGGAATGTCCTGAGTCACAGCTCAATGGGGGAAATATCAACCAGAGTGGACCAGTTTGGCCAAACTATGTGAGAGTGAGGGATAAAATCTGAATTGCATATGGGGGTCAGTGGGTAAGAGACACCTATCAACTCTTCTGTTCATTATTACAAATTTCTGATGATTTTGGACATCATCAAATAGATAGTTTAGGGAAGATAACAAGAGGATGGTAAGCTATGGTGGAGGGTGAGTTTAGATACCAAGTTGTTTGGTTTAGTGATACCTAATCAGAGATGCACTTCAGACTTACCTGCAGAACATTTTAAACTAACAATGCTGGGGCCCCTACCATTGGAGACTCTGATTTAGTAGGTCTGTTGCAGAGCCTATGGAGTCTGTATGTGGAAGAGTTCTTCAGCCAATTTTGTTATATTTGCTGGCTAAAAATCCGTGAAATAGGAGGTAATTGCAATGGCCTACTTTTAATGTAATGGAACTTGGATTTCAGGCGGTGGCAATGGATAAGGATAAGAAGGGCTGAATTTGAAAGACTTTGTAATACAAGAATAAGCAAGACATGAATTGATGTTAGACCAGTCCCTGCTCCAATGTATGTGGTGTTCTGTCCATACCCCTCTTCCTGCCGTATCTTCCAGATTAGCATAGCTAAGTTCTGCAACTCACTCACCACTGCATTAGCCTCACTTATAGCCCTTTCTTTGGAAATAATTTCACTGACAGCATAGTTCTTTGAGAATTTAGTGGACAACTTTTAAAAAGGATATTTTTGCACATCATTATTGCTGACACTATTATTATTCATGTTTTAAAAGCTACTTATTATAAATCTCAGCTTGATTTTTGTTCAATTCTGCTCTTTAAAAGAAAGTTACAATACACAGAACAAACTTGAAAAGAGAAATTTTCAAGTTTCTGTTGCATAGAGAAGTGTACAGTCCCCATAAACATTCCAGGTCTAATTTGTCCTTGAATATCCTTAGAATAATGGGAGACTTAGAGACAATATTATGCCTGGCAGTATTTAAGATAGCAAGGCACTTCTTGATTTTGAACAAACTGGATTTAAGTTTTGTTTGGGGACTAGAAAAATAAATAACCAGTTCTATCACAAACCCTTTATGCCAGAGTAGACAATATTTCATTAAAAGACAGAGAAAAAGTGCTGATGTAAATCCTTCCTTTTTGGGAAGCTGATTCTTTTTGTCATGGAGCAAAGACTGGTAAAAATATTCACACTTGCAGTCATCAGGATGACAAAACTTGAATTTGATGCAGAAATGCATTTATCATTTGATATTTTTTTTCTGGCTGCATGATTCAGCATATTGATTTGCATTGACCATTTTGGAAAAATGAAGCATTTCTTGGTTGTGAAATAATTTGTTTCTTCGGAATATTCCAGTTTGTGGCCTAGCTGACTAGTGTTTTCTCCAGACTTAGTGTAAGATAAGAAAATGAGAATATCAGCAATGCCATAGTGGGTTGGGCCAGCATTAAGTCTATAAGGATAGGACCAAGGGACATATTTAGGAATGCTCTTGAAGAGCATTCAGTTTTCAACCTGCATCACCTCTCTCCATTTCCCTCCCATTGAAACCCCAGCTCTGCAGCACATCACTCAAGTCCTTCAGGGTTTGCTGCAACTTACTTTTCCTTACCATTCCTGAGATGTCATTCTTGTTCATGCTTCCACGCCTTTGCACTTGCCCTTTGTTCATAATGCCTTCCTTGCCTGTTTCCCTAGATCAAAATCCTACTCACTCATTTTTCGAGGCCTGTCTTAACGTCTCCTCTACCACAAAGCCCTCCATACTCCCCAGTCACTCAACACACTTAATGAGCATCTGCCACCAGGCACTGTGCTGATGTCGTGGCTAAAGATGCATAGGACATAGTCTCTTCAAGGGACCACATGTGTGCTTCCAGAGGTATATCCTACATATGCCCAGTAATATACTGGTGATATTAAACCAAAGCACAGTTTTTTTATTCTTCTTCTTATTTTTTTTTATTTTGGAGACAGAGCTCTGCTCTATTGCCCAGGCTGGATTGCAGTGGTGCAATCATGGGTCACTGCAGTCTTGAACTCCTGGGCTCAAGCGGTCCTCCTGCCTCAACCTCCCAAGTAGCTAGGACTACAGGCACATCACCACGCCTAGATGATTTTAAAACTTTTTTTTTTTTTTTTTTTTGTAGAGATGGGGGTCTCACTATGTTACCCAGGCTGGTTTTGAACTCCTGGGCTCTAGTGATCCTCCCATTTTGGCCTTTCAAAGTGCTGAGATTACAAACCTAAATGAGCCACCGCACCCAGCCCATTCATTCTTAAAAGTCTCCAGTTCCTGCACATACACATGAATCTGTGGCTCAAAGGAGGATGTAGATAGCACAGGGGTCATGGTTTAGCTTTAAACTCCAAACTAGATTAGATTTTTAAAAATCCATAAGCAGCATTAATCTTGAAAGCCAGACTTTGTTGAAAGAGAAAAGGCCTTTCTAGAGACACACATTTCCCCCTACGTGGCAACAGCTGTGAGTGAAGAGAGAACTCAGGACATCATGGAGCAAAAAGGAAAGACTTCCTTCCCTTAGTACTGCAGAAACCAATGGGACAGAGAGGGAAATTTTCATGTCAATGATCTGGTTCTTCCCATGAGATCTGAACCTTGAAAAAGGGACCTGGTAACAACCAGATGATCTGGGGACTTTGGGAACTTTAGGGCCATGTATTAGCCCGTTTTCATGCTGCTGATAAAGAGATACCCCAGACTGGGCAATTTACAAAATAAAGAGTTTTAATAGACCTATGGTTCCATGTGGCTGGGGAGGCCTCACAGTCATGGTAGAAGGTGAAAGGCATGTCACACGTGGTGGCAGATAAGAGAACAAAGCTTGTCAAGAGAAACTTCCCTTTTAAAAACCATCAGTTCAATGAGACTTATTCACTATAGTGAGAACAGCATGGGAAAGATGTGCCCCCATGATTCAATGACCTCCTGCTGGGACCTTCCCACAACTTGTGGAAATTCAAGATGAGATTTGGGTGGGGACACAGCCAAACCATATCAGGCCAGTATTTTGCTTCCCTGGGAGACTCTGAGCCTTAGAGAAAGTCTGGATTTGGCAGGACCGTTGTCTCAGCATGATGTGTATAGTAGGTTGAACAGTGTCCCCCAAGTTTGTGTTCATTCAGAGCCTCAGAATGTAACCTTATTTGGAAATAGGGTCTTTGCAGATGTAATTAGTTAAGAATCTTGAGATAAAATCATCCTGGATTCAGGGTAGGCCCTAAATCCAATGACTGGTGTCCTTATAAGAAGAGAAGAGGACACCCAGAGACTCAGAAAATAAGGGCATGGGCAGATGGAGGCAGAGATTGGAGTGATGCTGCCACAGGCCGAGGAAACTGGAAAGCTGCTAGACATTGGAAGAGGTGAGGAAAGATTCTCTTCTAAAGACTTGGAGGGGAGCATGGCCCTGCTACACCTTGGTTTTAGACTTCCATCCTCCAAAACAATGGGAGGGAGAATAAAGTTCTGTTGTTTGGAGCCACCCAGTTAGTGGTAGTTTGTTGCAACAGCCCTAGCAATTGAAAATCATGTGGAAGCAGCAGGGCAGTGCTGAAACTTTGGGTCATGTGCCTGGTTGCCCATACCCATGCGCTCTGCCTTTGGGATTCAGAATTTACACAGGCCTGAGTGAGAATGCAGGTGTGCTGAAGGAGCAGGCAATAGTGAAGAGTCAGGGTTCAGGAGGGGAACCAGAGACCCAGGACTTCAGAACTGCAGCTTTTGGGGTCAACACAGCATCCCAGAACATCAAGACACCAAGACAGATTAGCTGGACCCTGCAGTAGGATATCAGTGTCCAGATGAGACCAGAAGCAACCCAGTAGAAGCCAGGGACAGTGTGTGGACCACAGAATTCATGCTTGATGCCATCAAGGTAGAAAGTTGCCACCTGCACCCAGGTATCCTCTTGGGAAGGCAGCGGGTATCTGGCCAGAGCTCCTTTGGGAAGGGAAAGCACATCAGATAGAGAATTCGACCTTGGAAAATGAGTGCATGTTTACCTGAAAGAGGTATTTCTAACCTAGAAGAGCCTGGGCTACTTTTTATTGAAAAATTTAAGATCTGTGTGGTGTGTGTATGTGCGTGTTGTCATTAAGGATTGATCACAGGCTGGGCATAGTGGCTTACACTGCATCTCTACAAAAAAAATTTTAAAAAAATACCCGGGCATGGTGGTGTGAGCCTGTAGTCCCAGCTACTCAGGAGGTCAAGGCGGGAGGATTGCTTGAACCAGGAGGTCAAGGCCATAGTGAGCAGTGATCGCACCATTGTATGCCTGGGTGACAGCATGAGACCCTGTCTCAATAAAAAAAACAAAACAAGCAAACAAAAGAACCTAAAAACTAATGAAGAATTAATTACAAGGTGAGACCAGTCATGGAAATGCATTTCTAGTTTTTGCCATTTTAGTTACAGTATCTAAATGTCAACTCCCATCTCACCCCATTCCTAGATATTTGCTATATTCTGTTGTGTTTCCACCCCATCCCCATAGTTGTTCCCTCCCTTGACCTGTTAGCCTCTTGTGGGTAGAGATGACATCAACCATCTTTCGACACATATTTGGATATCTGTGCCTGCAAGACCTAATAGGACAATCCTAACACACGGTGTCATCGCACTGAATATTTGTTGAATGAATGAAAAAATTCAGAATGTATAAATAATTTTTAAAATTTTCTCTCAATATCTTTCTTTCATACTTTAAAGGCTGTCTGGATTTTCTTAGGGCCTTTGCCTCAGACATGCATACAACAGGAGTGTGAGGTCTGTGGAGTGGGCTCAGGTCATGGAGCAAGGAGGATGGCAGGGGCTTCACTGATGATGTCTGGGTAAGAATTCCCATTTAGGATCTTCCCAAGCACAAGAGTCATGGCCCAATGGCAGAGTGTCCTATGCCCACGAATAAGTCAAGGAGGAAGAGGACGTTTTTGGAAACAGCATAGTTTCTGGTAGGATCTTTGCCACTACTTAAAAAACAAAACAAAAAACAAACACTTAAATTCCCACAGTGTAAATTAATTCAGATGTAAGTAACCATTCAGACAACCAGGCATCTGACAAGCAGAGATGTCTGCCAACATGTCCTGAGTAATTAGCTGGATTTTTGCACTCTTTACATTTTGCTGGCAGCACTAGGCAACACTTACTTATTTCTTAGCTCCGACTTGATGGTGCTGATTCTAGTAGTTAAAAAAAGACTTTGGATAGTAAGGGCCAGCTTCTTAGGCTTTGGAACCTGCTGTGGGCGTAAAGGCTGGCCTTCAAAGTTTCTGTTCTTAAGTCTGGAGGTGATTAGCATTAAGCCGTGGTCCAAGCCACTACCTTCTGCCTGGCCCCCCCCCCCCCTTTTTTTGGGAGCCATTTTACTGAGAATCATGACATCTATCCACTTCCCAGATCCCTGCGAGAATGGATTGAGGAATATGAGCTCTGGAGATCAAAGTGGCTAAGCAAGCACTGTTATTGCTGTTAAGAAAACCTGCAATGCATGAGTTGAAACTTCATAAGTTTGGATCTGCTTTTGCCTGACCTCTGCCTGGATAGTAAGGCAGCTGAGTGATTCACAGGCATAGAAATGCACCACGTTGCTATTCCCAGACCCTGCCACAAAAAACTGTTGAATTCCCAATGTCTCCATGCTCACTTCCTGTCCTCACCATGAATGTGAGGCACTTTGAAGATTTAACACATAATAGAAACACACAGCATCATTTTTATAATAAGTCTACATTCTGAATCAAAATAATGGTTTAGTCTTCTCAGATGAGAGGGAATATGGGGCTAAATGAAGGTAAATCATGCACTTTTCTATGCGCAGGCAAAACTGATTTTGTTCTGGGTGAGCTGCAGCCTGCAGCCTCTTTTCAAAGCTGACTACTAGGGGTTTTGGCTGGGGCTGCTTTTTGCATGAATTGTTGACATTGGGACACCTTTATCTCTGATGGCTGCTCTACAGCTTAATGTGATATTTCTGTCCACACTC
Source organism: Piliocolobus tephrosceles (assembly GCF_002776525.5). Taxonomy (NCBI): domain Eukaryota; kingdom Metazoa; phylum Chordata; class Mammalia; order Primates; family Cercopithecidae; genus Piliocolobus; species Piliocolobus tephrosceles. The sequence goes on from NC_045434.1 coordinate 81,318,217, forward strand.
AACTTTTGATGAGAAGAAAAGATTTGTAATCCAAAATATACACACAACTCCCCAGCCCCAGGGAAAGGACTTCTTTGACTTAGTGAGAGCACTTCTTTGAGTGCTCTTTGGGTCACTCAGTAGCTTACTTGCAGCATGGGATTGAGAAAGGAAAAGTGGAGCCCAGGGCATGCAGGGGGTTTTCCAGCTCCTCTAAAGAGGAGACTTACCAGTGGAATCTTACTGTTTTGCTTGGAGGTTTGAGAGTTACCAGTTCATGAGGATATCCACTTTTTTTTTTTTTTTTTTTTTTGAGACAGAGTCTCACTCTGTCACCCAGGCTGGAGTGCAGTGGCACAATCTTGGCTCACTGCAACCTCTGCCTCTGAGTTCAAGTGATTCTCCTGCCTCAGCCTCCCAAGTAGCTGGGATTACAGGCATTAGCCACCAGGCCTGGCTAATATTTGTAATTTTAGTAGATACGGGGTTTCACTATGTTGGCCAGGCTGGTCTCAAACTCCTGACCTCATGATCCACCCACCTTGGCATCCCACAGTGCTGAGATTACAGGTGTGAGCCATTGGACCTGGCTGATATCCACTTTTAAATGCCAGTGCTGTCCTTTGCATAAAGTAGACCATGAATAAATATTTGTTGAATAAGTGAATGAATGATCAAAGCCCAGATTCCACTACATGACCGTATGATAGATTTTTGGCTTATTGGTTCCTTTGGGTTGTTTTATCTCTATAACTTCCTCCCTTTTTTGTGTAACTGCTCTCCATCTTAACCTGAGCATGTATGTGTATGTGTGCCAAAGAGTCTCCTTTTTCCATGTTATCTTAGTTTGTTTGTGCTGCTATATCAGAATACTTGAGACTGGGTAATTTATAAAGAACAGAAATGTATTATCTCACAGTTCTGGGGGCTGGGAAGTCCCAGAGCATAGCACCAGCATCTTGTGAGGGCCTTCTTGCTGTATTATCATATGGCAGAAGGTGGAAGGTCAAGAGAAGGCAAGTGACCAAACTTGCGGCCTCAAGCCCTTTTTATAATCGGCATTAATCTATTCATGAAGGAGGAGCCCTTGTGACCTAAACACCGCCCCCCCCCCCCAGGTCTCATCTTCCAACACTATTGCATTTGGGATTAAGTTCCTAACATGTGCTTTTTGGGGACACACATTCAAATCATAGCTAATGCCTTTGGTCCTTCTTCCCCACCCCACCCCCCTTCCCAAGAGATAGGTCCTGGTTATATTTCTGACCTCTGTGTCCAGAGCCTGGTGGGACTTCTGGGGCTTCATTTATACATTACTTTTTCCTGTAAGACTTATAGGGTTCTTGCCTCAGAAACAGCTCCCACCCCTAAAGTTACATATATAGAAACATGATGTGGGAGGCAGTTGGAAAAGGTAGATCTAAGCTTCTCTTGAACTTGTTTTTATTTAATCCAGGTTAGTGTTCAAGGCTACCTGATCTACCTTTCTAATTATATTTCCAGTTTCACTTATTATTCACTCTTGCTAAGCAGATCTGTTCAGTGATCAATGAAAACAACATGCACATTGACACCCTGCACTGCTTCACATATCTAAATTCTACCTGTTCTTCTAGCTGTGGTTGAATGATTAGGTTCTCTGTAAAATTTCTGCTCTATTTCAGCCACCATTCTCTCAGTACTGGGAAGTCATTTATATTCTGCATTGGCTCCTTTGTGAAGTGCAAAGTTTGAGAACAAGCTCTTGAGTGGGACTCCCTGGGTTTGAATCCTAACCCCACTGTTTACTAGCTATGTGTCTTTGGGAAAGTTATCCAACTTCTCTATGTACCTCTGAGTCTTACAACTGGCAGCTGAGAAGAGCTTGGTCTCACTGAAGAGATGAGTTTCTTGGAGGCCCATTTACATGATAAAGAGAGACCACAGACTGATCAGGCCCAGCTATCTTGGCAACTGCTCCTTCCCTAAACACCAAGACACAAAAATTGGAGAATGATTCCAACTGGAGGACTTGTGGTTTTATAGGTTTCAGATACTGTACTGTAAAACAGCCCATTTTTATTCTCAGAGGCTTAAGCTGTCAGGTTCCTTTTACCTCTCTCCAGGAAGCCAGCCATCCCAAGGCCTCCACCTCTGGGGTACAGGGAGGGAGGTTTAGAAGTCAGGCTTTAGAGGCAGATAGATTTGGGCATGACTGCTAGCTAACTCTGCTATTTATTGTATGACATTGGTACCTGATCTGTCTGAGTTATCGTTTTCTCATTGGTAAAATAGGGATGATAATACCCATGTTGTGGAGTGTGAGAGTTAAAAAAGAGTGCAAGGCAAGTGCTTGCACAAGGTCTGATACCAGCAAGCAATCAACATAGATTATTAATAGCTGCTATTTATAAACTGCTTTTGTGGAACACATAAAGAGTGGCTGTTGCTGTGGTAGGGTCATATTGACATCTGATGCTCATTCAGATGACATAGCCAGGACTTTTTTTTGTCCTGATGTGAAAGCTTCTTCATTCCGTGTGCGTGTATGTGTGTGTGTGTGTATGTATGTGTGTGTATATATGTGTGCGTATGGTGTGTGTGTATGTGTATATGTGTGTGTGTGCATACATATATGTGCACAGACAGATCTTTGTAACTGTTTTAGGCATCCTTTACATGAACTGAGAAAAATGGAATAATTAAGCACCTCACAGCTTTTAAAAGCTGAGATTCTGTTCGAGCTTAGAGGAGTAAAAGTCAAGAGAGCAGAGCTCAATGAGCAGAGAGGGCACTCTCGGACATATTGAAGTCAGTGCCTAAGAGGTAGAAAAAGGAAGGGAAATCACGGCAGTAATATTCGGACTGTAATATTAGATTTGACATCAGTCTTGTGAGTTGTGCACTTGTTAGCTGTAGGGTTCAACTTAGTAGCCTTAGCTTTTCTGCAGGATGCCTGAAACAGTAATGAAAAATGGTACACCCGCTCATGGCTGATGGAAGAGCAGGAATATATTTCACATCTGACGGGAAAGCTCAGGACTTTAACTTTCCTATTGGAATTAGCAAATCAGAAAAAAAATAATGGCATCACAGATTTATCATGCTCAGCCCTGTCTATTGACTACCTATGCTTTAGAAGGGCAGAGGGCAGAACTGGGGATCTAGTTTTGACAGCTGAATTTGGGAGGATGTGGGCATTTGGCATGCACCAGGAAGCTCTCCTACTCAAGTTCCACAGGTTCTGAGTAGGACGATTCCCCTGACAGATACCTGCTTCTTAAGCAGTACTGTGAAAATAGATGATACATCTCCAGGTGTGGAAGGAGCCAGGGCCCAGAACTAAATGGGGAGTTTCTAACAAAGGCTTATTGTGATCTGTTTACTGTGCCTGTTTAGTGGTGCTAATAACAGGAAAATCACTTAATTTTCATTGGTGGGAAGATGATATTTAGATCAGTGGGAAATGCAAGCAGGAAGCTGCATCCCATTACTCTGTTTCCCTGGCCTGAGGACTCTCTGAAATGGTCAGTTCTGTGGCTAGAAGTTCTCCCCGATTCCCATCCCCAGATTGGCTATGTTACTTCTTTTTTTTTTAATTTTTTTTTTTTTTTTTTTTTTGAGACAGAGTCTCATTCTGTTGCCCAGGCTGGAGTGCAGTGGCGTGATCTCAGCTCACTGAGATCTCAACCTCCACCTCCTAGGCTCAAGCTATCCTTGGGGCTCAGCCTCCCAAATAGCTGGGACCACAGGCATGTGCCATCATGTCCAGTTATCCACTCTGTTACTTCTTAGGCAAAAACATGACTTGCTGATTTGCTGAGTCCAGTCCACACAGGCGAAGCTGGCCTATACCTGGTTTTTAGGTCATAACTGCTACACATCTGCAGGGCAAAGAGAAATTAAGTGGCTTGCCTAAAGTCACATAGCTTGAAAGTGGGAAGCTCAAAGCTTCCTAACTAGCTTGTCATCTAATTCAGTTCAGCTAAAAATACCTCCATTGATAATGAATGTTCCTAACACAAAGAAATGATAAATATTTGAGATAATATTTATACTAATTACCTGATCTGATCACCATACATTATATGTATCAAAACAACATATGTATCCCACAAATGGGTACAATTGTTGTTAATTAAAAAAAAATAAAAATAAAACAATGTCATTACAGGAAGTGAGCAAATTTAGGGAAAAAGTACTTCCATTGAACACACACTCTATCCAGAGCCTTGTGCTGGGTGCATCCACAGACATTTGCTCCCCTCTGTTGCTGTTCTTATCAAGGTAATAGGCGACTTCTGTGCATCTGTGTTAGATTTCAAGCTCCTTATAGACAATGATTGTGTTCAGTTTATTGTGCCTGCTGAGTAATAAGTGCTCTAAAGTAAATAAATGAAAGGTAGGCATGGTCCCTGTCTACATGTTGCTTATCATCTGGGGAAGACTTGTTTAAAGTCATCTACAAAACCATTTAGACCATGATAATTGCATTCACTCATTTATGGAATATTTATTGGACACCTATCTTATGCCAGACACTAGGAGAGGTATTGAGAATTCCAAAGGTGAATAAAAAAGTCTCCAATGTCAAGAACCTCCCAGCTTAGAGAGGGAGATAGACAGGTAGAGTTGAATTATATTATAGAGTGCTATTCCATTTACATGGTATCCTATCCATTGTAGTAAAATTCATAGAGATAGAAAGCAAAAGGTTACCAGGTTACCAACGGCTGGGAGAATGGGGAAATGAGGAATTATTGTTTAGTGGGTATAGAGTTTTAGTTTGAGAAGTTGAAAAAGTTCTGGAGATGGATGATGGTGATGGTTGCACAACAATGTGAGTGTAATTAATGCAACAGAACTAAACACTTAAAATGGTAAATTTTATGTTATATTTATTTTGCCACAATAAAACAAAATAGAAAAGTGCTCTGCAGCCTGAGGACAAGTGACCCCTAGAGCCCAAGCCTGGCCCAGGTGGCCTGGACACTGCACCTTGACCCAGTCTCCAGAGCCTTTGCACCCTGGCTTATCTGGAAGGGGCTGGAGCAGATGTGGGAACTGGAGCAAATGGAGGTTTAGGATCTGGAGCAGATCTTATCTAAGCCATAAGAGCTTCATTATACACATCCCCTTTCCAGAAGCCACGAGTCTTGTCTGTAGTGGGTACTGTTCTATGTTATTTTATGTGATGGTTGCCC
>NC_045434.1:81323388-81396172 GCF_002776525.5 Piliocolobus tephrosceles
TGTCTGTAGTGGGTACTGTTCTATGTTATTTTATGTGATGGTTGCCCTGTCCAGAAGCCACGAGTCCTATCTGTAGTGGGTACTGTTCTATGTTATTTTATGTGATGGTTGGTCAGGGGCAGCCACACGGGGCAGGCTCTATAAAAGGAAGTTTATTACACTCACAGGTCCTGGAAGCAGGAGTTGTGGCACACAGGGCCACAAGGGAAAGCACCATTGTAGGTCAGGAGGCAGAAAGGGCCAGAGCGGGGGAAAATCTAGGCCATGGCCTTTACTGGGGTTTCCACCAGAAAGGTAAGGCGGAACAGCGTAAATAGTTTTGGATTGGCCAATTTGCATTATAAATTGCAGGCTTTGGGCTCTTTAGAGATGGTCTCTAGTTGCCTGGTAACTGGCTCTGGGATGATTAAGGCAGAGAAATATTGCTTCTTGTAGTGTACAGGTCCCATAGAGGAGATGTGACTAGATAGGCCAGCCACTGCAGGGGCAGTCTCTCTCCCTCCAGAAAGAGTTTTAAGATAAACATCAAAATATACGGAAAATAAAAATATAAGCACACATTGTTTTACTGCACTTTGCTTCATTGTGCCTCGCAGATATTGTATTTTTTACAAATTGAAGATTCATGACAACTTTGTGTTGAGAAGTCTGTCAGCACCATTTGTCCAACAGCATGTGCTTGCCTCATGTCTCTGTGTCACATTTTGGTAATTCTCACAATATTTCAAACTTGCCCCGTTGTCAGGCTGGAGTGCAGGGGTGTGATCACAGCTCTCACTGAAGCCTTGAACTCCTGGACTCAAGTGATCCTCCCACCTTAACCTTGCAATTAGCTGGGACTACAGGTGTGCACCACCATACCTGGCTGATTTACAAATTTTTGTGGAGTCGGACTCTCACTATGTCACCCAGGCTGGTCTCAAACTCATGGGCTCAAGTGATCCTCCCACCTCGGCCTCCCAGGGTGCTGGGAATACAGGTATGAGCCACCATGCCTGGTCTATAATCAGTGATCTTTGATATCACTGTTGTAATTGTTTTGGGGTACCACAAATTGTGCCTAACTAAGATGACAAAGTTGACCAATAAATGTTGTGTGTGTTCTCGCTGCTCCACCAACTAACCATTCTCCTATCTGTCTCCTTTTCCTCTGGCCTTTCTTTTCCCTGAAACACAATAATATTCAATTTAGGCAAATTAATAACCCTACACTAGCCCCTCAGTGGTCAAGTGAAAGAAGAGTCACATGTCCCTCATTTTAAATCAAAAGCTGGCAATGATTTAGCTTGGTGAGGAAGGCATGTCGAAAGCCGAGATGGGCCAAATAGGCCTCTTGTCAGTTAGCCAAGTTGTGAATGCAAAGGTGAAGTTCTTGAAGGAAATAAAAGCACTACTCCAGTGAACACACAAATGATAAGAGAAACAACCTTATTGCTGATGTGGAGAGCATTAGATGGAAAATCAAACCAGTCACCACATTCCCTTAAGCTAAACCATAACCCAGAGCAAGGCCCTAACTCTCTTCAATTCTATAAGGGCTGAGAGAGGTGAGGAAGTTGCAAAAGAAAAGTTTGAAGCTAGCAGCGACTGGTTTACAAGGTTTAAGGAAAGAAGCCATCTCCATAACATACACGGGCAAGGTGAAGCAGCAAGTGCTGGTGGAGAAGCTGCAGCAAGTTATCCAGAAGGTCTAGCTAAGATCATTGTTGAAGGTGGCTACACTAAACAACAGATTTTCAATGTAGATGAAATAGGCTTCTCTTGGGAAATGCCATCTAGGCATCTTTCATAGCTAGAGAGGAGAAGTCAATGCCTGGCTTCAAAGTCAAGCTCACTCTCTCATTAGGGGCCAATGCAATTGTTGACTTTAAGTTGAAGCCAATGCTCATTTACAATTCCAAAAAATCATAGAGCCCTTTATAATTATGCTAAATATACTCTGCCTGCGCTTTCTAAGTGGAACAACAAAGCCTGGATGACAGACATTTGTTTATAGCATGGTTCACTAAGTATGTTAAGCCCACTGTCAAGACCTACTGCCCAGGAAAAAAGATTCCTTTCAAAATATTACTGCTCATTGACAATGTACCTAGTTATCCAAGAGTTCTGATGGAGACGTACCAGGATATGAATATTGTTTTCATGCCTGCTTGCACACCTCCATTCTGTAGTTCACGGATGGAGGAGTATTTTCAGCTTTCCAGTCTTATTATGTATTACATATATTTTATAACGTAATGGCTGCCATAGTTAGTGATCCCTCTGATGGATCTGGGCAATGTAAATTGAAAACTGTTTTGTATATGTTTTTGTCTACGGTTCCTGGCTTATAACTCCTAGAACCCTTGTTATTTCCCAAATGACTAAAGTAAGAAGAATGTATTTTATTGAAGTATTTGGGCTTTTGTCTGTGGGCCCCAAAGCAGCTTTGGAACAGCTTGGAGTGATAAAGATGAGAGACGGTCTTTTGTTATAATGTTGGGGCACTTTAGGCCACAGAAGCAGGCATCAAAACACAGAATCTTCGCCGGGTGCGGTGGCTCACACCTGTAATCCCAGCACTTTGGGAGACCAAGGTGGGTGGATCACCTGAGGTCAGGAGTTCGAGACCAGCCTGGCCAACATGGTGAAACCCCATCTCTGCTAAAAATACAAAATTAGCCAGGTGTGGTGCTGCATGCCTGTAATCCCAGCTACTGGGGAGGCTGAAGCAGGAGAATTGCTTGAACCCGGGAGGTGGAGGTTGCAGTGAGCCGAGGTCGCACCATTGCACTCTAGCCTGGGCAAAAAGGGCGAAGCTCCGTCTGAAGAAAAACCAAACCAAACCAAATAAAACGAATCTCTATCTGACCTTCTGCTCTCCTTTCACCTGCTCCTTTTTTTCTTCAAAGGAGGGATCTCTCCAACCTTTCTGTCTTGGAGCTGGCCATAAAGAAATTCTCTGACCTACCTTGCCTAATTGTGGATTATGAGACCTCCATTTCAGAAGGGATCCCAGACCCTGGAGGAAGGAGTGTTGCTCAGAAAGACCAAGAAGAATCTGAACAGACAGGCCTTGCTAGGTTTCCCTGTTCAGTCTATTAATATGAAATCATCCTCTTTTGGTCCAATCACATTTCTACACGGTTGTCCATGCTTCAGTCATGCCATCCCAAAGAAGTCTTTATAAAAGGCCCAAGAGTATGGAGGCAGAGGGTACAGAAAGCTTCCAGACAGCTCAACATGTGGAGGGTACTAGAGGGTGATGTGTCCATGGAGGGCATGGAAGCTCCCCATCCCTTCCCCTAACCCTTCCCTGTGCATCTCTTCATCTGTATCCTTTGTTATATCCTTTATAATAAACTAGTAAATACACTTAAGTGTTTCCCTGAGTTCTGTGAGCTGCTCTAGCAAATTAATCTACTCCGAGGAAAGGAGTCATAGGAGCCCTGATTTTTAGCTGGTCAGTCAGAAACACAGGTAAAATGACCTGGGGTTTGTAATTGACATCAGAAGCAGGGGGTGGGGACTGAGCCCTCAACCTGTGGGATCTGACACCATATCAGGTACATAGTCTCAGAATTGAATTGAAGGACACCCAGCCAGAGTCCACTGAAGAACTGATTGCTTGCTTGGTGTGTGGGGAACCCCCAGCCCCAACATTGTAGTGTGAGAGCAGAAGGAAAAATAGTTTGTTTTTGCCATGCAGAAACTTCCTGGAAAGGATTCACCATTCTAAAATGCCATTAAGAACATGTGCAATTCATGTGAGGAGGCCGAAATATCCACATTAACATAAGTTTGGAAGAAGTTTATTGCATCCATCATGGATGACTTTGAGGGGTTCAAGACTTCACTGGAGGAATTGACTGCAGATGTGGTGGAAATAGCAAGAGAACTAGAATCAGAAGTAGAGCCTGAAGATAGGAGACAATTGCTGCAATCTCATGATCAAATTTGAATGTTTGAGGAGTTGCTTCTTATGGATGAGCAAAGAAAGTGGTTTCTTGAGATGAAATCTACTCCTGGTGAACATGCTATGAACATCGTTGAACTGACAACAAAAGATTTACAATATTATATAAACTTAGTTAATAAAGTAGTGGCAGGGTGTGAAAGAATTGACCCCAATTTTGAAAGAAGTTCTACTATGGGCAAAATGCTATCAAACAGCACTGCATGCTACCAAGAGATCTTTCATGAAAGGAAGAGTCAGTTGAGGTGGCAAACTTCATTGTTGTCTTATTTTAGGAAATTGACACAGCCACCCCAACCTTCAGCAACCATCACGCTGATCAGTCAGCAGCCATCAACACGGAGGCAAGACCCGCCACCAGCAAAAAGATTAAGACTTGTTGAAGGCTCAGATGACCGTTAGCATTTTTTAGCAATAAAGCATTTTCAAATTAACGTTTGTACATTATTATTTTCGACTGAATGCTATTGCACATTGAATGGACCACAGTATAGTATAAACATAACTTATATGCCCTGAGAAACCAAAAAATTCATGTGACTCCACTTTATTGTAGTGATCTGCAACCGATCTTACGGAACATCCTAGGTGTACCTGTATAAACAATACAGGTATCAGATAAAAGGTCACTTGGGGAATAAAGAACTTGTGCAGTTATCTATTGCTGCACAATAATATTTATTATTAACAAGTGAGACCATAAATCTAGAATGCAATGTATGCTTAATATAGACATTATTATTTTAATGGCTACTATGCAGCAGTAGATAACTGCAAGTTATTTTAGTTGCTCCAATTTTAGTCGTTTGTCGTTTAAAACAACCACCACCCTTTTTTGCTCATAATTCTGCACTATGAAATGGGCTCAGCTGGGCACTTGTGTCTGTTCCAAGTGGTGTTGGCTGCACTTACCTATGGGTTTGTAATCAGTTGGTAGGTTTACTGAGCCAAGATGGCCTTCCTCAAATATGTGGCATTTTGGAAGCAAGACTGGGACAGCTAGGGGCTGGATGGGCCTCTTATTCCTTATGGAGTATCATATTTAATGAATTAGTTTTTATTAATTTTTGATTACCTTCAATCCATGGAGGTTTGCAAACAGCTGTTGGCAAAGTTGAAGCATTTAATAAATAGAAACAACTTAAAAACATTATGCTTTTTACATAATTTATTAGACAATTTAATAATTTGTCATTTAAATTATCATAATTATATTTATATTATATAGATTTATATAAATAAGTTCATAATTTATTTGATCATTTAATTATTTTTCATACTTTATTAGATATTCTAATAACTTTATTAGAATTTATAATTTGCTTTGTTTCAAGTGGCATATTACATTTCTTTGTTTCTATAGTTTTTAAATTTATCCTTATATATTTAATAACTTTTATTGATTGTTGAATTAAATTACTGATTTAACAGAAACATTTCTTGTAAAGACAGAGAAAGTATAAATATCACTATTGGAATATTGTTTCTTCAGGCTAGTTCTCTAAAATATGGTTTAATTTTCCAAATGTTTATTCCCATTTCACAAGTTACGTTAAAATGAATATAAAATCTCTAAACTCTCTTTGCATTACAGCATTACAGGTTTTCTATTGGGACTTCATAGAAAATTAATGAATGACATTTTACTGTGTTGATTCATAACTTCTCAAATAAGTTACTTTCTCATTTTAGTAATGTTCTCCAACAAGTGGGTCCATAAATCTAGAATGCAATGTATGCTTATATAGATGTTATTTCTTAATGCCTATTGAATATTTCATGTTTGAAAATGCTACTCTCTCAATTTTTAATTTCAATTCCAAGATCATCAGATATGTTATTTAATTCTCATCCATGTTTTTTTTTTTTAAGACATAGTTTCACTCTTGTTGCCCAGGCTGGAGTGCAATGGCGTGATCTGGGCTCACCGCAACCTCCACCTCCCAGGTTCAAGCGATTCTCCTGCCTCAGCCTCCCAAGTAGCTGGGATTATAGGCATGCACCACCATGCCTGGCTAATTTTTTTGTATTTTTATTAGAGACGGGGTTTCTCCATGTTGGTCAGGCTGGTCTCCAATTCCTGACCTCAGGTGATCTGTGTACCTTGGCCTCCCAAAGTGCTGGGATTACAGGCGTGAGTCACTGTGCCCGGCTATCTGTGGTATTTTTTAAAAGAGATGGAGTCTTGCTCTGTCGTCTAGGCTGGAGTGCAGTGCAGTGGCTACTCACAGGCACAATGATAGTGCACTGTAGCCCGGAACTCCTGGCCTCAAGAGATCCCCCCATCTCAGCTTCCTGAGTAGCTGGGACTTGTACAGGTACCTGCCCCTCTGTGCCCCACCCTATTTATGGAAGTTTTTATGGGCTGAATTGTGTTCTCCCAAAATTCATATGTTGAATACCCAACCACCAATGTAACTGTATTTGGAGAAAGTCCCTATAATGAGGCAATAAAGGTTAAATGGGGTCATAAGGGTGCAACCTTAATCTGATAGAACTCCTATCCTTGTAGGAAAAGATACTAGAGATCTCTCTTTCTCTCCATGTATGCACAGAAGAAAGGTTATGTGAAGGCACAGAGGGAAGGTGGCCGTTCACCTGCTAGTGTTACAGGCAGCGAATCCAAACCGGTCTTCAGCAACCTCAATTCTTGCCTCCTCAGAAGAGAGAATTTGACTGAGAGGCATAAAGCAGAGTGCGAGATGGAGGCAAGTTTTAGAGCAGGAGTGAAAGTTTATCAAGAAAGTTTTAGGACAGGAACAAAAGTAAAGTACACTTGGAAGAGGGCCAAGCGGACAACTTGAGAGATTCAAGTGAGTTGTTTGACCTTTGACTTGGGGTTCTATACACTGGCATGCTTCTGGGGGGTTATGTCCCTTCTCCCCGGAAGCTTCCCTTGGGTTGGGCTGTCGGCATGCTCAGTGGCCTGCCAGCACTTGGAAGGAGCTGCATGCAGAGTGTGTTTACTGGAGTTGTACACATGCTCACTAGAGGTGTTTTCCCCTTACCACTCCAGAGTTCCCAGAGGAAGGAACACTGTGTACCAGTGAACTCTGTTTTGCCTCGTAGTGTGCGTGCTTGAGCCTATTCACCCAGCTCCTGAGATCTTATCGGGAAGCTGTTGATTGTACCAGTTTCAGGTCTTTTCTATCTGTTGGGAGACTGCCTTTCCCTGGCGCTGGGTGTGACCAATTATTATTTCAGAGAGACAGTGTGACAACTGCCTGACCATCACCTATTGGTTGCCTGACATTCCTAGTGTAGGGGGTCTCTCCTGCACTGCTCACGTCTGCCTGACTACCTACTATAGCACTAGGACGAGAGCCCTCATGAGAGACTTAATTTCACAGTACCTAGATAGTGGATTTCCAGCCTCTAGAACCATGAGAAAATACATGTCTGTTGTTTAAGCCACCCAGTCTGTTGAGCTTTGTAATGGCAGTGTGAGCAAAATAATATAGTAGTGAATATAATGCTCATGAAGAAAACATTAAAGAGATTTATTGGATTAACATCTTTCATTATATCATCCAGTGGTGATTGAATACAGTGACTTAGTGCCAAATTAAAAATATGCAGAAATGTTTCTAAAACTTTGGCTGAAATGCCAAACTTTCTCTGTAGCATACAAGCACTAGCACTAGCTAAACAATATGCTTCCATGAAAATATTTCTTGCTGGTTTTTCTCCAACATTGACAATATAGCTTGTATATTATTTTGGATATTATTCCTTCCACCTTCATAAGATCAACAAAGTTTTAAACGTCTCATTTAAAATACATTATTAAATGCTTTTATGTGAAACCATTTCATAGAAAATGAATGACATTTTACTGTCTTGATTTATAATATCTCAAGTAAGTTGCTTTCTCATTTCAGTAATGTTTTCCAACAAGTGGGACCATAAATCTAAAATGCGATGTATGCTTGCATGGATATTATTTTTTAATGGCTATTGAATATTTCATGTTTGAAAATGCTTATGTTTAAGTACATGCTGTACAGCAACATTTCAAAGGTTACTTCTATAATATTTTAAATTGTTTTGTCAATATTTTGTCAAATTTACATTTTTTCTTTCAAATGCATTTTTTCTGAAATCGATCTTTTGATTGTTTTTGTCATTGATTTTTATAGTTTTAAAAATTAAACTGTGGGCTTTGATAGAACGTGATTGCCATTCTGAAGAATGTGTAAGTTGTCTGGGAAGAATAATAATTTTTCCTTCAACCCTCATAAGTCCTTACTTGGAAGTGACCCCTGTAACAAAAGACAGATTTATATGGGAGACACTGAGGGAATGAGTAGTTCTCAAAGAGGTGGCTTTGAATTTCAGCTTATATAACATCTTCCACAAAAACCAATATATTTTTAGAAAAGTAACAAGAAAAAGGAAAAGGACTTTGAATCTCTAGAGGTGGCAACTTCAGGAAAGGAAATTAATGGCAGATAAAGGCTGGTTAGTAAATCTTGTTAATGTAGCTTCCTCGGGTACCGTCTTGGACCAGTAAGGGTCTACAAACCAAAAAGTATCTGAGACAGATCTCAATAAATTTAGAATTTATTTAGCCAAGGTTAAGGACATGCCTGTGGGGAAAAAAGCAACATACAACCACAGAGACAATCTGTGATCTATGCTTTTTTCCAAAGATGATTTCGAGGGCTTCAGTATTTAAAGGGGAAAAGCAGGCTGGAGGGGAAAGAGGGAGGGTGTGGTCACATTATTGAACCCACATGTTGCAAAAGAAAAGAAGGAGGCAGGCAGAGGAATAATCCATTATGTATTTGTCTTGCATTCAGTAAATCAACATTTTACATGCGATGAACATAGAGTAGCTCCTGTGGAGATACCTGGCCTTTTATCTGCAGTTTATCTGCTTAGGAACAAGGAAAGGCAGTTTCTTGCGTGACTCAGTCAGCTTCTGCTTAATTTTTCCCTTTGGCATCATGAATTGGGGTCCCAAGATTTTACTTTTCTTTCACAGGTCCAATGCTATCTTCAGTAATTAACGTTTGTTCTTCCTGGTAGAAGACAGGCCAGGATACCTTTTGTCTTTGTAGATCTTTGTCCCTCTTTTAGGCAAATAGAGGGAGGGCGGAGAGCTTTTCCTGGATCTGCTTCTTCTTGATCACCTTCAGGTTGGCAATCCATATTTTGGGGTGGCATATGTTGGTCTCCCAAAAAGCTTTTAACAATGAACTCTGAGTGCCATTTGCACCTAATATTTACATCAGTAGCACCGGTGAGACACATTTTTTGTATGGTTTTTGTCAGTGTGCAAGAGACACTTGTATTTTTGTTAAAATAATAAAATTATTTTGTATTGAAGAAATAAAAAGCATTGTGCTATTTTGTACTGATGCTTGCACGGTGTAAAGGATGTCTGAGGTGGTTTGGATGATACTCTAGGCTGTGGTTCTTTATTACTGTCACTGCTTGTACTCTGTACAATCAGAAGATTGAGGTATATGATCTTTAATGGAACATTAATACGTGTATCCACAGTCGGTTGTCTCTTTATTCTGAGAGTTCATTTTGAATATTTTATTCGTAAACTCTTAAACGCATAAATTTTGAAATACTGCCTTTACAACTTACACAAGAATTACAATGCACAGACAATATAAATAAAGTAACAACTACGTAGAACCAGTGGCAACCACATGATTTCAGTACAGTGATAAAAATGTGATGTGTATACGCAGTGCTTTGTGATTAATAAGCAGACGGGAGGCCCATTTATCAGTGGTCCTTGTGACATCCTATGACAATTAGCCTGAATTAACGAATTTAATTTTGAATTTAATTATTAATAAATTCTACTAATTACTGCAATAGCCATTATACTATTTGCCAATCAGAACAGAAATCTTTCGATAGTATAGGAATCGCTGCAGTTAGATTAATGAATATTGGCTGAATAAATTATAAGGTGGCAAGTAGAGCTTTAAAGACAAAGATTCTTTCTGGTTTGGCAAAAGGTTTAGCTTTTTGAAGAGATTCTGTCTCTGATGGGGAGGGGTGGGAGAGGACAGAGAATGCCTTTGCCAACAATCAGAGGGAAGGGTAAAGCAGCTTCCTGTGGATTGGACAGAGGCTGAGGCGGAGGCTCTGAAGAAGAGGGGACCCCTACGCCGCTTTGTGCCAGTGACTCGTGGAAGAGACAAGTCCTCAGAGATGTGGCTATGTGGTTCCAGGGAGGCTGGAGCCAGGGATAGGGCTCCCAGACTGTTTAGCTAGAGGAGAGCAGAAGGCTAGAGGTGAAAGGAACAAGGACCAGTCCAGCTGGTGAAACTGATGTAGGAATTTTCTTCTCGGTCACTTTGCAAACCAGAGACCCTTGCCGGTGACACCTGGCCCCGGCCTCACTTGGCCAGGCTGGCATGCCCCAGCTCGCCTGTGTTACAGCTTGTACCCACATTCGGTGGTTCCTGAGCTCCTATACTGTGGCCAGAAAGAATGAGGATACACTGGACATTGAACAGTAAGGAGGGTGGAGAAGAGTTTTATTGAGTGATGACAATGGCTTTCAGAGGAGAGGGAACATGGGGTTGGTCCCCCTACCTGAAAGTGGGAAAGTTCCCAGTGTGGTTAGGTCCAGGGCCTTTTATGGATTCAGAATGGGGAGTGTGTGTGACTGGCTTGTGAGTATGCAAAAAAGGTTAAAGCAAAGACACCACTCAAAGGTGGGCATGACAGTGTAGAAAACCAATTAGGAAAGGGTAGGTATATGTAAAATAGGTGAAGGGTGGGGATCAGAGGAAAGTGCAGCAAACAGGAAGACAAGTTCTAAATCCTGTCTGAGAATTTAACTTGCAGCTTGGCCTTCAGGCTTTAAATTGTCCTTGGCTTGGAGGTGGGGTTTCACCAGGGACCCACCCCTATCTGCCTCAGCATTTGGCTGCCTCCTGTTGCTATCACAACTGCCTTTCCAAAAGTATGACAGTAAGAGAAATCTGACATGTCTGACTCCATCTTGCTTCTAGCCCCACAGGCTGGCTGTCTTTGCTCATTCCGGGGGTGGGCCAAGCTAACTTTGGGAGAAATGTAGTTTATAGTTTAAATAATAGACCTTCCCCCAAACTAAACTCTCCTTGTAAAACTAATGAAAGGCCACCAAGTTAGGAGGATGAGAGAGGTCTGAATTATACATAATTCCCAGCCATTATTCCAGAGGTCATAAGATTTGCAACTTCCCCAATTAATCTTGCAGATAATAGCACTACTACAGAACCTAAGATGGCCTTTTGAGATTTTTTTTTCAGGTTTTTGCATTTCTGACAACTAGATGGCCCCACTGGGACCCGTGACTCAACCAGTCCTGCAGTCCCCACTCAGAAGGGGACTCAGTGCACGAGGGCTGTTTTCCACATCCCCTATGATTGCTTCGCCTACCAATCAGCGTTTTCCCTACCCTAGCCCCCTGCCCACCAAACTATCTTTGAAAAACCCCTAACCTCTAAGACTTCAGCAAGATTGATTTGAGTAATAACTCTGTCTCCTCTGTGGCTGGCTGGCCTTGTGTCAATTAAATGCTTTCTTTACTGCAATGCCAATGAGACAGGATAGTTCCCTTGACTACTTTGCAGGACTCACAAAGGGGGTGACTCATTTACTCAGCCCCCAGCTCTCAAAGCCTCACAGAAAGGGGAACATGTAGGTGAGTGGGTGCCGGGGCTTCTGGGTGCTGGCAGGAGTAGAACACTGTGTGGCCTCAGGGCAGTGTCTGGGGATGGGTACTTGTGACTTGCCAGATCCCCACAGAGCATGTGTTACAGTGTGCTCTTTTAGTTTTCCCATCCATGAATGGCTTAAGTGTTTAACAGCTCAGTGGAGGGTCAGGGTGACAGCCTTTGTACATACCCTCCTGGTACCTGAGTTCTTGTCTGGCATCCAGGAAGAATCAGGTTGTGTGAATGAACTGAAGGGTGGCGAACACGGAGGATTTTATTGAATGGTGGAAGTGGCTCTTAGTGGGATGGGGATCTAGAAAGGGGATGGAGTGGGAAGATGGTCTTCCCCTGGAGTTTGGCTGTTGCCAGTCGAACTCCTCTCCAACCACAGTCTCCCATGTCCAGCTGCATCTTCTCCTTTTGACATTCAGACACTTCTTCTCTTCTCTCCTTCTCTGCTGCACCTCTACCAGTGGAGCTTGGAGTTTTTATAAATACAGGATGGGGGGAGGGTGGGCCAGGCTGGTTTTGGAAAAAGCAACATTCAGGTGGGAAAACATAAGTACATGTTCTCACTTTGGGCTACAGGTCCTGGCTTGAGGGTGTCACCCTTGCTGGGGACTGCACTCTCCTTTTTTTTTTTTTTTTTTTTTTTTTTTTTTTTTGAGATGGAGTCTTGCTCTGTCGCCCAGGCTGGATTGCAGTGGCGCAATCTCGGCTCACCGCAACCTCCACTTCCTGGGTTCACGCCATTCTCCTGCCTCAGCCTCCTGAGTAGCTGGGACTATAGGCGCTCGCCACTATGCCCGGCTAAGTTTTTGTTTTCTTTAGTAGAGATGGGGTTTCACTGTGTTAGCCAGGATGGTCTCCACCTCCTGACCTTGTAATCCACCCGCCTTGGCCTCCTAAAGTGCTGGGATTACAGGCATGAGCCACTGCGCCCGGCCTGGACTGCACTCTTCTACCTGGTATTTCCCGTCCTCCTATCCATGGTGGCTCCATCCCACTAAGAGCCATTTCCACCACTCAAATAAATCCTCTACATTCGCCACCCTTCAATTCATTTACACAACCTGATTCTTCCTGAATGCCAGACAAGAACTCGGTAACAAGAGGGCGCCTACAAAGGCTGTCATCCCGACCCTCCACTGAGCTGTTAAACACTTAAGCCATGGTCTCAGTGAGTTGATTTTGTTTGTGCAGTGGGCAGGAGGAACCTGTTGGGCAGTTACACTGGGATGTCTCAGGAGGAACCAGTGTGGACCCAGGACCAATGGCAGAGGGAGGTGCAGCCAGGTGCTTTGGTGCTATGAAAGCCTCCCAGAAGTTTTTCCCAATTTTGTGGGGAGCCCCAGTGAAGGCTGATACTGAATTTCCTGCCAGTCAAGCAGAAAGCGGGCTCAAAGTTAGATTTTAGTTATTTTAAAGAAAAAGGTGATTTAGCCAGCACACACAAATCTGCAATTCATAGCTTCCCACACATGTGAATGTGTGCCAAGCAAGTTAAATAAACACAATCCTAAGCCAAACAGTGCCAACTTAGGTATATAGGAGCATGCAGAGCAACAGACATTGGCTGGCAGTGAATTAAGTCCCTGTGCCTCCACACAGCTGGACTGGCCCTCGGTCCTTTCCAATGGTACGGACTATAATTAAAAGAAAATGGTGGGAGGCAAGTCTCAGCCATTTTTAGAAGTTGATTTTGCCAAGGTTAAGGACACACCCAAGAAAAAGGGACACATAACCACTGGAACATCTGTGGTCCTTGCTTTTCCCAGAGGGTCTGGGGGCTTCAATATTTAAAGGGAAAAGAGCAGGCAGCAGGGGGAAGAAGAAGAAGAAAAAAGGGAGGGTAGATAAAAGAGGCAAGCGGTTGCATTCCTTTGAGTCTTTTGATTAGCTTTACTGAATCCACATTTTTCATTTGAAAGGAGTGGTAGGGAAAGAGTCAATTATGCATTCCTCTGGTGCTCAGTGGAATCTGCACTTTTACATAAGATAAAATAATCACAGAGCGCAGGAAGCAATCAGATATGCATTTGTCTCAGGCAAATGAAGGGATGACTTTTAGGTCTGTTCATGGTCCCTTACCTGTAAAAGTAAGTGGCTAATTTGCATTGTCAGGGTGAAATTTAACAGAACTGCTTTAGGGTAAAAGTCTTGGGGCCTACAAGGAGTTTCCTCCTGAGCAAAAGGTGAGGGAGGTATGTAGCTATCCATTCAGGAAGAAAATGGGAGATTGGTGTGTATGACCCAGTTCCTAGCTTGCCCTTCAACCTTTGTGTGACCCAGTTCCCACTAAGTCCTTCAGCTTAGTGAGTTTCTGGTCCTGAGATTTTATTTTCCTTTCATAGCACTCAAAAATTTTAAAAAGTTATTGTGCAATAAATTACATGCAAGAAAAGAGTTAACATGTCCTGGTGTTAGCAGTTAGGGAATGTATCCAAGTCAGGCGGCACAAAAGTATGGGTCTGCAGCAACCTCAATTCTTGCCTCCTCAGAAGAAATAATTTAACCAAGGGGCATAAAGCAGAAGGAGATACTGAGGCAGGCTTCAGAGTAGGAGTGAACATTCATTAAAAAGCTTTAGAGCAGAAAGAGGGCCAAGCTGACGACTTGGGCCAGTCAAGGGTACAGTTTGACCTTTGATTTGGGGTTTTGTATGTTGGCATACTTCTTGGGAGTTGTATCCCTTCTCCCCTTGTAGCAGGATGAGCCGCAGACAAAACCCCTCAGACACCGAGTTACACAAGGAAGGGCTTTATTCGGCTGGGAGCGTCAGCAAGACTCATGTCTCAAAAACCGAGCTCCCCGAGTGAGCAATTCCTGTCCCTTTTAAGGGCTCACAACTCTAAGGGGGTCCACATGAGAGGGTCGTGATCAATTGAGCAAGCAGGGGGTACGTGACTGGGGGCTGCATGCACCTGTAATCAGAACGGAACAGAACAGGACAGGGATTTTCACAATGCTTTTCTATATAATGTCTGGAATCTACAGATAACATAACCAGTTAGGTCAGGGTCGATCTTTAACCATGCCCAGGGTGCGGCGCTGGGCTGTCTGCGTGTGGATTTCATTTCTGACTTTTAGTTTTTACTTCTTCTTTCTTTGGAGGCAGAAATTGGGCATAAGGCAATATGAGGGGTGGTGTCTTCCCTTACCCTGATGCTTCCCTTGGGGTGGGCTGTCCGCATACGCAGTGACCTGCCAGCACTTGGAAGGGGCTGCATGCACAGTGTGTTTACTGAAGTTGTGCAGGTGCTCACTTGAGGAATTCTTCCTTTACCAAGTGTTTATATACCATTTAAACTCTGCCATTTTGCCTCTTAGTGCGCATGTTTGAGCCTACTCGCCCAGCTCCTGAGATCTTATTGGGAAGCCGCTGATTACCAGTTTCAGGTGCTTCCATCTGTTGGGAGACTGCCTTTCTCTGGCACTGGGCCACAAAGAATTATTATTTTAGAGAGACAGTTAACAATCACCTGACCCTGACCTGATGGTTGCCTGGCATGCCTGTTGTTGGGGGGAGGTCCTCTCCTGCCCTGCTCATCTCTGCCTGCCTAGCTACTGTCACACTGAGGGGTGAGAAAATCTTTAGATCCTGGTTTGCACAAATCAGCTGTAAAATACAATTTTGAAACAACTCAAAGCACAAAAATGCTAACAGTTGCTGAATCCAGATAGGTAGATGAATGTTCACTGAACTCTCTATTCTTCTATGTCTTTTAAAATTTTATAATAAACACTCAAAGAACCCCAATTCTCAGGACATTCTAAACATCCAAACCCCACCAAGAGAGAAACAGTATTAGGGGTAGTTGCTTAACCAGGGCAGAGTATCTTTGTGGTGGGGACTGGAGGGAGTGTTTGGATGGGGGTGTTGAGAGGTGGGAGTGAGAACTTGGTGAGCTGGATTTAAGCTGGAGGATGGGGAAAGCTTTCTGGGATTTCAACAGGGCTTGGCTGGGAAGCAAGAGAGTAACTTGATACATCATACCAGTTATTTGTGGCACTGAAAAGTTTACAGAGTTCATTTATGGGGGAAGATACCAGTTAGGAGATACTCTCGAATTTTGTGCTAAATGAAGCATCTGGTCAGATTTTCCTGTGGGCAGAATGGGATGAGTGATGGGGCAGGAGGAGGCTCACAGCCCACTTAACTGAGCTTCCCACGAATCCAAAGGCATTCCCCTTTATGCTTTGACCATTTATCTGGTGGATGCTTGAGGGCAGGGTGGAGACAGGACTGTAAGGGGAGAGCAGATAGGAGATAGAGTTGGAAAAAGCTTCATGATAAACCAAGTCTTGAGTTGTGTGTGTACACTTTACAGATAGTCCCTGACTCACAACTGTTCATTTTAAGATTTTTCAACTTCAACTTCACAATGGTGCCAAAGCAATACACATTCAATAGATACTATATTTCAAGTACCCATAAAATCATTCTGTTTTTCACTTTTGGTGCATCATTTAATAAATGACATCAGATATTCAATACTTTGTTATAAAATAGGCTTTGTGTTAGATGATTTTGCCCAACTGTAGGCTAATGTAAGTGTTCTGAGCACATTTAAGGTAAGTTAGGCTAAGTTATAACGTGTGATAGGTTCGATGTATTAAATGCATTTTGATGTACACTATTTTCAATTTACAAAGGGTTTATTGGGATGTAACCCTATCATTAGGAGCATCTGCGATATGGTTTGGTTCTGTGTTCCCACCCAGATCTCATCTTGAATTGTAATCTCCACATGTCGAGGGATGAATCTGGTGGGAGATGACTGGATCACGGGGGTGGTTCTCCCCCTGTTATTCTCCTGATAGTGAGTTCTCACAAGATCTGATGGTTTAAAAGTGTTTGGCAACTCCCCCCTCATTCTCTCTCTCTTTCTCTCTCCTGCTGCCATGCAAGATGTGCCTTGCTTCCCTGTTGCCTTCTGCTGTGATTGTAAGTTTCCTGAGGCCTCCCAAGTCATGCTGAACTGTGAGTCAATGAAATCTCTTTCCTTTATAAATAACCCAGTCTCAGGTGGTATCTTTATAGCAGTGTGAAAACAGACTAATACAAACTGTATTTGCCTTCACCTTCAATAAACAGAGGTATTGCTATATATTAGGAAAAGGCAGAAAATCAAAACTAATTTATGTATAACAACTCAGGAGGAGCAGGAATAGGTTAAGAATAGGTCAGGAAAACATGGAACATTCAGGCTTACTTACACGCAGAGAAAAAGTGTGATGTAATTTGCCTTAGGTTGCCACTTTGTCTATGAACTTTCCCTGATCATACTAACTCCAAAGCACTGTCTCTCTTATACACCAAGTTGTCAGCAGAACTTGGGGCCCCTGGAAATTGTATTAGGCTGTTGGTAACAGAAAACTTGACTATAGCAATGTAGCAAAAATGTGAACTGGTTGTTCAAAAGCTGCTCAAACCCCCCCTTCCTTTGCCTTTCTGTTTTATAAAGGCTGAAATGAGAAAACACTCACCTTTTCAGATTCACTTGTAACTAGGTAGTGGTGGCCAAATGTCAGAGTTCTGGCCAATGAGATGTAGCAGATCTCTGGAGAGGGCTTCCTTTACTCTTCCCCAAAAGTTATGCCTTCAGAATGGGAGAACAAAATCCACATACCGAGGCTAGCAAGTCAGGAAGGCAAAAGAGCTTGGGACATTAATAGTGTCTTGGCACTGCTACACTGGCCATAAACTGATTATCTCAATTTCTTGTCACATCAGGATCCCTACCCCCATTAAACCATGGCATCAGTTAAGAATTGTGTTCACCCATAAGTAACAGAATGCCTTACTTCTATAGGTTAAAAAAAATGAGAAGTTTTATTGTCTCTTTCAACAAGAAGTCAGCGAATAGGAAGTTAAGGCCTGGTAGAGTGGCTTGATCATGGTGTCAGTGACCTTTGCCCTCTGTATCTTCTTAGCTTTCCCTTCTTAATGCGCTGGTTTCCTCCTTATGGTCACAGGATGGCTGCTATACCGCCAGGTATCAGGTCTGCGTTTCAGGCAAAAAGAAATATTATCTAAAGAGTTCAAACGTGTCATATGGCCTCTCCTGGCTGCATGGCGGGTGGGGAAAAAAATCAAGTAATTGGCTTTTCAATGTCTACAGTAGAGAAAACAATGTAGGTTGGTCACTCCACTCAACATCCATTCCCAATCACCTTCTCCCTTGCCTTCCTCTACTGTGTCACTAGTACTTTTTGATTTTTTAAACACTGCCTTGTGAAGGAATTACTGCCTCACCAATTAGACTAGAAACCTTGTGGATCCCTGACAGTGCCCAGAACTATGGACACTAAAATATTTTGAAATAACGATCAGTGACTGCCTGGGGTTCTTATTTTCTGAAGTTTTGCAGTCACCTTTGCCAATATATCGTTCTGTAACTAATAAAACAAGGCAAAGCAGGACCCGCTAAATGGCAAGAAAAGCAGTGGCTGAAAGTCACAGTAGTAGGATAATGGATTCCATTTTTAAATTTGAAATTTTATTTTGATGTAGAGACTCTCAGATGCTGCACTAGAGAATTCAGACCAGTTCTCCCACTGAGCACAACTTACAAAGCTGAATGAAATATAAAAACATCTTCTCGAAAGCATCAAAGACCTAATAAGAGAGTAAGGAATTACTGGGGTCAAAATCTGAGAGTGATTCAGAATCTAGAGGGGTTGGTTTAGCTCTTGGGGCCACTTTTTTTTCTCGGGGCATTTCTTAGTCTTAAGGAGGTGGCTGAGAGACTGAGCTATGCCTTTAGTATTCTGTGGGGTTAGGGGCAAAAGTCAGAATCCAAGGACCATCAAGGGTTGGGACTTGATAAGCCCTGTGGTTTGACTTGAGATCCAGAAGGACTGCTCCATGTGAGTAAGGTGAGTAAGGCTGAACCAGAAATAAAGCAGCCCTCACACAGACCACAGTTATCTTGGTCATCCTGGAAAATATCAAATGCTGAATTTGGATTAAGGTAATCCTGGAGCGCTAGGCTCCCCTAGACACCTGGCAAAAGAAGTTGAAAATCCCCCCTAGAGATAGATAACATCATTTTAGGCCTCAAATGCCTGTAAGAAAATTTTTCAAAACAAGGTTGGCACAGTAAAAAATCTAGTAGATGGATAAGAAGCGCGGACTCCATAAACAAGAACCAGCAGAAACGAAAGAGCAGATCGGTCCCAAAGGGACTCAAAATTCTTGAATTCTTAAATTTTCCTTTGATATTATCTCATTGTTTTTGTGTCATGAAATTATATACAGTATAATTACAACAATGAAAAGAAATGAGCTATATAAAATAAAAAGCAAAACAAAACAGCTAGAAAGAAATATACCAGGATCGTGTTGGTGGTATCTGACAGCAGCAAACTGTAGTGTTTATCTTTTTCATTTTTATATTTTCCAAATTATTTTATATTTTGGAGATAGGATCTTGCTTTGTCACCCAAGCTGGGGTGCTGTGGCATGATCACAGCTCACTGTGCCTCGACCTCTTGGGCTCAAGCAATCCTCCGGCCTCAGCCTCCCGAGTAGCTGAGACTACAGGTGTGCAACACCATGCCTGGCTAATTTTATTTTAATTTTTGTAGAGACAGGGTCTTAATTATGTTGCCCAAGCTGATCATGAACTCCTGACCTCAGGGAATCCATCTGCCTCAGCCTCCCAAAGTGCTGGGATTACAGGTGTGAGCCATGGTGGCTGGCCTCCAAATTTTCTTTAATGACAATTTATACTAGAAGAAATACTTATGTAAAAGAGAAAGCAACATAGGGTATAACCCAGAGCAGGGCTAGATTTGTAGGCATTCAACTTCTACAGCTGTCCAGGGTCTTGTGCTCAGAAGGGCCTCATGCTTGGCCTAATGCGCTGCTGTTGCTGTCTTGAAATTCTTAATTTTTAAACAAGAAGCTTGATACAGTTTGGGTATTTGTCCCCGCCCAAATCTCATGTTGAAATGTAATCCCCAGTGTGGGAGGTGGGGCCTGGGGGGAGGTGTCTGGGTCATGGGGGTGGATCCCTCATGGCTTCGTGCTGTCCTTGCAATAAAGAGAGTGTTCTTGCAAGATCTGGTTATTTAGATGTGTGTGGCAATTCCCCACAACCCTCTCTTGCTCTTGCTTTTGCCATGTGATATGCCTGCTCCTGCTTCACTTTCCATCATTAATATAAGCACCCCTGAGGCCTTCCCCAAAGCCGAGCAGATACTGGTGCCATGCAGAACCGTGAGTCAATTCAACTTGTTTTCTTTATAAAGTACTCAGCCTCAGCCTTTTTCTGTTTTTGTTTTTTTTTTTTTTAGACAGGGTCTGGCTCTGTTGCCTAGGCTGGAGTGCAGTGGCACGAACACAGCTCACTGCACCCTTGACCTCCTGGGCTCAAGCAATACTCTCACCTCAGCCCTGCAAGAAGCTGGGACTACAGGTGCATGCCACCATACCTGGCTAATTTTTATATTTTTTGTAGAGATGGGGTTTCTGCCATGTTGCCCAGGCTGGTTTCAAATACCTAAGCTCAGGTGATCTGCCCACCTTGCCCTCCCCAAGTACTGGGATTACAGGCGTGAGCCACCATACCTGGCCAGGTATTTCTTTACAGCAATGCAAGAACGGCCTAATACAAAGTCCCACATTTTCATTTTGCACTTGGCCCTCCAAAGTATGTAGCCAGTCCTGACCCAGAGGCAATAAAATGTTGATCAATTCATTGCTCTGGTCAACAGTCTCTGGATTTGCTCTAGTTTCTCCACTTCTCACTGAAAGGCATCTAGTTTCTAAACTGGAGGGAGATATGAGGCCAGGCACTGTGGTGCACACCTATAATCCCAGCACTTTGGGAGGCTAAGGCTGGAGGATTGCTTGAGGCCAGGAGTTTGGGACCAGCCTAGCCATATATTGAGACCTATGTCTGCAAACAAAACAAAACAAAAATTATCTGGGTTTGGTGGTGCATGCCTGCAGTCCTAGCCAGGAGTTTGAGGCTGCAATGAGCTATGATAGCACCACTGCACTCCAGCCTGGGCAATACAGCAAGACTCTCTCTTCAAAAAAATAAAATGAAATAAATGGAAGGGCAGGGCATGGTGGCTCACGCCTGTAATACCAGCACTTTGGGAGGCTGAGGTGGGTAGATCACGAGGTCAAGAGGTGGAGACCATCCTGGCCCACATGGTGAAACCCTGTCTTCACTAAAAATACAAAGATTAGCTGGGCTGGTGGTGAGTGCCTGTAGTCTCAGCTACTCGGGAGGCGGAGGCAGGAGAATCGCTTGAACCCGGCAGGCAGAGGTTGCAGTGAGCCGAGATCACGCCACTGTACTCCAGCCTGGTGACAAAGTGAGACTCCATCTCATAAATAAATAAATAAATAAATAAATAAATAAATAAATAAATAAATTGAAGATGTGGCCAAACAGCTGCAGGAATGTTGGGGCACAGTAGACAGAACCCAGGATTAGGAATCTGCAGACAGGATTCCAGTTCTGTCACTAGAAAGCTGTATCTCTAGCTTGCTGGAATTCATCCCTTCCAGCTCTCAAGGCATCGGAATCACAGCTGTGAACAGGAAAGCTAGCACACCAGAGTCAGAATCAAGCAATAGTTATTTATCTAGTTCCCACCCTGTGCAAGGTACCGGGTGTTCTAAGATTCACTCCAATGAGGTGCGTCTAGTCTTTCACCGAGATTTGCCAGTGGTCTTTCAGGGTATTTCTCCTTGCTTTCTGGATCTGATGACTTATCTGAAACTGAAGTTCTATCTGGAATGACTGGACCTCTTTCACTGCAGTGTCAGAAATCTCTTGCAAAGTAAGCATGGTGAACTTCCAAGATGCTGGGCCACTAGGGGAAAGGGTGCAATTAATAATCCCTACCATTTATTGGATGTATACCAAGTGCCAGGCTGTGTGCTAGGTTTTTTACTTGTGTTCCCTTTTAATCCTTTGAAATGGCTTGACTCTACTCTTATTTATGTTTTTCTGATAAGGAAACTAAGGATTAAAGAGGTTAGGTAACGAGGAGCTGGAAAACGTTCTACTTCCCAAAGCATCCTCTTGACAATTCCACTAGACCACCACCAATACCACCGAGCCCTCGTTGCTTCCTCTTCAGCCCAGAATAGTCCACCAAGTCCACGTTTCCCTAATTTCAAGGTCGGATGGCTGAGTAGGGTAGAGAATGCAACGGAAGGACGCTAATGGAGAATTTTGCAGGGTCTGGGAGCAGAGCAGTAAACGCAGCCCTAAGCACTGAGTATGCTACAGTTTGGTAAAATCCACCCAAGCAGCTTTGGGATCCAAGGCTTGTACTGTATCCCCAACCAACACTAGGCAACGCCCCAAGTCCTCACACTTCCCACTCCGATAGGCGAAACTGCAAGAACCGGGAGGGGCGGCTGCCGCGTTTAGGCGCGAGGCACACACCATACCCTTCCGCAGCTTCCCACCTCCTCCAGACGCACGTGTTTAAAGAGTCCCTGCTCCAACCGGTCCCGCCCCACCTCCGCTCGGCCTCCAGCCCTGCCAGTACTGCTGGCTTCAAGTTTCCTCCGAGAGGCGGGAGCGCACAGCTGCAGTGGCGGCGGCAGCGGCCACCAAGCGTCCGGCCGCGCTTCGCCACCCACCTTTCCTCAGCTCCCGGCACTGCAGTCTCCGCCCGCCGAGGAGGGCGCGCTCAGTGGAGCAGTAGTCCAGGGTGGGGCGCCGAGAGGAGGGAATCCCGGGTCACACCGCTACAGTTCTCGCAGTGGCAGAGGCGGCGGCGGCGGGAGCGGCGGCGGCAGCAGCAGGTGGAGCGAGCTACAGCGCTTGGCCTGAAACCCGCCGCTACAGCCACCCGGGCGGGAGCTGGCCCGCTGAGTGGAGCCAGTGCTCACCCCGGCCCGACCCCCGGTTTCCGGGACACTTGGGTTGCCGAGGCCGGCTGGCCAGAGTCGCGGTTGGGGACTGGCGCGCCCCGGAGCGCACGGCTGAGCTGGAAGCCGCGTCTGGGGCGCAGGACCAACTGAACCTACCTCCTCCCGGCTACCTAAAGACCCCTTCTCTCGGGAAAGAGCGCTGCCGGCTGTGGGATTTGGGAGGAGCTCGGAGGCCGCCCGGGCACCTCTCTGGACACTATCCGTTTGCGCCCCCATGGCGCTGGAGGGTCCGGAGAGGAGCGCTCGTCTCTCTTCTGCGGTTTAGTGGCGGAAAGCAGAGAGCTCTTCCTGGGGCGGACGGGACCTCCTCCCTTGGTCCTCCGTGGAGTCCTTGCATCGCTTGTCGTGTTGGTCTCGAGGGGCTCACAGCTTGACACTAATTTGCAGGTGTTCGCTGCTGATTTGGTTTCGTCTTCGATTTGGGGACAGTTCCCGCCAACGACACTCGACACACGTTTCCCTGTCTTCGTCGGAGGGCCGGGTCTGGGGTCGCCAGAGCCTGCGGGAATCCAGCGCCAATTCGCTGACCCTCGAGTCGCTCCGCTAGCTGTGCGCCCTCCTGGGCATTAGCCTGGAGAGGAGCGTGCAGACGCGGCTCCTTTGAGGGAGTGCGGACCTCGAGGGAGGCATCGGGCTCCTAGGGGCTTCTTGGCGTGTGTGGTGGGATTGGGGTCAGCCGGCCATGGCCTTCACTTTCGCTGCGTTCTGCTACATGCTGTCTCTGGTGCTGTGCGCTGCGCTCATCTTCTTCGCCATCTGGCACGTGAGTAACCCTCTTTGGTCTCTCTTCTTTCGCCCCGATTTCGCTAGATTTCCCCTATTTCACCCCACTTTTTCCACCTTGCGAGCGTGGGCGGACCGGGAGGGTGGATCTTCTGCCGCTCTTCTGTCCCGGAGCAGGAGGCAGTTCGCTGCATCCCGCCGGGCGCGCCTTCGGTGCCCTGGCTGGAGTCGGGGGGCCGCTGGTGCCCGGGTGGGACACCCTCTGCAGGACCCGACCGGGCGTCCGGGGTCCCGGGCCCCGGGAGTGGCGGCTACAACCACATCTAACCCCTTCCTCTCCCGCTCCCTCCTCTCCTGCGGCAGGAGGCTAAGGAGAAGCGCCGCCGTCGGTCCCGGCAATTAGTCAAGTAGCTATAATAACTAAACATTTAAAATGTCAGCATCTGTGGTGGGTTGCATTTAGACATAATTGGAGACAAAGTGGAAACACGACGAGAGCGCCTTGTAAGAGGTAGGGAGAGGCCGAGCCCGCGGAGAGGAGGGAGACTGGGCGATGGGGTCGAAGTGGAAGGCGGTAGGGGAAAAGCGAGGAAAAGAAGAGCAAGGAGACGAGGGAGACTGGGGAAGGGTAGGCATCATTAAGGCCGTGGAGAAAAGTCACGAAGAGAGACCGTGGAGAGCGACGACGGTGTCCTCCTCTGCCCTCTTGGCGTTTGAACGTCCGACTCCTGAAGACCCCCTGCAGGTGGCGAACCTCCCCTAGGCCCCCAGAGTCCCCAGCCCGCGCAAGCTTCATGTCACCCTTCCCGGGGCTATGCCAGGTGAAGGGCAGCCTTGGATCCCAGTTCTTTAGGTGTGGGTGGGAATGGAGGAGCGAAAGCTTCTGAATAGGGGAGGAGAAGTACTGAGAGCGCAAGAGTGCATACGCTGGTCCTCTCCAAGACAGTGCAACATTTAACGAGTGCATGCAACTCTCAAGGCTTTCTTCACTGAAGTTGTTTAAGCCCCTTATCCTCACCCTCAGAGGGCTGGTGGGAAGAATGACCAAGGCCAAATGTTTAGAAAGAGCATCCCAGTGCATAATTTCCCACCTTTAACAGCCTTGCCCTGCCCAGAGTCTAGGTGACAGGGAGGACCCCTGAGACGAATTCCTGGAGACATGGTTCTGGTGAGCATCAGAGACTCTCATACAGTGGGGATGCCCCAAAATGAAGACGTGAAGAAAATTGCAGGGTGCGTGAGATGCCCATGTTTTGTGTAAGTGGTTTGCGGAGTGAGAGTTTGTCTTAGAATAGAACTAAGCAGCTAGAGCAGCTCCTGCTACAGGGCTCTGACAGAGAGGAGAGAGGAAACTCGGGGAGGAAGGCGGCTTCCGACCGTGTAACCTTAGGAAAGACCCTTGCTGGCTTCCTTCCACATCTGTAAAGTGAGAAAATTGACCTGGATGATCGCTAAGCTTTCCCCCATTTTTCAGATGGTGTAAATCCGTGCATCAGTAGACTTAGGAATGGGGGGGGGGGGGGGGGGGGGGGGGGGACAGGGAATTCAAACATAGATATTTGGGAGATGATTAAAAAAATTCTGCTGTTTATAAGTATTGGGATTTTAAACCCTCCCTTCTCTGCTCTGCCAGGCTGGGTCTAATCTGTGGTAGAAAATTGAGACTTGAAGTTGCTAACAGTTCTTAAGGGAAAAGGAAACTTACCTGATTGAGAATAGAAAGGATTACAGATTAGACCATGCCCAAGCAGTGCAGCAAACCTCTGCTAATGTGCTTTAAAGGAACTTCCTCAGCTTCTTTGGATTTGGGGAGTTACTTGCATTCTAGAAGGCCAACTACTCCCTTTTTTTCTGCAATACTTCATTTGCTGTTTTCTGTTTTTGCCTTGGCCAGAGGGTGTCAGGTACCAGAGAGCTCCCTCAAACTCAGTCTGGCTTGGAGTTCTCTGAACTGGTCCCTGAAGCAGAGCAAGTAACCAGAAAGAATAATTTCCTCTCGTTCAGGGGAAGATGATTAATAATTCAAAAACAGCTTAATTAAGTGGTTTGTGCAGCTAGTTGACATTTGAATGAAAATCTGGTGTTCCCTCATCCAGCATTGGCCTCTGCCCTCCAGTTTCTCAATGCTCACCCCCTTGTCTAGGGGTGGTTGAAATGCAGTCAAATCCCAACTCAGGTTTTATCCAGATTCCTCATGGAAGTGGCAAGATTCTTGTTTCTAATAATGAAAAGAATTTGTGCATTTTGATTTCACATTACAGTAATAATTTCATATTCTCAGTCCCTCCTTTCCTAGTCTTTTCCTTCTCTCTCTCCCTCTCTCCAAATCAAACAACCCAAACCCCATCACACTGATTTGGTTTCTGAATATTGAACTGGGAAACCAGAGACACCCTGATTTCTGGGCATGGTTTGTATGTCTGGCTGTTAGTTACATGGTAGTAATTATTTCGACCAAAATTGAGGAGCCTTGGTTTTACGTTAGACTGTTTGCCTTCTTTCCAGCTTCTTATATTCCTTATGAACTTCTTGATCGGACAAGGTATATTGATTGTGTGGTATGTATCAATAGCCCCCAAAATGAATTGGGCACTTAACAACATATAGCAGTGAAAATGCCTCCACGTTGCCATGTCTAGGCTGAAGATATGAAGATGGCATGCTTTTCTTATTGAATTGTACTTACCTACTTAGGGGTAAGGATGGTAGCTGCTATGTGTTGGGTGTCTGCTGTAGGACAAGTTTTAGGTACTTTACAGAGGATCTCTCAGTCCAGTCATTTTCCTCCCCTTTCTTCCCACCGGCTGTCTGGGAGCAAGGATGGATATGGCCAGCCTTTCTTTCAAGTCTTGTTTTTTACTTAGAAAATTTATCTGCATTTGTTTTCTGTTGAAAATATTTCAAGTTACCCATTTATTTTATATCAGCTACTATTTCTGAGTACATTTATCACATTGGAAGAAGCAGAAGAAAACTGAGCTTTTTCTGTGGCTTTGCATACCCTCAGGCATCTGGCCTCTTACTGCCCAGGCAGCCCTCATAACTGACATTTCCCAGATGAGGAAACTGGATCAGAGAGGTCACAAGGTTGCCTAAGGTTGCACAGCTGGTATGTATTGGAGCTGGTATTCATAGACTTGAGCTAGGTCTGTGAGACTCTTTTTTTTTTGAGGCGGAGTCTCGTCGCCCGGGCTGGAGTGCAGGGGCCGGATTTCAGCTCACTGCAAGCTCTGCCTCCCGGATTTACGCCATTCTCCTGCCTCAGCCTCCCGAGTAGCTGGGACTACAGGCGCCTGCCACCTCGCCCGGCTAGTTTTTGTATTTTTAGTAGAGACGAGGTTTCACCGTGTTAGCCAGGATGGTCTCGATCTCCTGACCTCGTGATCTGCCCGTCTCGGCCTCCCAAAGTGCTGGGATTAGAGGCTTGAGCCATCGCGCCCGGCCGGTCTGTGAGACGCTTAAGCCTAAGCCCTTTCTCTAACTGTAGTCACTATTTTTGGATTCATAACTTAGATAATAATTTATATCCAAAGGATTACCTTTCTCTGTATAAATGAAATTTTAGAGTTGGAATTTCTGATTGTAGTTTTAACAGCAACAGCAACCAGACTGAAGACATACTATATATCCTTTTTTAAAAGAGGAAAATTCTGTTTATCTAGACTTTTGCTTATAAAATGATACAGGTTCCTTGTCCAAAATTTTGAAAATACAATGATTTGTAATTAAATAAAGTAATCACTAATCTTATCTAGAAAAGATTATCTCTTGTGTATTTTAAAAAATTGCATATGGCTGGGCTCAGTGGCTCATGCTTGTAATCCCAGCACTTTGGGAGGTTGAGGCAAGAGGATCACTTGAGCCCAGGAGTTTGACAGCAGCCTAGGCAACATAGTGAGACCCCGTTTCTAAGAAAAAAATTGCATGTGGATGTTTAGAAGGAAAAAAAGTGTTCTAAAGGGTTTTTGATGTGAAGTGATGTGTATTTGCAGCCAGTATAAAATGAATGGTGTTTACTCACAAGAGCCTTCTCAGCTCTGGCTTGGTTAAGCCTGTTTGCAGCATGTCTCATTTATATAAACACAGACGAAGCTATTATTTGAAAAAAATCAAAGATTCACTACTGGATTTCAGGTTTTTAGCTTTTGAAGTTTTTATATTTGGAGTCACTGTGAGTTTTGACAATATACAAATAAAATTAATTCCCAATAAAATTCCCTAGAAAGATCCAATGTACCATCTCACCTTGAAATATCTTTGGATTCACAGCAGCATTTGCTGTTTGAGGGTTTAAATGGCCCCAGACAGGGATGACATACATATGTACTGAGAGGCAGTGTTTCTAGGGAAGATGTCTTCATGGTGGAGCCTTTTGCAGTTCTACCCTGTTACAGACTCAGCCTCTGGAAATCTGGTAAACATCTCAGTTTCTCAGAGTACCCATCTGGAAACAAAAAATGGACTTATGTGAAATGGTAGGATGCTTGGGGTTGATAATAAATAGCCTGTATTTTTATGACCCTGCCTTGGCCTACTTAGATGAGGGTGCTGCGCTCATTGCCAGGTCTTACGTGGTCTCCACTTTTTGTTCTACTTGTGATGCCCCTGTCCTTTCTGGCATCTCACTTTCAGGTGGGATGTCTGCAGCTCCAGCCTGCTCCATCCCCCTCTTATCTCCTCCCTCCATCACTGCTCATTGCCCCACAGCCGGAGTGGAAGGAAGCTCCATGAGAGCAGGGACGTTTTCTACTTTACCATTGTTTCTCCAGAGCCCAGAACAGTGCCTGACACACAGAGAGTGTTTGGTATAAATACTTGTAGGACAAATTCTTGTTTACTTCTGGCTTGACTCATTTCCAGTTGATATAGTGATATGTTTTGGCTGTGTTCACACCCAAATCTCATCTTGAATTGTAGCTCTCATAATTGCCACATGTTGTGGGAAGGATCTGGTGGAAGGTAATTGAATCGTGGGGGATGGGTTTTTTTCTATGCTGTTCTCATGATAGTGAATAGGTCTCATGAGATCTAACGGTTTTATAAAGGGCAGTGCTCCCGCACATGCTCTGTTGCCTGCCACCATGTAAGACATGCCTTTGCTCCTCCTTCACCTTCTGCCGTCCTCATGAGGCCTCCTCATAGCCATGCTGAACTGTGAGTCCATTAACCTTCTTTCCTTTGTAAATTACCCAGTCTCAGGTATGTCTTTATTAGCAGTGGGAGAACAGATTAATGGTAACTCGTTTCTGATTTGACTTCTGGCTGCTTCTTAAGGACTGCTTTCTAGGTAGTTTGGACAATGTGCATTTTCCCCCATGCCCTGGCACTTTGAAACTTTGGAAGCTAATTATTGCAAAGAAGACTGGCCATTGCCATGGGGTACAGGGCCCTTCTTGATGATAGTGGAGCTGGTTCTCTTTCAGAGGAGTAGGTTGGGAGAAGCACTGGCTATCCCTGGAGAGAACACCTTCTGGAAAGTGTCATGTCTGGGTTGATGCATGGCACCTTATCCTTGTTTGCATTGCAATAACTCCCCCTGAAAAAGAAAGCTTACGTCATCATTGTATTTCCACTGCAGTCATGTTAGAGAGGGGAGGAGAGAAGTATGCAGAATTCACAGGTCACCTAAAACCATCAGGCACCAGCCCCAATCCCAACTGTTTGGTGAGGTTTCAAGGCCTCACGGGTTGGATACTGGAGACACAAAAGTAACTTGTCTTTGACTTTAGAGTCACTGAACAAACATTAAAGGCAGCGAGTGTTGTGAGGCTCTTGCCAGGCAATTGGAGCTCCCGCCTATAGTGGCCCTGAAGCTGTGCCTGGGCCCTTGCCTCACTCTAGCCCCTCTGGCTA
This sequence comes from Piliocolobus tephrosceles, assembly GCF_002776525.5. Lineage (NCBI taxonomy): Eukaryota > Metazoa > Chordata > Mammalia > Primates > Cercopithecidae > Piliocolobus > Piliocolobus tephrosceles. The sequence continues at coordinate 81,352,511 of NC_045434.1, forward strand.
CCTGGTTCCTTTCCCTTCCGTATATCCACATGGCTCTGTGCTTTGCTCTCTGGACTTGTTTTCTGCTGTGGATCTCTCTCCCAGTAAGTCTGCAAATAGGTTCCTCTGGGGTGTCATTCTTCCGTAGCCATGCTATCTGGATGGTGCCCATGCCACCTCCTTGTCACCGTCATCTGACTCACTCCCATGGGCCCCTCCACTGGGCACCACTGAGGACTTGGCTCCTGGCCAGTGTCCTGCCCTTGCTGTCCTGCAAGGCGCTGGGTGATGTTGGTTATCTGACCTCCCGTTTGGTGACCACTTCCGTCTTTGTGGTCCCTGGGCCCCCTGACCTGCCTTGGACCTGCCTCTGCAGTGTGAGCTCCCTGTTCTCTACTCCCACACTCTGCTGCCCCAGGGGTTCTTGGCCCTCCTTTGAGTGTGGCTTTTCCTTCTTCTCTCAACGCATCACTCCTCTAGGATTTCATTCCTCTTCTGTGTCATCACCCCTCATCATCTACCACTTAGCTCCTGCTGCTGCTCTCCACTGCTGCATCCTCTGTTTCCTGTTGCTCCTGTAGTGGATGCCTCAGTCTCCCAGGAATCCACTCTCTTCCCTCTCTTCTTTCACCCCAGGTACCTGGGAGCTGCTGAGACCCAGGTGGATGCATGATTTGACCTTAGCTGATCTCAGTATCGCCTCCTAACTCCTCAGTGGGATATGAGTCAGTTCCTTCAGCTTCCACAACACTGTTCTGGATTGTTGTCATTTTCTCAGAGCCCCCTGGAGCTCCTCAAACCGTCCCCCACCCCCGACCTCCTCTGAGCAGGTGACTTTACTTCCAGCTCGCAGACAAGATAGAGATGATCAGACAGGGATGCCTCAGGACCCTGCCCCTCCCCAGACTTCTGATTAATGATTTATCTTTCCTTCTGGGACTCAGAGGCAGCAAAGTCTCTCCCTCATCTGAGGCCACTTCCTCCCCTCCTAGTTATCTGTGGGCATTGCTCCATCACTTTTCCCCACCTGTCTGTGTCTTCAGCCACTGCCCTTCACAGGTCCACCCGTCCCCACCCCTGGCAGGTTCAAAGGCTGTGGTGCCTCTGAGCTGCAGACAAGCCTTTGGTCCCCAGGCCTTCTAGATGCTGCTCAACCTCTCTTCCTTTGCAAAGCGGTTTTATCTCACCACATCCTGCCCGCCATCGCCTCTTTGGAGTCTTACCTCAGACACTCAGAAACCACGGAGACTAATAAAACAAAGCCCTCTGCATCCACCACTCAGAATTGGCAAGTGTCAGCATTTTGCTATTTGTGTATCTTTTCTCTTTTCCAAAGACACTTGTTTCCTTTCTGGCTACCTGGCTTGTGCCCCCGCCCCTTCTCAGCCCAGCACTTGATGAGGATACCCGTGGTCTCCTGTGGCAATCTCTGGGCACCATTTAGTGCTTATCTTGGCCTCTCCATGGCTTTGAGACTGCTGTCTGCATCTTCTTTGCAACTGTTTTCAAATGTTGTTTTCCTGGGGCCCTGTTTCTCCTCCATCTCCCCTGTGGGTTCTTCTTTCTGCACCTTCCTTTTCATGTTGGTAGTTTCCTGCCCTCCCAGACCTGTCCCCCGACACTGACCTGGGTGTCCATGGGGCCACCTGCCCCATGCCCCACAGTTGGATCCCATCCGAACTTGTCTTCATGCCCTCCTCACTCCTCACAGACCCAGTGGGTTTAGTCTCCACCCAGGGACCCTCTCTACCCCACCTGCTCCTTCTGTAGTCACCAGCCACGTCTGTCCCCTCCCTTCCATGCCTCCCATCCCTGCCTTGGTTCAGGCCCCCATTTCCTTTTTCTCAGAGCATCATGGTTCCTTCCAAGCTGGCCTCCTTGGTTATCATCTCCCCTGGACTAATCCCCCCCACACATGGCTACCAAGAGTGATCTAGTACCTGAAAGGATCCTTCCATGTTATTCCCAGACTAAAGCTTTTACTGGTTTCTCTCGTTTTCAAAGTTTAGAGGGCTGGGAGGACCAGGTCCCAGTTAACTGTTTAGCCACATTTTGCATTTTCTGTGTTCCAGATATCGTCACCTTCTTGCAGTTCCCAAATGGGCTGTTCTGTCTCCCTGGAATGCTGTTCCCCACTTCATTCTTCACCTGACTGGCTCTGCTGCAGCCTTTGTCCTCTAGGAAGCCCCATTCTCCCTGGCGATCTGAGTTCACTTGTCCTTTGCATCTGTCCCCAGGTCTTGAGTCCCACTGTTGTATTTGTCTCTGTGCTTAGATTATAAGCTTCTGGGGGGCAGAAACTGCTACCCTCACTTGTGGCCTCAGTGTCCAGCAGGGGGCAGTATGGTGGGAACTCGGTGATTTCCGTTAAATAAGTTAAGGATCTGGATAATATATTACAGCCAGATTAAGCTTGACAGACTCTCCTTGACAGATGGAAAGAAATGAATACTTTCCCAGACTTACCTGGTTATGACAATCATCTGGATGCTTATTACAAATGCACATTTTTGGCTGTGCGCAGTGGCTCATGCCAGCACTTTGGGAGGCCAAGGCAGGCGGATCACGAGGCCAGGAGATAGAGACCATCATGGCTAACACGGTGAAACCCCGTCTCTACTAAAAATACAAAAAACAAAACAAAACAAAAAAATAAAATTAGCTGGGTGTGGTGGTGGGTGCCTGTAGTCCCAGCTACTCGGGATGCTGAGGCAGGAGAATGGCGTGAACCCGGGAGACAGAGCTTGCAGTGAGCCAAGATCGCACCACCGCACTCCAGCCTGAACTACAGAGCGAGACTCCATCTCAAAAAAATAAAAAAGCACATTTTTGGGCTTTGCTGAAGGCCCATGGAATCCTAGGCTTGGTGGCTGTCTCTGTGTGAGGGAGGCTCACTGAGCTTCAGTCCAGAATTAGATGGAGGGGAGATGGTAGATGGCTCCCTTAACTTAAAAAAAATTTGTTGTAAAATACATGTATGACATTTACTTTTTTTAAACCGTTTTTAAGTGTACAGCTTAATGGCACTAAGTACATTCACATTGTTGTGTAACCATCACTACCATCCATCTCCAGAACTTTTTCCCTTCCCAAACAGAAACTCGGTGCCCATTGAACAGTAACTCCCCATTCTCTCCTCCCCAAGGCCCTGGCCACCACCATTCTACCTGTCTCTCTAAACTGATCTACTTCTAGATACCACGTATAAGTGGAATCATACAGTATTTGTCCTCCTGTGGTTGGCTTATTTTACTCAGCATAATGTCTTCCAGATTCATCATATTGTAGCCTGTGTCAGCATTTCTCTCCTTTTTAAGGTTAAGTAATATTCTATAAACCAAAAATAAAACTCAAAGTCCCCCCTAACCATCTGAATGGGCTCCCTCCTTGGCCCGGGTACTCGAAAGTTAACCTGAAGTTTTAGGCCATGAGGGGACAGGAGGGTGGGACATGTGTCATTACGCTCTCCTCCCTTTTGCAATTCAGGGAACACCAACTAGCATTTAGCATCAACACAGATCTTAAGTCTGTTAAGGAATATTTACAGTCTATTCTCTCTGAAGCCTGCTACCTGTCAATCAGAAAAAATTTAACTCTACCCAGGACCTGGAAATCGCCCCAACCACCTGCTGCCACCACTTTGAGTTGTCCCGCCTTTCTGGACTGAAGCAATGTGTATATATTTTTTTCTTTTCCCCCCAAGACAGAGTCTTGCTCTATCACCCGGGCTGGAGTGCAGTGGCGTGATCTTGGCTCACTGTAACCTCTGCCTCCTGGGTTCAAGCAATTTTCCTGCCTCAGCCTCCTGAGTAGCTGGGATTACAGGTGCCTGCCATCACACCTGGCTAATTTTTTGTATATTTAATAGAGACGGGGTTTACCATGTTGGCCAGGGTGGTCTTGAACTCCTGAACCCGTGATCTGCCCGCCTCAGTCTCCCAAAGTGCTGGGATTACACGCCTGTGCCACCACGCCTGGCTGCAATGTGTGTCTCAAATGTATTTGATTGATACCTCATGTCTCCCTAAAATATGTAAAACCAAGTTGCACCCTGACCACCTTAGGCAGGTGTTCTCAGGATCTCCTGAGGGCTGTGTCATGGGCCATAGCACTCATATTTGGCTCAGAATAAATCTCTTCAGATATTTTACAGAATTGGACTCTTTCTGTCAACAGTTCCGTTGTATGGATAGACTACATTTTGTTCACCCCTTTGTTGATAAACACTGGGTTGCTTCCGCCTTTTGGCTATGGTGGATAATGCTGCTGTGAATGTGGGTGTATGAGTATCCAGGGGCTTGAGTCCCTGCCTCCAGTTCTTTTGTGTATGTATTCAGAGGTGCAACTGCTGGATCAAGTGTTCAATATTTAATTTTTTGTGGCTCCTGTGATCTTACAGGCAGAAACTCTTGGTCCTCAGTCTTTGTTGCACAGACTCTCTGCTCTTTCTTGACCCCTTGGCCTGTGATGGTTGCTGTCTCTTTGCTGTCCTCTCTAGACTAGAGCAACAGCAGGACCTAGGTTCATGCATTTGTTTAAATATCTGATCTGTTTTACTACATTTCTTAGAAACTTCACGTCTTATAAGTGAAAACAAAATAGTTATAAAATCTCTAAGTTTTTGCATTAAGCTCTAGTTGTGAGAAGTTATAAATGGTCCTTAAACAGAGATTTTATTGAAGACAACTCTTGGTCTTTGCCAGGGAGCTTGCCTCATGATGACAGTTGTTTCTTCCAGAGGATTTCACCAGGAAGGGAGTAGCGGTGTTTCCCATGATTTTAGGGCTGTGAATGTTTTTGGCTTTGCGAGAACTGAGGAATGTACCTGCCATTAAGCACAAAGGGCATCTTGCCAAGAATTTTGTAGTACTTTATTAAAACCTTATTTGCATTTCTGCTCTCAAATCAGTGCAAAGGGTTAGCACTTCCATGGTTGAGGAGGAGAGAGTGTGGACCAGGCCGCCTTACCAGTGCTGCAGAGGAGCTGAAGTCTTACGCTTCCATATTTGCCCCTATCCTGGGGGCTGTTGGGGGTATGGAAATGAAGTAGGTTGTTAGCTCACTGGGAGACAATTTGGGGGATGATTTATTTTTTAATGTTTTTCAGCTTCCTTGAGTCACAAAAGTGATTTAATAAACAACCAGATTTCTAAAAAGGTAGTTTCTCTCTCACACATGTACACAGTTACCACCACAACAAAAAATTCCATAGCAATGCACATCCCACACTTACCTGGCCATATATTTTGTAGGGGATAGGATTTGCTTTTCTTTTTCCTCCTGGGGTAAGGGTGGGAGTTGGAGAATGCTTATAGGCCCATTTGCAGTTAGCACTCTTTGGGCTGAATGCCTTAGTGGGAACAATTAATCACACATTTATTCAACCATCATTTGCTTCTGACCATCCCGAGGCTTCTGGCCAAGGGCTCCCAACTCTGTTTTCACGGTTGCTTGGGAGTGAAATTAACGCCCGAAATTGCTTTCAGGTGAGTGAGGTGGGTGGTTTCTGCCCTTGAGATATGCTATCTGGCCAGAATGGAGCTGTAATTTCTGATCCTTTGCGGTGTCTGTAAAAACCAAGGTGCAGGGCAGGCGCAGTGGCTCACGCCTGTAATCCTAGCACTTTGGGAGGCTGAGGCAGGTGGATCATGAGGTCAAGAGATTGAGACCAGCCTGGCCAACATAGTGAAGCTGTCTCTACTAAAAATACAAAAATTAGCCAGTCATGGTGGCGTGTGCCTGTAATCCCAGCTACTCGGGGAGGCTGAGGCAGGAGAATCGCTTGAACCCAGGAGGCGGAGGTTGGTTGCAGTGAGCTGAGATCGCGTCACTGCACTCTAGCCTGGGCGACAGAGCAAGACTCTGTCTCAAAACAACAACAACAACAACAAAACCAAAGGTGCATGCCCAGGACATGGGGATGACAGAATGACGCACTGATTCCCTTTTCACTGGATCCTTTCATCCTAGCAAGGGAAGAATGGCAGGCCATGCCACCATGAATCCACCTAGTGTTCCTCTCCATTCATCAGCTTTCCCATTCGTATTCTTTCAAGGTTTTGGTTTCCCATTTGAACTCAGCTCCCACCACTGCTCAGTGGCTTCTCTGGGCTGTCTGGCTGGTTCAGAAGTCTGTGGTTGTTGGTGAGTCCCTGGCATTAAGGATTTCCCAGGCCTTGCGTATTCTTTCTTTCTTTTCTCTCATTTCCTTTTCCCTCTTCTTCATCTTCCTTTCTTTCTCCCTCTTTCTCTTTTGCCCTCCTTTTATTTCTTCTCTTGTGCATACATCTTAGATCTGTGGAGGCGACACAATATTACTTAGCCTAGCTGGTGGCCCTAGGACTGGGAAGTAAGCTGACACCACCTCCCACCTCCACAGCGTCTTGAACAGTGGGCTGGCATTTCCAGAGCATCAGTCTTAGGTATATTTTCTGGTTTTGTGTTCGCATGGTCCATTTTGACTCCAGGATGCAGCTCTCCTGCTGGGGAAAAGTGCAGGGGTGGAAAGCAGTGTCTTGGCACTAACTACTTCTTTTTTTTTCTTATTGGCAACTGATTCATGAACTCTAAAAAAAGAGTTGATAGCAACATAGCCAGCTAGCTGTAGCAGCCCAGATGGTCCCCTATATAATAGAGACATTTGTATCTTGGATTAAAAAAAATTTAACTGTGTTCTGTGAACCTTTTTAAGAAAAAGGAATTAGTAACTGCATTCCAGAGTTGTGGCTATGGAAATAGCCAAATGATTAGGTAGTTCCCCGCCATGCAAAGAGTAGGAAATAGGACTTGGGAGGTCCAGAGCCAGGAAATAAGGGGAGACATATTGCGAGGGCACTGCCCTGCATTGTCCATAGTCTGAGATAACCCACTCTCGAGTGGGGCACAGGGAGAGAGGTCCTGTTTGAACACATGTGCATGTGGATGTGGATGAGGAGCTACATATCCAGGCTTCTGTGTGTCCCCACGGCTACTGCAAACTGGGAGCCTTTAGAGCAGGTATAGGCAGACCGGGGTGCAAGAGAACACATTGTGTCAATAGCTTCTAAATTCTACACTGAACAGATACATAGGTTATTCTGCTTCCTTTCTCTGTGGTCATTGGGAAATGGTGCAGGCCACATTCTGCTACAGTGAATCCCATATCTAGCAGAATCTCATTGTTATTGTCTTATGTCATCAGCACACCTTTGGTTGGAGCTGGGACATCCTTGTCCGATGGGTTTCTAATTGCAGTGGTCATTTCACAAGAGGTTCGAGTAGGGGGGTAGGTCTGGGAAGGGATTTGGAAGAGCCACTGGGTTGCAGTGTGTGAGGGCGGGGTGGGGTGGTGAGGAGAGGTGGTCTCCCAGATCGTGTGAAATCATCTGGAGCTGGGAACTGGACCAGATGCTGTGGGATTTCAAGCCTCTCAGTCATTACGAGACCATGACTTATCCTGGAATAATTTTTCTTGCAGGTTCCGGAGAGTGATAGGGAATTGAGCCGAGGCCAGCCAAGCATATGTGCTGACTGGAGGAAAATGTGTTCAGTTTTGACATCCTTTCCTCTTATTGGCTGGTAGTTTTAGTACCAAAAGTCATGCCCTAGAAAGGGACTGGCAGCAAATGGGACTGGTGGTGGTGGTGCTGCTGAGGGGCACTCCTTAGCAAACCTCTCTGTCTTAGCAAACCTCCCTGCATCCCCCTGGACCTTTTGTTTCCTTGTGTGTGAAATGAAGGAGCTGGATGAAGTGATCTCTAAGATCCTACCAGTCCCCAAATGCTGTGGTTCTCTACTGCTTGCTCCCTGCCCCTTATTCTTTTGTCTTTCTCCTGCTGTAGTTTGTCTCTTGATAGGTTTCCTGGGTATGAGGTGTCAGGTTTCTCAGTAAGGAATGTATCAGTTAAGATTCTTTTTTTTTTTTTTTTTTTTTTTTTTTGAGAGAAGGTTTTGCTCTGTCGCCCAGGCTGGAATGCAGTGGCATGGTCTCTGTTCACCGCAACTTCTGCCTCCCGGGTTCAAGCGATTCTCCTATCTCAGCCTGCCAAGTAACTGGGACCACAGGTGCCCACCACCACGCCCAGCAAATTTTTGTATTTTTTGTAGAGATGGGGTTTTGCTATGTTGCCCAGGCTGATCTTGAATTCCTGGGCTCAAGTGATCCACCCGCCTCAACCTCCCGAAGTGCTGGGCTTACAGGCATGAGCCACCAGGCCTGGCAGTTAAGATTCTTAGAAATCAGTTTTGGTCATAGTAACCAAAAAGGGGATTTATGGGAAGGGAATTGGAGTACTCATAAAATGGACGGAAAGTCCAGAAAACAAAGCTTGAAACAATAGAATAGCCAGATTTAGATCTCTGTCCTTGAATCACTCTGAACTTCTACGGCTGAGCTGGGTGAGTGCTGCCTGTTGGCTGTACACAGTGGGAACTAGAAGTATGGCAGAGCATGTGCTCACTTGGAAGGAACAACAGTTGTGTGAATTAAGAATAATGAAAAAGGGGCTGGCGTGGTGGCTCACGCCTGTAATCCCAGCACTTTGGGAGGTCGAGGCAGGTGGATCATGAGGTCAAGAGTTTGAGACCATCCTTTTAATCTCTCCAGTGGAAGGACGAGCCCCTGGATTATCCCCTCATCAGGACTGCACCCAGTGGGAGAATTCTCCAGAGGAAGTCAGACTGGTATAGAAGTGTGGCATAAATGTGGGTGACCAAAAAATGCCAGATAATCACTGCTTGGGTTCTTTGGTTTAATTTTTTAGCTTGTCACCTTGCCTGTATTCAGGGAAAGCAAGATTTTCTCTAAAGTCAAGATTAACTTCTTGGTGCCACAGACTCTTTGATGTGTTATCCATGTGAGCTGCAGAAAAACATCTTATTTCTCGCCCTTCTCAGCTTGATGAGGAGCAGCTGTGGTCTGGCAGGGAGGATGGATTTACTGGATTTGTGGCCCTGAACACGTTTCCCTGCAAGGGGATGACTAGCCACCGCCCCTTAGGAAAATCTCCACTTCTCATGAAGACATCCCATGGCCGTGGAGGCAGTGCAGTATGCTTCCATGGCACGTGTTTGTCCTTCTGAGTCTACAGCTTTCACAGAGTCCTCTTGGATGAGGGCTTCACAGGACTTTAGCAGAGCATGTGCTCACTTGGAAGGAACAACAGTTGTGTGAATTAAGAATAAGGAAAAAGGGGCTGGGCGTGGTGGTTCACGCCTGTAATCCCAGCACTTTGGGAGGTCGAGGCAGGTGGATCATGAGGTCAAGAGTTTGAGACCAGCCTGGCCAACATAGTGAAACTCTGTCTCTACTACAAATACAAAAATTAGCTGGGTGTGGTGGTACACACCTGTAGTCCCAGCTACTCGGGAGGCTGAGGCAGGAGAATCGCTTGAACCTGGGAGGCGGAAGTTGCAGTGAGCTGAGGTTGCGCCACTGCACTCCAGCCTGGGCAACAGATTGAGACTCTGTCTCAAAAGAAAAAAAAAAAAAGAATAAGAAAAAAAAGGTGTTTTTTTTTTTTTTTGCTAGCTTGATGTCTCCCAGTCAGTGCAGGCCCAAATTCTAGAGGATAAATGGTAAAGTGAAACCTAGCTCTTCCTTTCCTTTTCTTCTTACTGTCCCCCATGGAGCATAAGCTTCTTGCCTCCCAACTCCCTCCTCTTTCTGAGAAATGCACCCCCGCCCAGTTACCCTGCATCTAGTCTGTGTTGAGCAGAAGTGCTCAATTTCACATCCCCACTTCACACTAAGCCAGGGTGGAGGCCCCTCTTCGGCCTTACCTGCACCAGTTAATATGCCTTGCTGCATCCCCACCAGGAGATGCTCACTCATAATTAGCAAAGTTGGCAGCTTCCAGCACTCTTTGGAGTATAAGTTGTTTTGCTCCATAAATGGGAAACAGCATCCGTTGTCTCACGAGAGGTGTGTTAGTCCGTTTTCACACTGCTATAAAGAACTACCTGAGACTGGGTAATTTACAAAGAACAGGTTTAATTGACTCACAGTTCTGCATGGCTGGAGAGGCCTCAGGAATCCTATAATCATGGCAGAAGGTGAAGGGGAAGCAAGGCACATCTTCCATGGTGGTAGGACGAAAGAGAGTGAGGAGGGGAACTGCCCTAAACACTTTTAAACCATGAGATCTTGTGAGAACTCACTCACTATCATGAGAACAGTGTGGGGGAATCCGAGCCCATGATCCAATCACCTCCTACCAGGCCCCTCCCACGACATGTGGGGATTACTATTTGAGATGAGATTTGGGTGGGGACACAGAGCCAAACCCTATCAAGGGGAGAGGTGATATTATGGCTCAGAGCTATGCTGTGTGCTGGCACCTCTGTTAAAATGAGTTTCTTAAAGGAGCCAAATAAAGTTTGGTGTGGTAAGATTATTAAAATCAACAGAGAAATGACTGTAGAAATAGCAAGCATTTTTCAAGAAGTGAGTCCTGCTGAGCAACAGGGAGGAAAATAAAGTGCCGGGGGCTGTGCTGGGACAGGGATGCTGACTCAGACCTCACAGCACAGCTGAGCTGGCCTTGGCCTTGGACATGAGCAGTCAGCCCACAGCGTGGAAAAGTTTGGTTGTTTCTGAGACCTACTTCTTAGCTTAGTCCATATATTCATTCAGTTTTTCCTTCCTTTCTTCCTTTGTTAGAGACAGGGTCTTGCTTTGTTGCCTGGGCTAGAGAGTAGTGGTGTAATCATAGCTCGCTGTCACCTTGAACTGGCTTAACTGGGTTCAAGCATTTCTCCTGCCTCAGCCTCCTGAGTAGCTGGGATTGAGGAGAGAAACCGTTTCTCTTACTGTCTCCTGTTTCTGAAGAGGAGAAGAAAGTAAAAGTTGACAAACAGGAATGAAGTCAGTAGCAAGACCAGCTGGTGCCACTGATGACCAGGCCTGAGGTTAAAAGATTAACCCCCTACTCTAACCACATGTGCGCTCAATCGATCACGACCCTTTCACGTGAAACCCCTTAGAGTTGTAAGCCCTTAAAAGGGCCAGGAACTCTGTCTTCGGGGAGCTTGGCTCTTAAGACGCAAGTCTGCCGATGCTCCCAGCCAAATAAAAACCTCTTCCTTCTTTAATCCGGTGTCTGAGAAGTTTTGTCTGCGGCTCATCCTGCTACAGGATTATAGGTATGTGCCACTGCACCCAGCTAATTTTTTTTTCTTTCTTTCTAGAGATGGGGGAGGGTCTCACTCCCTTGCCCAGGCTGGTTTTGAACTCCTGGCTTCAAGCAATCCTCCTGCCTTGGCCTCCCAAAGCACTGGGATTATGGGCATGAACCCTCTTTTTTATATCAAAATACCAAGTGGAATGTTTCATTCAAGAAAACAAAAATCAACAATACAATGAGCCAAAACCCAAGACAGTAAAACGTCTGGGGTCAAGGGCTTAACCAGGAGCAGCTGTGGCACCCCATTGTTAGAAGCGTTGATTGCTCTGTGTTGGTGCACCAGGTCTTAGCTGATGGCATCATCCTTCTGGTAATGGGGTTGGGTTGGGTGAGTTCGGTTTACCATTTGCAGATTTGTTTTCTTTTAATTTGACTACATTGATGAAAGAGCATAGAGTCATATAATCACATAATCCTAGAATCCTGACGCCTAAAGGGACCTACGATCCCCTGGTTCTGTCGTCTCGTTTGGAAATGAAGATACTTTAACATAGAGAGGTAAGGTGACTTGGCCGAGATCATGGCCTATTCAGGACGAAGCCCAGAGGGGAATTCTGTTTCCTAGTTACCAGACCAGTGTCCAATCCCAGGAGCTTTCATTAGACAAGCTAGTGTCCTTTATAGCAACATAAATAAACAAAAACTTGATCTTTTTGAGCTATGCTGTGTGCTGGCACCTCTGTTAAAATGAATTCCTTAAAGGAGCCAAATAAAGTTTGGTGTGCAAGATTGTTAAAGGAGTCAAATAAAGTTTGGTGTAGTTACTTGGTCTTCACAGCTGTGTGTACTTAGTGTTCCTACTTCCTCCACAATGCATAATTGGATTTTGTGGCATTAGTTGTTTTCTGGATGGGCTGAAGGAGAAAGACATTGATTGAATTAAAAAAAGGTACACATATAATATTCAGCCAATCTCCATGTTTAAGATATTGCTTAGCCCTGAGGAAGATGTGAATTAGACGGTTGCTTTAAGATTTTTATTTATCTATCATCTATTTGCAGTGTCTAATATCTATCATCTATCTGTTTTTGAGAGATGCATTCTTTTTCTTTTTCTTTTTTTGACATGGAGTCTCGCGTGGTTGCCTGGGCTGGAGTGCAATGGCGTGATCTCGGCTCACTGCAACCTCGGCCTCCCGGGTTCAAGCGATTCTCCTGCCTCAGCCTCCCGACTAGCTGGGATTACAGGTGCACGCCACCATGCCTGGCTAATTTGTTTTTTGTATTTTTAGTAGAGATGGGGTTTTCACTATGTTGTCCAGGCTGGTCTTGAACTCCTGACCTCGTGATCCACCCACCTCAGCCTCCCAAAGTGCTGGGATTACAGGCATGAACCACCACACCCAGCAAGAGATGCATTCTTTACTTGTGAGCAGATGTTTCTGTCTGAGAGGTCCCCGCACACACATGCAGCCCTAATTCAGAGTTGTGAGACAGGCAATGTGCTGCACCTTGATGCCAGTCTCCAACCCCCCAACCCCACAAGTCAGTTCTCCTATCTCTGGGTTGCATTCTTGAACTGTCAAACAAGGGGCAAAACAGTTGCTTCAGCCTCCCGATGTTCTGAGTGGGCAGGGTCACCCTCTCTCCTGCCTCAACATAGCAAGATGAAGGTCGTGCATTTTCAGGAGCTGTTTAGTACCGGCCTCCTGACTTGCCTTCAGAAGATCTTTGTTAACCAACAGAACCACACCCTTTCTCCCTTTGTCATAGTGTTGTCTGGCTCAGTACAGTCTCACAGGAATGGGTCATGAGCAAGGGAATGGCTGGCTTATTACTAAGTGGCCAGTTGAGGTCTTGTTGCTCACAGAGTTAGAATGTTATGAATATCACCAGCCACTCAGCTGGGTAGAGGCAGAGCACTGTGGTACTGTCTTTTTGGGTGGCCTCTCGAGGCCCTTTCTATCCTCTCAGTGATCCCTTGGCTAGTCAACATCTTCTGTCTGCACCTCACACCCCCAGTCCCTCTATCTGGCACTCCCTCTCTGCCAGTGGCACCTGTGACCCTTGCCTTGCGGAAGACAGATTTGCTGTGGCTTCAATGCTTTTAAAATTGATGAATAAGAAAAGTAGAATTAAGCAAATGGGCATTTCCTGTTTATAATGTCTCCAATATAGAAAGCCTGCTTTTGAGTGTAACTGAAATGTTTCCTGCCCTAACAATAAAAGAAAGAAAAGGCCCATGCAGTGAGATAGAAGAATGCCTTGCGGCCGTGCCTGTGAGCAGGTGCCAACATCCTAGAGACTGGGCAGGGTTAGCCTGCATCTTCCACTCCAGATTCCTTAGTGGCTGACCTGGCCCTTGGATGGCTTTACAGCCTGCCCACCCAGGGAGAGGCCGGGCAGTGTCAACAGAGGATGCTCGTGAAGAGTTGAACACCATGGGGAGATTCCCAAGGCACAAGGGATGTTGACAGGGTTTTGGCCCAGCCCCTGCCTCCGGGATCAGCCTTTTTCAGGGGCCTCCAGAAGGCTCTGTGGATACTCCTGAGTCCCTCACACTAGGATGCGCATCCTGACAGGTGGATTCTCTTGTGGTTCATTCTTCCCCGTGCCATTGTCAGACCCGAGCTTCTGAATTTGGGCTCTGGAACTCTTCTCTGGTTTGCCTTTCCTGACTTTACCAGCAGTGCCATAACATTCTGGGCGCCAGTTTCCTGCTCTGTAAAAGGAGGGGTGGCAGGGTTAGTGGTTCCCATAGCTGGCACATCCCTGGATATTATCTCTCAGGAAGCCTTATGTGGGTTCAGGACTCTGAATTGTTAGCTCCCAAGTGATTAGAACATGCAGGTAGCATTAGGAAGCTTCAGGAAGCACTGGCCATGGGATCTCTCCAACATTCCATGATACTCTGTCTTATCCTCTCGTGATCCCGCTCTAGGACCTCGAATTAAATGAAGTTCATCACCTTGTCAATACTTTATACTTGATATCACCTCTGTACCTGTAACATGCCATTACTTATTTGCAGTTCTACTTTTTACCAATCCATATTTCCAATTTCCTTCCTCCTCCAGGAAGTTTCTCATGATGTGCTTCTTACCTGCCAGTTACCCTTTTGTCTGGGGTCTCCTGTACATCCTCTAGGTAGTATGTATCTCTCACTGTGGAAAATGAGCCTTACTGTTTTGCTCAGAAAATGTATTCTTATGGTTGTTTGGTCTGCAAATTCTCTTTCCATGATAGGAAGGTAAATTCCTGAGTAGCCTTCTCCCCCCGGCAAGGAGCCCAGGGTCATGGGAGGCTCAGTGCATACTGTTGACCTTTGAGCTCTCTCTTCCATAGGAAATCGACAGACACTGCCTAGCATTCTCTTCAAGTGGATTTTCAAATACAAGAAGCCCCATTACCTGATGATGATGTGATTTAGACCTGGATGGGGTCCTCATGTCCCTCTCCTCCTTCAGGCCTTGAAGGAGACACGGCTGAAAAGGAGCAACTCTGGTGTCTGTCTTGTTTTTTTTTTTTTTTTTTGAGGCGGAGTCTGGCTCTGTCGCCCGGACTGGAGTGCAGTGGCCGGATCTCAGCTCACTGCAAGCTCCGCCTCCCGGGTTTACGCCATTCTCCTGCCTCAGCCTCCCAGGTAGCTAGGACTACAGGCGCCCGCCACCTCGCCCGGCTAGTTTTTGTATTTTTAGTAGAGACGGGGTTTCACCGTGTTAGCCAGGATGGTCTCGATCTCCTGACCTCGTGATCCGCCCGTCTCGGCCTCCCAAAGTGCTGGGATTACAGGCTTGAGCCACCGCGCCCGGCCGGTGTCTGTCTTGTGAGCCCTCTTAGGGGCCTGCTGGCCCCACCTCCACAAGCTTGAAAATAATGGAAAATCTTGAGTTCCTTCAAGGAAAATTCCAAGTACCTAGCTAGCCTTGAAAAGTAAAGGAACAGCCTGATAAGCAAGAAGGTGATAATAACTTAAAACAATAGCCAAGGAAATTAGAGCCAGAACTTGTTTGGTTCCCTATAGAAACTAAAGATAACATCTTAACATATATGCCTGAGTTGTTTTTCAGAAACCTGGACCCCTACCAGATGGAAAATGCCATCCGCTGGCAGGTAGACCTCAGATAAGGGGGAACTGAGGACTGAACTCTGTCATTCTGTGTTCTAAATTTCTTCCTGAGGGCCTGGAGGGAAGTCCTGCCTACAGGCCAGAGCTTAACATTCCTTTCTGCTGACCCCAAGATTATAGACAAAGCCTTGCTTCCTTAACCCGATTGTAGATCAGAGAATCTTTAAATCCACTCATGACCCATAAGGCTCCAAGATATCCCACCTTTTGAGGCCGAAATGATGTAGCACCTCCATGTATTGAGTTATGATTTTGCCTGTAACTTCTGTTTTCCTGACATGTACCCCTGCCTTTAAAAACCCTTGCCTGTAAACTATAGAGGAGACTAGGTCTTGAGTGTGAGCTGCCCAGTTTTCCTTGCTTGGTGCCTTGCAAATGAACGCCCTCCTTTCTCTCACTGCAAAACCTCGGTGTGGATGTGAGGTTTTACTGTGCTGGGCAAGTGGACCCCAGTTCAGTAACACCTTTCCATTTCCTCTCATTATTCATGTGTGTGTATGTGCAGACATGACAGGACACCCTCTGCTCTGCGACAGTGAGTGTGTGCTCCTTCACCAGCCTCCCTCTCCTCTCTGAGTGGCACTTTTCTCATCTGGGTGGCTGGGCAGGTGACAGAACAGCCCCTTTCAGCTCTTGTGCTGTAGAGACACCGTGACTCCTTCGTCATTCCTCACTGCTCCTAGCCCTTCAACAACAGTTGCCCTGAGAGGCAATTTGAAGCATGATGCTTAGAAAAGCCCTTTCTTTGCAAAGGAGGTTGGTGTCAAGTTTGGAGAAGGCACATGCAATCTTGGGTGATTCAGAGCTTAGCAGACTCTCAGACCCCTTTGTGTCTCTCCTTTTCTGTGATCTGAATAATTTATTTACTCCTCAGCATCCCCACTTCCTCTTCTAGCTATTCTCTGCTCATTAGTGTCTGTGCCCAGAGCAAGCAGGGGCTGGAGGAGCAAGTGAAGTGAAGAGCCCTTCACTGGCTCCCTGCTGCTGTGTTGTGAATTGGTGGGGGGTCGTGGCAGAGCCGAACCCAGAGATAAGATGTTTGGGAGATAACAAGGGATCTCTGCCACCATCTGCCAAGATTCCCTTTGTGTGTCACCCCTGAGACATGGCTGAGTGGTCGTTAAGGTCCAGGGGCTGTTTGGGGCAGGCTGCAAGCCAGCTGCTTGTTGTGTTCTAAGCAGCAGATCTAAAGGTGAGGGAAGAAGGAGCACTTGATCTTGAGCAAGTGTGGAGGTGATATGTTTCCGGGAAAGAGTTGACATTCAGCAAAGATTACACCATATTCTTTTACTTTGCATGTGCTATATTTGCCTCTCTGATCAGACAAGTGCAATTCCTCAGGGGCTCTGAGGTTCATTTTCAGTATAATTGGGATGTGAAGACGCTGTGATTGGAGTCTTTGCCATGGTAGCAGAGGGACCCAGGGGAGATGCCTGGGCTAAGCCTCCTCGGCATATATTGGCACTACCCTTCTGCTGCTCTGAGCTGCAACAACTGCTGTACAACAAGAGGTTTAGCCCCACCTGCAGGGGAGGGGAAGAGAAGTTTCCCTTCCGAGGGAATGCTTCTCCTTGTCCACCAGTCAATTCCCGGGGAACAGCGCCCAAGCTTGACATGTATGACTGGGCTGGGAACCCTCGCCTCCATCCTTCCCCACCTGGCCTCTTTGGATTCCCCACTTTTATTCATTGATGCCCTCTTCATCCCAGGTACCCAGGTGCAACACCCTGGGGTCATCTCCAGAGAACTCTTCTGGAGAATCAGGGTCTGGTCTGTACCTTGTGGCCATTGCTTCCCATTCCAGCCACCAGCCCAGCTGAAGGAAGCCAGGAACCACCAGCCCTGGAACAAACCAACATCCTGGTGTCTGAGTGGAAGAGGTTGCTGAGAGCACAAATGCTGCAGGTGTGGCCTCTGCTTAGGCAGCTCTAGCTGGATTCCAGGGTCTATTCTGGGTACTGGTGCACTTCTTAAAGGAAGATTGGCTAACTCTTAGAGGATGTGGCCTCTACCCACAACACACTTCCTTTTTTCTTTGTCATGTTCTAATTCCTTAGCGACCATGTCTAAAATTTTCCTGATGCTCCCAGGCCCCCACCTTGGAAACTCGAGTTGTGTTTGTAAAACTAGTGAAAACCATTGGTTTGTTCCTCATGCATTCAGGGTATTCCTTGACCAGAAATTTGCATACTTCAGCATGTGCATGTGAGTCACCAAAAAACATCTCCAAAATTCAGATTGTAGTTCCTGCCCTTAGGATTCTGGTTTGGGAGGGCTGGTTATGCTCAGATTGGACATAACAAGATTTGTTACATAGTGTTTTACTTACATTGCTATTTTGTTCGAGGATGTTAAGGATGGGGCCACCATAGTAACAACTGATACTGACTGCATATTTGCTGTGTCTGGCGCTGCTCTAACTGCAACAACTCCTTTAGTTTCCCCACTGCTCTATTATGCAGATACTGTTTTTTTTTCCTTGAGGTAGGGTCTTGCTCTGTTTCCCAGGCTGGAATGCAGTGGTACGATTATGGCTCACTGCAGCCTCAAAGCCCTGGGCTCAAGTGATTCTTCTGCCTCGGCCTCCTGAATAGCTGGGACTACAGGCATATAGCCACCATATCCAGCTAATTTTTTGTTTTTTGTAAAGACAGGAATCTCCCTATGTTACCCAGGCTTTTCTCGATCTCCTGAGCTCAAACAGTCCACCTGTTTTGGCCTGTCGAAGTGCTAGGATTGTCGGTGTGAGCCACTGTACCTGGCTGTAGCTACTATGATGGTGTCTGTTTTTCAGATTAGGAAGTGGAGGCACAGGTAGTAAGTGGCTGAGCCCGGACTGATTCCAGGCAATCTGACTCCAGAGCATGGCTCCTTACCACTGTGCTCCTCCACCTTTCTGCTCTACATTCTGGGTGACTCTTTCAAGCTCTCTGTGCTCTGTAGGTAGAGATTTTATTTTATTTAAGAGAATGCTTTGCGTTTCTGATTTCTCGTTGTCTTAGAACTGCATATACATCAGAGAGGCTGTTATGAAAGAAAACCCAAAGATGTCTGGGTCTTGCATCTCTGCATTGAAAGCCTGGCCTTGTGAAGTAAGATGCTAGAGAGCGAGGCGGGGGAACAGTTGGGACACTGTGAACAGTTGGTGCTCTGAGCTGTAAACTTTCCGGAGAGCTCTAAAGGAGAGCGCATTGTATCTGAACATGCAGGCCAAGGTGTGGTTCTCCTCTGAGATTCCTAAAGAGTCCTCCATTTCTGCCTGTGTCAATGAGCTAAGATCTGCAGCCCCTCCATTTCTGCCTGTGTCAATGAGCTAAGATCTGCAGCCCTTCTGTGGCCTCGTTGATGGTCAAGGTGTATGTTTGGAGTGTATGCACTTGCGTATTCACTTTGTATTCCTGTCCTCAAATGCATCTGCTTATTTCACAACTATCAAATACCTGCCAAGGATCCTGGGCCCTGGGAATAGAGGGAGAAACAAAACAAGGCCTACACTGAAGGAGATGGTAGTCAACTAGAGAAAACAAATGTAATATGAGGAATTACACTCCAGTATGGTGGTTTCTGTGTCTGCGGTGCATTTTATTTGCAGCATCTTTTGGACATCGGTTCCAGTCACATCTACATGAGGCTCATCTAGATTTAAGGAAACTAGGGAAAATGCAGTGAGGTGTTCAGCGTCATCACACTGGCCTGCTTTGGGCCCGGCAGGCCAGTCGACTTGGCTGGAGAGACCCAGGCGGGACAGTGAGTGAGTCATGAGGGCAAGGCCTGATGTGGTGGGTCTGGTGTGTGAGGAGAGAGCCTGCCTTCATGGAGGCTGGGCAGCCTCCCTCCGTTGTGGGACTTTTCCTTAGTTCAGCTAACGATGGAGTCCTTGTCACACAGCCACAAAAGATTACACTCGCAGACAACTTGAAGGGTGAGAATAATGGGAATTATTGGGTAAAAAGGAAAAAAAAAGGGGAACAGGGACTCAGCAGAACGAGAATCCTTCTAGTATAGGCTTCCTGCCTCATGGATTAAATCCCAGGTTCTACCCAGGAAGTGGGGGGCGGGCCCCTTCCTGCTGCAAATGGTGGGAACTTCTGAGGCCCCACCCCAGGGTGCATTCCTCCCAGTGCGCAGGTCGGCTGGAGTTTCTCTGAGGACTCCTTCCTACCTGGCTGTCTCAATGCTGTGGCTCAGACCAGTCGAGGCCATCCTGGTGTCTCTGAGACTGGAAGTTGGAGGTTGGCAGCAACCCTGGTAGATCTAGTGGGGTATTAGAATTGTAGTAGAGGCCATGTGACCTTGGGGACCTCTTAGCCTGAAAGCTTCATGAAGGCAGGGCCTGAGTGGGGCTTGTTCGTAGCCATTGCTCCAGCACCTCAGCAGGGCCTGCACATTCAACGCATGCTTGCTGACCGAATGTGTGGAAGGGGTGTAAAGATCTCTAGTGGATGATTCCCCATACAAGGTGGCACCAAGTGATGTCCAAGGCGATGTCTGGCTCTAACATTCTGCCTGGCATGCAGCAGGATGTATTTGTTGAATTAAACAAATTCTACAATTCAAGGGAGCAAAGAAGCATCCCTATGACCCTTATACCTTTAGCTTTGTTTTCATCCATTTTTAAATTTCTCCTGCTGCAAGCAGATGACTAATTTTTTTCTTCCACCAAGCTGTAATGCTCAACCATTGCCACTAGAGGGCTGAGGTTTTGCACAGCGATGGCGCTGAGGACTCCTCCAAGTTCAAATGTCTTCTGAGATACCCAGAGAGGCTCAGGCAAATGCCAGTGCTGGAAACTGGCTTAAGCGTAAGCAGCCAAGTGCATGCACCTCTGAGCTGGGGGCACTGGAGAAGGACAGAGGCTTCTGTACTGCTGACAGACCCCGTGCAGGTAGTGGCTGAGATCTCTGTGTGGCCAACTAGAGACAGTGGAAGCATTTCAGTCCCTGGGTGAGGATGGTTATGGAAGGCAATGGAGGCTGCCTCACCACTGGGAGCAGCAAACAGTGTGAAACTCTGCTCACTTTCTCTATGAGTGCTCAGCATCTTTTATTTCAGTTTTAAAGATGCAGAAATACACAGGAGGGAGTGAGGTCTCTACCAAGCAAAAACTGTATGCTTACCTTGTGCCTCTCCCCACCATGTTTGATCTGTTTTCTCTCCTCCCACTACCTCCCCACAGCCCTGCTCTGCCCCCTCTCTCCTATGTTACTTTCTTGGGTCTTGCCCTGTTTGGTGTCTGGCCATTGCTTGGTGCTGCAGAGGAGACTCAGCCCCCAAGAGGTGGTACACTCACCTCTTGAAGGGCAATCCCCAAAGAAGTGGCAGAGAGACCTGGCTTGGCCTCCTTTCCCCTGGGCCTCTGTTCGGCGTTGTACTGGATTGCATGCCTGTTATAGAGCGTGCTGTGGAAGATGCTGAGCCAGCGGTACCGAGCGTTTCCATGCTCTGAAGGCAGGGCTGCACAGCTCCCGTCACGTGGTGACACTCCCTCTGTGCTCCTGATGTGTTTATTTCCAAAATATGGTGAGTGGTAAGTTTTAGGCCCTGGTCCAGTTTGGGGTAATATGTGGAGCAGGCTCAACCTGGAAGGCTGTGCTGTGGCAGCAGGTGCAGCACTCATTGTGACCAGTGGATGTTCACATCTGTTGGAGCCTAGAAACCTAAAGAAAAGCACATCCAAGCTCCAGTCATGTCCACCACTCCCTACTGCCACTCCCCACCCCACAACATGGAGGAATTTATGTTCTAGTACG
The DNA here is from genome assembly GCF_002776525.5 of Piliocolobus tephrosceles. Lineage (NCBI taxonomy): Eukaryota > Metazoa > Chordata > Mammalia > Primates > Cercopithecidae > Piliocolobus > Piliocolobus tephrosceles. The sequence continues at coordinate 81,373,471 of NC_045434.1, forward strand.
TTCTCTTTCTCTGGCCATCTTGCTCCAAGGGAATTAATAAGGACCAAAATGGCCAAAGGGCAGGAATCAGTGAGGAGATGCAGTAGAGAAGCATGGGCCATGTTTAATTTATAGATCGGATCATCTCTTCCCCTTGACAGTATGCAGGCTATTTTGGGCATTGTGCTAGGTAGCCCTTTAGGGAATCCAGTTGCGTTTAATTACATTCGTACTTATTGAGCACCCATTGATCAGTCACAGCAAGCACATAATTATATGGGATATAAAGAGTTAGATAAAGTCCCAGTCCTCAGGGTCTCACGGTCTAAGATAGTAATTCTAACATAAGACAGCAGAGGTTTGCAGTGGAGGTTCAGTTCAAGGTCACGTTTGGGGACATCACAGAGAAGTGGCACTTATATGGGCCTAAGAGCATTTTGACAGATGAAGAGAAAGAGGGATTAGTTCTGCCAACCTAAAGAAAGAACTGAGGCAATGTTAATACAGTTTATCTGAGCCAAGGTTGAGGACAGCTGCCTGGGACACACTTCCTAGTTGCCTTGGGGAGTGCTCCTTTCGGCCTTTGTTACAAGCATGTTGTTTGTTTGTTTTTGTTTTGAGACAGTGTCTCACTCTGTCTTCCAGGCTGGAGTGCAGTGGCACAGTCATGGCTCACTGCAGCCTCGACCTCCTGGACTTCAGCAATCCTCCTACCTTAACCTCTCAAGTAGCTGGGACTACGGGGGTGTGCCTCCATGCCCAGCTAATTTTTGTATTTTTTGTAGAGACAGGGTCTTGCTCTGTTACCCAGGCTGGTCTCCAGCTCCTGAACTCAAGCAACCCTCCTGCCTTGGCGTCCTAGAGTACTGGGATTACAGGCATGAGCCACCACGTCCAGCCTATTACAAGCAGGGTTTTAAAGGCAAAAGGGGACAAGCCTGGGCCGATACAAAGTTGTTTGACAGGAGTTCTCACCGATTTACAGAAATAACATTTGTTAGTGATTGGCCCTACACTGGTGAACTATAGAGTATGAGTGCTGGTGTCCAGTGTGTGACATTTTAGGACAATCTGGTGTCAGTTAGCCTAGAGCCCATATATCACGTGGCCTCAAGAGGAAATGATTTAGTTCAAGAGGGTAATGAGACATGGCTGGTGTCACACATGGCCCCGTCACTTTTTTTTTTTTTTGAGACGGGGTCTTACTCCGTCACGTAGGCCGGGGCGCAGTGGTGCAATCTTGGCTCACTGCAACCTCCACCTCCTGGGTTCAAGTGATTCTCCTGCCTCAACCTACTGAGTGGCTTGGGTTACAGGTGCCCGTTACCACATCCAGCTTACTTCTGTATTTTTAGTAGAGACGGGGTTTTACCATGTTGGCCAGGCTGGTCTTGAACTCCTGGCCTCAAGTGATCTACTTGCCTCGGCCTCCCAAAGTGCTGTGATTATAGGCGTGAGCCACTGTGCCCTTCCTACAGTCACATTTCAGTGCCTCTCTGGGCTTGATAATTAAAGGGGGCTTGAATTCCTCCAATAAAAAATTTCTTCCTCAGACCAAATAATGAGAGTACTTGTGGAAAACCCTTAAGTAGTCTGGCTTGCTTGTCCATGGAGGTGGAACAAGAGTGTCTGACCACCCCCCTGCCTGGGCCTGTGTGTCAGGGTGGTGACTGGGCAGAAGCTGGGACAGCAGTCACTGCCAGGGACTGGGGTCTGTGTGGCCAAGGCTGCAGCAGGAGATTCTTACCTGAGACCAAATGTTCATGATGAGAACCAAAGTGGTGAACTGGGTTAGCGCCCTGTGGAGAAAGTGAAGCCTGGAAACTTGGGAGAATGTGTTAACCCTACTTCTGGAGAGGACAGAGGCTGGGACAGAGCCAAGGATGTGTGGCTGGGCAGCACAGGGGAGAAGAGAAGGCGGGCTTGGAGCTAGCAGGGCAGAGGGGAGGGGAGGACAGCAGCTGTGGTTCCCAGATCGGCGTAAGGAGCCTGCAGGCACAGGGGCTGGGTGGGCCAGGTGACTGGACAGATAGTGGCAGGTGGGTGAGAACAGAGTTAAAACTCAGCCAGGCTTTGAAACTGTTCTACCTGAGGGTACTGGTTACGGGAATGGGCAGGAATTTTTGGAGACGTATACTCATGAATTCTGTTTCAGGCATGTTGAGGTTCTGGAGGAACCTGGGATGGAAACTGGATCTGGAGCTGGGGAGAGGGTGAAGAACCAGCCGTGTCCAGGTAGGAGTGAAGCAGGCTAGAAAACGTAGTGGGCGCCTGGGCGCAGTGGCTCACGCCTGTAATTCCAACACTTCGGGATTCTTACGAAGACCCTGAGGCAGGCGGATCACCTGAGGTCAGGAGTTTGAGACCAGCCTGGCCAACATGGTGAAACCCTGTCTCTATTAAAATACAAAAATTAGCTGGGTGTGGTGGCAGGTGCCTGTAATCCCAGTTACTCAGGAGGCTGAGGCAGGAGAATTGCTCGAACCCAGTAGGCAGAGGTTGCAGTGAGCCAAGATCATGCCACGGCACTCCAGCGTGGGTGACAGAGCCAGTCTCCGTCTCAGAAAAAAAGAAAAAAAGAAAAAAATGGTAATGGGACTTGTGGGAAGGGATGAGTTTACCAAAGAAAAGAGCACAAAAGGAGAATATTTTCCACTCATTTACTCATACATTAAATGTTTCGTATCAGGTACTGTGATAGGTAGTCTTCATTCTTCAGAGTCATTTAGGAGCAAACTACACTGTTTGGGCTTGGGGAGTTTGCATATTGAAGCGATATTAGAGAAGGATATTGGAATGCTGATTTTGGCCCAATTACTTCCCCCAATGATGCTTCTGAAGATGGCGTAGACATAAGGAGCAGCCTGTAAGGCCTTATGAATATCTTGGTGCACAGTGACCCTGCCCGTTTAGTAAGCAAGATCTAGTCTGGTTCTGCAGTCAAATTGTAACTGTTCCTTCCTGTTGGGGCAAGAGCAAGGAGGTTCTCAGCCCTGCTACAAGCATGAGCTCCAACTACCACTACAAAATCCCCTTTAGCAGTGAGGGAAATAGAAGACCCAGAAGGTGTGATTTATCCTGAGTTGTGAAGAATCTACCACCATTTGTTCCTAGAATTTCTTCCTCTCTGAATCCCTGGCTTCTTCAGCCAGCCCATCAGTGGTGGCTCTTTCCTTATTTATGAAGCTCACCAGTTGCACTAGGCAGACTGAAGGACCCCCAAAGATGTTCATGTCCTAATCCTTGGAACCTGTGACTATTACATCTGCAAAGCCCCTTCTGCCATATAAGGTGATTAAGTCAAGGGTCTCAAGATGGGGAGATTATCCTGGATTGTCTGGGTATGGCCAGTGTAATCACAGAGGGCTTTATAGGTGACAGAGGGAGGCAGGAGAGACGGAGGAAGAGATGTGACATCAGAAGCAGAGGTCAGGAAATGCCGGTGGTCTCCGAGAGCTGGAAAAGGCAAGGAAACAGCTTCTCCCCTCGGGCTTCCAGAAGGAAGTAAGCCCTGCTGACACCTTGATTTTAGCTCTCCAAGACCCATTTTGAACTTCTGACCTCTAGAACTGTAGGATAATAAACTGTGTTGCTTTAAATTACTAAATTTGTCATAATTTATTGTAGCAGCAGTAGGAACTAATACACCTAATTTCCAGCACAGAGCCTGTTATGCAATGGGTGCTCAGTTTCATTTATTAGATGAATTGTGAATCCCATATTTAACTCTAAGCCCCAAGTAGGGCTCTCTACAGTGGTTTTTGAAATCTACTTGGCTTCATTTGGATAGCTAGAAACTTGGGGAAAACTTTGCCCAAGCAAAGAAATCCCAGCGGTTCCTCCTCTGTACATTGCAAAATGATCCATTCTCCAGTCCAGTCCACCAAATGCAGGGTCTGCCTGGGCCAGTCCACCAAATGCAGGGTCTGCCTGGGCAGTATTTACACCTGTGAGGACTGACTTTATTGCTTTGTGTCTAGCTTGCCCTTCACTGCTTGTATAATCTCTCTATTGTAAATCCAAATTGAGGAGAATGTGTGCAGGCTTAAACAGCCAGGCAGAAAGACAACTGCACTAAATTGTTCTTAACAGAATCTTTGAGGTCTTTGAAATAGCAGGAACTTTGAAATAGCAAGCTGTGATTTCTGCCTTCAAGGGTGGTAGGTGTTGCGCACAATTATCTACAAAAATGCTCTTCCTCAGGTGCGAAGTGTTGTGTGTCAAGTGCAGGAGCTGAAGTTCTGCATTACACGCGGCCTAAGGGTGATAACAGTGACTGATTCTCCAACAGCAGGCCTCTGGCCACACTGACCACACCCTTAACTAGCTTTTGAGGCTGGGGAGCATCTTCAGGGTTGGCTTGGGAGACTGAATAACCTATTCCAGGCTGAGGATGGAATCTCCACTGTGAAGACTGAGGAGTATGGGGCCAGGGCACTCTGCCTAAGTAGCATTTTTCCCCGGGATAGAAGTTTCTCTGGACTCGATCAAGCAGGAGGGGTGAGTACATACTTCCTGGAGGTTGCACAAATGAACCAATCTGATTTTAAATATTAATAACTTGGAGTAAAGCTTATGGAGGCCAACATGCAAATTTATGTAAAAGAATGTGCAAATAAACACCAGAGCCAAGTGCCTGGCTCTGTTCCCTCACACAGGATAGCAGCCCCTGACCTGGCTGACCTTGCGTTTAGTTCTGTTCTTGGCTCTGGGACTTTGGGGCTGTTGTGTTGGCAAAACTTGGTGGGGGTGGAGGGGTGGGCAGTAGAGTGAAGGACTGCTCCAATTTAAACATCCGCAACAACAAAAGTTGTTTTAGCAAATTGGCATGCTGTTCATAAATGGCTTTCTATGTGCATGAGGATTTAGAGGCTTTACAAACTCTCTTTTTGGGAGTAAAAATCAGGAAAGATTCATCAGAACCCAGCTCCTGAGTGGATGACAGGGGAGAAGACTCCTTGGCTCTCTAGTGAGCCCCTGTTGTTGCTGCTGGAATTCAGGCAAAGCTCCTCACAAGGCTGGTTAAGATCTGGACTCCTTGGGCAAGGGAAAATGAGGTGAGTACAGAGCGCAGGTGCTCAGTGTAGACACTGGCTTGATGGGATCTTTTGGAGCAAGTGCTCAGTTTTCTGTGTGCTTTTTCACATGGGGAGGCTCAGTTTCCAGTAGATGGTGGGCTGGAGTGAAAGTCAGAGACGGAAAGAGGGACACGGACATACACACACACCCCTGAGCCCCAGTGAACATCGAGCCCAGTGCAGTGGGCAGCTGTCTCTACGATGTGGTTAATTTAGTGAGAAGTAGAGAGTTTGTAGTAACCATAGAGTTAGAAAAGCAGGGAAATGAAAAAGAAAACAATGGCAAAATAGTGTGGGGAGTATTTTCCTGATTATAGGGGAAAAAATCACTCGTGAAAATGCAAACAGTACAGGAATAAGGAAACTACGTAATAAGGTAACCTCTGTTAGCGTTCTGATAACTGTACTTTCATGTGTCTTTTTACGGACGCACATGCGTAATTTTACATAATCAATATGGTACATCACACATTCTGGTTTTCTTTACCATCACTTTAAAAAAGTTGTAGTTTTTGTTGCTGTCATTGCTTAACTCTTTCCTCCAACCACCGTCCCCTTCATCCTCAGGGATGCTGGTGTTAGCAGCCTGGTGTATATCCTTCATTTGTTTCTTTGTGTTCATGTAATCTCACATAAACACTAATGCTTTTTAGAGTATGTCTTGATTTTGGTTTTGCACATCTGCACCTTGCTTTTCTCACTGAATAACGGCTCAGGGAGTCCCTCTGAGTTAATTGGTAAAGGTCTAACTCAGAGCTGCGTAATATTCCAGATTTAGAAGTGTCACTGTTTATTCAATCATGCTTTTATTGATTAGACTTTATGTGTTTCTAGTTTTTTGTGATCTCAGATAGTACCTGGGCATATATTCTTACCTAGTGGTGTCTATTTCAATGGGATAAATCCTCAGGGAATTGCCAAGTGAAGGATATATGTATTTTTATTAATAATAGATATTATTAGATTGCTTTCCAAAGACTTTATCAGTTCACATTTTCACCAGCCATGGCTGGGGGGCTCCTTTTCCCCTGCTTCCTCAACAGTAACTTATCACAAAACTTTTTTCAATCTGTTAGATATAAAATGATATATCCTTGTCACCCTTGTCATACTTCCTAGCCAACACTGAGGGTGAGAAACTTTCATAACATTATTGACCTGTTGGATATTCTTGCAAAGCAGGAATATTGGCCTGGGATTTCGACCTGGGATTTCTGGGTTTTAAGGGATGGCAGGTAACGGGCCTTGTGACCTCACCCAGACCCTTCTTCCCTGTGTGCTGCCTCTGGTCAGAGGCATGACCAGCTGGGAGCAAGCAGATCTATATGGTGGACTGGGGTAACTTTAACATTCCTGGACTGGGACTGGACATAAGGTCGGGGAGTATAACCTGGCTGCATTCCAAAGAGGCTACGGAGTGGTCTGTGCACAAGAGCTAACAGGTTTGATAAGTTTAGCAGGCAGGACTCAGACCTGGCAGTAGGGAAGTGCTATTGAAAGTTTGGTTGGCAGAAGTGTCCATTCCAAGCAGTCAGTCAGCTTGCTGTCAGCTGGACTCTAACCAGTTGATTAGTGTAGGAAGAAAGGGAGTGAGGTAAGAAGAGGGGACTTAAGGCCCCTTAGGAGGGGGGTAGGCAAGAGCTAAGTGGAGCGTTGGGCCCCTGATAGGTGTTCCAGATATGGCGAGCTAGTCCTCTACTGGGTGGGCGGCTGGGGATGGAGCCTGGCTGCACATACCACATAAACGTAGAAGGAGTAGGAAGGACAGCAAGGGGGCTCCACAGATGCCAGGGCTCATTTCTGGACTTCCAGAAACCAAGCCCACGGAAGCAAAACTAAATCCAGGTTGCACAAATTGGTGGGGCTCAGGCTGCTAATTTGTTTTCTGTCTCTGGTGAGGGTTGGCACAGCACACGTGGGCTGCTTCTCTCTGCCTAAGCCCACATGTGAGGGTCTCAGCAACTGTAGCTGCACAGGTGTTCAGAGGGTGAAGATATTGGGAATGTGGCAGGAGCACAACTCACCGGAAATTCCCAGCTGGTGGAAGGCCACTGGAAGGCCAGCTGGAGGAAGGGGGCACAGCCCAGGTGTGTCACTAGCTGAGGTTTGATAACTAAACTAAATTATTGATTAGGCTACATATTCCTTGTCAACCATTTTTTGGCTCTCATTTTTCAAACTGGGAGGACCTCATCATTAAAAGACTGTAGTGGCTCATGCCTGTAATCCCAGCACTTTGGGAGGCTGAGGCGGGTGGATCACTTGAGGTTAGGAGTTTGAGACCAGCCTAACCCACATGGTGAAACCCCGTCTCTACTAAAAATACAAAATTAGCCTGGTGTGGTGGCGCACGCCTGTAATCCCAGCTACTTGGGAGACTGAGGTAGGAGAATCACTTGAACCCAGGAGGCAAAGGTTGCAGTGAGCCAAGATCGTGCCATTGCACTCTAGCCTGGGCAACAAGAGGGAAACTCCGCCTCAAAAAAAAAAAAAAAAAAAAAAAAACAACTGTAGTTTATTAGACATTTCATCTAAATTTTATGTTTTTCTTCCTTAAATTTTGGAATCTGTGTTTCTCAGTCTGGTGTTTTAGATGAGGAGCAATGGGGTTTCGGGTATTTCTGTATTTTTATTGATCATTTTTTACATACTTCTCCTGTGAAGAAATCTATTAAGGAAAATACAAGACTTTGCAGTCTCTCTTTAGTATTCACTCTGTGAACTGGTGAAGCTGTACAAACTCAATATAAACTCTCAGTTATTATTGCTTTTTAAAACTACCTGAAGGGTCAGTATGGCCTCCTATATCCCTTTTGAACAAAGGAAGGCAGCTGGGCCTTAGCCTCTCTTCCTTTAAAGAGTTTAAGGCCGGGCATAGTGGCGCACACCTGTAATCCTGGCACTTTGGTAGGTCGAGGCAGGCTGATTGCTTGAGCAGGGAGTTTGAGACCAGCCTGGGCAATATGGTGAAACCCTGTCTCTACTAAAAAATGAAAAAAATTAGCTGGGACTGCAGGCATGCACTACCACACCCAGCTACTTGGGAGGCTGAGGCGAGAGGATCACATGAGCCTGAGAGGTTGAGGTTGCAGTGAGCTGTGATTGTGCCACTGTGCTCCAGCCTGGATGACAGAGTGAGACCCTGTCTCAAAAAAAAAAAAAAAAAAAAAAAAAACGATTTGGCTGGATGCAATGGCTTATGTCTGTAATCCCAACACTTTGGGAGGCCAAGGCGGGTGGATCACCTGAGGTCAGGAGTTTGAGACCAGTCTGGCCAACATGGCGAAACCCTGTCTCTACTAAAAATACAAAAATGAGCCAGTTGTGGTGGCGCAGACCTGTAATCCCAGCTACTTGGAAGGCTGAGGCAGGAGATCACTTGAACCCAGTGGGTGGAGGTTGCAGTGAGCCAAGATTATACCACTGCACTCCAGCCTATGTGACAGAGCAAGACTCCATCTCAACAATAAAAAAAGATTTTAAGTTGCTTTTGAATAGCCCAGATGCATGCCTCCTTGCTGTAGAGTTGGGTTTTGTTTGTTTCTTTAATAAAGAAGATATTCTGTATGCTGATATACAACTTTTTCTTCCTTTCTTTGGTCATAAACTAGGTGTGACCTCAGTAGAGACTGATTTTAGTCACTGTTGATGCCTGCTTCTAAAGACTGAATCAGCAAATGCCTTGCAGAATTTAATTGGCTATACACAATAACTCCATACAGCAGGTCACTTCCTTTTGTTACTTAGGGACACACTTTGCAAATCATTCATTCTGGAGAATTCATTAAGAAGTTGTATTGCTCAAAGCCAGATACTCTACAGGAGCATTACTGAGATTTTTAATAAAAAATACCTCTGCTTAATAACTAATAACGAGTAGTACCTGCTTTGAAACTTTTCTAGGGCAAACTAATTCCAATCCCTGTGGTGTAGAATGTTGAAAACTTTGATCAGCCATCCCTTTACATGCTGGAATATATCCAGAGTATTTAGGAAATGCAACTTGACCTAACCTTCAGGTCTCTCGTTGGCTCATGTATCTGTTAGGGTCCTGTTAGAAAACAGATCGCACATGCAAAGGGGGCAGTTGAGGAAAGTTTAATGAAGGGACTATTTACAGAGGTGGTACAGGGTTAAGAAATCAACAGGGATGATGTGGCACCAGGATCTAGCAACCCATGAAGCCGTTACCACTCCTAGGTGTGAAGGGGTGAGGGGAGGAGGCTGTTACTAGAACTTCTTGGGAGCTGCAGTGCATGAGGCTGTCTTCTGAAGGAGCTAGGGCCTCATGTGGAGAGGTAGAGACACTGTGAAGCCACAGTAGCAGGAAGGGAACTGAGCAATAGGTGCCCTAATAAGATCCTTCAGCTGATTGTGTCTTCAGCTGATGCATCCTGTTGGCCTAATGTAATGGGAAGCAAGAGGGCAAGGAAGGCCAGATATTGCATTCTTCAGCGCCTACCAGGGCCATAGGCAGGGTGGAGAAGGGTGAGGAGGGATTTGGAAAGGTAAATGGAGGCTTTTCAACACAGTTAACTTTTGGGCTGAAGGAAAATGGACATGCAAGTAGGAGGGAGAATCCTAGTTAGACTCCTCGGTTTTCACAAGTCATTGTCAATGTCACTGTCAGTGTAGTGGGCCTTCAAGTTACAGGGAGCCACTCCTAATGAGCAATACAGAACACTGCAGTCTAGGCCTTTTCTGGAGAACCTCACCTCCACTTTTTTGTTCTCCAACTTTCCAAACACCTAGTGTTAGCAAAACACCCAGGGGTCCATTGCTCGCTGCATGGAAAGCCAATTACTGAGACAATAAGTTATTGCCAAGGAAGAAGCCTTTTTATTAGGGTGACATCAATCAGAAAGATGAGAGATCAGTTCCAAACCCATCTGTCTCAGCTGACTAAAATTGGAGATTTGTATAGTGGGGAAGGAGTGTAGCTGTGCATGGGAAAGCATGAATTAGGGAGGTGTAGTATGGAAGCAAACATGAAGGACATGGGGACTGCCGTCTCATTGGATGTGGTGATTTTTGTGAGTTTCAGCTTCTTGTTTGATGATCAGCTTCCTAAGGAAGGAACTCAGATGAGACTAATGTAAATATCACATTTTAAGACCCAGGAATGTCAATTTCCATGTTTATTCAAAAAACCAGAAGCCTCATTTCTGTTGAACAGTTGGGGCAGTTTCAGCCCCTCCCCTTTCTATTGATCAATTCCTCAATCATGGGGAATCTGACCATCAATCCTGGATGCTTTCTGCTGAGGAAGGTGGTTATGGGATCATGAGAGGGAATGAAAGCATTGCACTTATAATGGGAAATACTCAAAGTACCTGGTTGGCATCTGACGCATTGGAAAACCATGATCTGTGTACTTTTATTTTGCTTTTTGACCAACATTTGAGGCCACATTGAACTAAAGTGATTAATAGCATAGATAAACCAAATTTTAAAATACCAGAGAATGCGGAGTGGGTCCACTGGGGAATCCAAGAGAACAATCCTAAGCCTACTAAAAATGTCTTCCTGATTCATTACATCCCACATGCGAAAAGCTAGGGTCTGGGGGAGAACAATGACCTGAAAAGTGCATGTTCCCTTTATGATTTCTTATCTAGGATCTTTGGCTGGGTGTAAGGGTGGCGGGGGGGTGGGGTGGGGTTGGGGGCTGTGTTCACAAGACTATGACTGTTTACTCCAGAGGGATCCCAGAGGGACTGACTGGTTTTACCCAATCTGTGCTGCTAACTTGACAGATGAGTGGGTGGTCAGCAGCGTTTCAAAAGGCCTGACTTACTGTGCTTGTGGCGGGTCTTCAGCCTAGTGGGATTTCCAGGTCTTCAACTGGACTTGATCCTCCAGTTTCAAAGAGTGGAGAGGCACATCTGTAGGGAACTGGAGCTTGTTGGAAGCAAGCTCAGAGACAGTAGTTAATATATTTCTTAATTATTTTATATATGATCTAGAGTCTAGGAGTTGGAGAAATGGTCTTCCATACATTTCGAAGGGACTAAGAGCCAGCCCACTTCTGGGAGCTACTTGTATCTTCAGCAGGGCAAGAGGCAAGACCTTTTCCTAGACAAGATTTGTCTCTTGGCATCTGGAGTCCTCTTGGTTACAAGTTGGTTCATTCAATTGATGGGGGGCTTAAGACTTTGTTTTTACTTTGGTCTCTTTTGGTCTCGATATGCCGGAGGCAACACTGGTGGCCAAGTTTTTATTTTGTCCCATATCATTGTCAGGGTGGTACGGCTGCTGGCCCTGGACCCTTCCCGTCCTTCATTAGGACACCTATGGCCAAGACATAGCCAGTTAAACGTTCTAGGCCAGACAGGAATGGAGGTGAGCACACACTCCTTAGACCTTAAATCAATGTAAGAGCCAAAACACCAAAGCCAAAAAATAAGGTTAATATGCCTGTCATCATAAAGCCAGTCCCCTACGGTTTGCATACAAAGCATATATTAAGCCATAAAGTCAGAACACCACAAGTAGTTTTCAAATTCTGGAGAAACAGGGTAGAGAGAGAGAGAGAGAAATATGCTTCAAATTTTATTGATAAGAGTTCATTTTACTCAATTGTTAAAGGCTACAAATAGCTCAAAAGAAAAAGTGTTCTTGACTCTGAAAACCAAAACCAAAACAAGCAGAAATATTTCAAATAAAAGACATAATAAAAAGTTATTTCAGTCCTCTACTAGTTCAGTCCATGCAATTAGTCCTGTTCTGCTTGATATTGGGCCAGTAATCCTCAAGAACTCATCAGCCCTCCAACAAGAGTCCTGGAAGTTTTCTCTCTAATCCAGTGGCACAATCTCCAAAGTTATCAGAAATCTGCATTCGAGAGTCCTTTTCATGAACTCCCCTAAAGAAGCAAGTTTTTGACTGTAGCTGATTATAAACTGGTTTTTGAGAAGAATCAAAGTAAAACAATTGTGGACGACAAAAGTCTTAGGACAGTCATGGTTGAAGACACAATTGACAAGGAAGATTGGTTATTTCTGTGGCATGCAGCAGTTTAAGATAATCATAGTTATTACTGATAACATATACTAAGATCAGAAATTTGGGAATCTCATATGATTTTGGAATATATAATAATAATACATTTATATAAATATAACCCAAAGAAAGTTAAACGTTTAATATATGACAATACTTTGTATATAATTTTAACATACCAAATAAGCCTAATATGTCTCTCTTGGAATTCAAGGGACCCTAATAGCTAAAAACTTAGTTTTTGGTCAAAAAGACTGAATTTATTTATTTATTTGTTTATTTTTGTGATCAGGTCTTGCCCTGTCGCCCAGGCTGGTGTGCAGTGGCATAGTCATGGCTCACTGCAACCTCAATCTCCCTGGCTCAAGTAGTCTTCCAACGTTAGCCTCTCAAGTAGCTGGGACTACAGGTGTGTGTCACCATGCCCAGCTAATTTTTGTATTTTTTTTGTAGAGGTGAGGTTTTGCCATGTTGCCCAGCTGGTCTTGAACTGGGCTCAAGCAATCAGCCTGACTTTGCCTCCCAGAGTGCTGGAATTACAGGTGTGAGCCCCTGTGCCTGGCCAAAAAGACTGAATTTAAAACTTGAAATTTTACTTTTGGAAAATTTATCTAATATCAAAGGTTTAATACACCTGATTTCACAAAATAGGGTCACAGTCACTATAGAATAGTCATTCATTTAGCCGGAATGATAGTTCAAATATTAAAAAAAAAAAACCAAACCCTGACCTTTACTTTTTGATAGGAAATCCACTTTCCCAAATAATAAGACAACAAAGACAGCGTGGGGCCAACTAAACCTGTCTCTCTCTCCTGTCTTTTTTTTTTTTTTCCTGCAGCTACCTCAAAAGGTAAACAGAAATCTACTATCTCTTATTAATATTATACATTTTGTTCAAAAGAGGAAATCGAAGTTACCTCTATATAGTGTATTATTAAAGCTAAGTTCAATAAAACCTTATAAACAATTTTATCTAATTTTAATCAATTTGACATTTACATAAACCTTTTATAACCTTTTATAATTTTCTATTAGAGCAGATCAATGCTTCAAGAAAATCTTTTTATTCTGACACAGAGGCCCACATGCTGGTCTTGCATCAGTGTGCTTTTGATATTAATGTTTAGTTTTTAGAAAGACAACTAATTTTACTCCTCAAAATTGGCCTTGTCATCTCACGTGCCCACCTCTTCTGCTATAGTCCCTGGGCCTAGAAGGATTGAATAGTTTTAATTTCTGGCCCTGTGTCTCATGAAGGCAGTTTGTTTTGTCACCCTCTCCTGGGTCTGAAGATGAGGCTTTGACATGTGTCAGTGTTTAGGATGTAGCAGAAGTCGGTGCCTTTTTCAGACCCAGGAGTCAATGCCCTGTAACTTAATAGCACAAGGACTTTAAAAATCAATACGGAAAGTTACATGGATGTAAAAACCTTAATTCTTTAAAATTTTGATTTTCCTAATTAATCAAAAACTTAATAATGATGAGATAGAAATTCTCTTAGTAAAATGTAAAATCTGCTTCTCGGGTCAGTTACCAAAAGGCAAAGAAAGACCTTCTGCAGCGTGATTGCTTCTCCTTATGGGAAGCTCACTTAGATAACCTGAAAGCCAAACCTGATGAGAAAAGAGTACTTGAATTAATCAGACACGGGAAGAGTATGTCCAGGGTCATGAGTGAACCTTATAAAGGCAACAGGAAAGTGGGAAACTAGTACTTTGAGCAGGGGAACAGCATGAGAAGTTTGCCAGTTACATGAAACAATTCAGACATAATCAAGAAAAGCCAAGAGTACAGAATCAAGTTATACTGGAAGAAAACATCGCTTTTCTAGACCTTACAGATAAACATTTCAGCATCAGGCCACTACAGTAGTTAGAACTAGAGGAAAAACATTAAAAGAGCTAGCAAAAAAGTTGAAGGAGAGAGTTAGCATCTCAGGCCTTTTCATGGGGAGAAAAAAGCTGAAAGCAGCAAGACATTCTAAGACATGAATGTGAGAAGTTTTCGAAAAGAAACAGTATAGAATGAAAATCAAAACCTGTTGTGATTTTATTAAGAGCAAATTGATATTTTAAGGAAAATTTTTTCTAACATAGGAGACCAATCTTAACTTTTTCACCTCTCTCCCCTACTGACTGGTTCCTTTCTACCTTGTTTCATAAATAACCTTTCCAAGTCCATAATTTAACCTTTAGATAATGTATTCACCCGTTTTCATGCTGCTGATAAAGACATACCTGAGACCTGGCAATTTACAAAGGAAAGAGGTTTAATTGGACCTACAGTTCCACATGGCTGGGGAAGCCTTACAATCATGGTGGAAGACAAGGAGGAGCCAGTTACATCTTACACAGATGACAGCAGGCAAAGAGAGAATGAGGAAGACAAAAGACAAAAGTGGAAACCCCTAATTAGATCTCGTGAGACTTATTCAATACCACGAGAACAGTGTGGTGGAAATCACCCCCATAATTCAATGATCTCCCACTGGGTCCCTCCCACAACACATGGGAATTATGGGAGTGTAATTCAAGATGAGATTTGGGTGGGGACACAGCCAAACCATATCAGATAACTTCTGAATTAAACAAGTATTATTTTTCTCTATAAGAGCACATCTTCTTTGGCACATTTTACATACAATTTTTTTTTTCAAGAAAGAATGCACTGAACACATTTGCATTTCTTTGTTTTAAAGCAAATGACGAAGACCCAGCTTACCAACTTTACTTTTTTAAAACCCAAGCTTTACATTGCATGTTTAAACAATTGTCAAGACCTACTAAATTGCCAGCATTTATGCACAAGTAGAAAACATCCTTAATTTATATTAAGCCAGAAGTATATTACCATTAATGCATTAATATCTTTAACTACTAAACACTGAAAAAAAAATGAAATTGTTTCTATAGAAGGCTTGTCCTGGCAATGTCAATGTCATAGCAGGCTGACACTGCTTGGCTCACATTTCCAGACATGATGGAAAAGCAGATCCGTGCTGGTGTTAGTGTATACTCTTGTCTTACCACTGAAGAGTCAAGACTCACCTTGGAGTATGTTTAATAAGAAAGCAAAGTGCATACAGAGATTTACATCAATTTTTAAAACAAAAAGTCCTATTTTGTGGTCCCAACAATAAACTCAAAAGTCTATGACAAATAGGAGCTCTGAGAAGCTCTTTATAAATACTTTAGGTACAATTATACTGAAAGTCGAGTTCACTGGATATCTTCAAAAGCTGTTTTTGTTAATCCTTAAATGGTGCTTGTTATAGTTTAACATTTCTGTTAAGTGCGTGCATTGAATTCCTGGTTATCCAAGTGCAGCTGCTGCTCCTCACCATGTATTGTTAAGGACTTTAACTGGCCTTCTTCTTCAACTTCTGCTCTTTCTTGACCATTCTTGACAATCTGTTTTAGTAATTTTTCTGCCGTTAATGATTTCAGTAGAAGTTGATACACATTTGAAGTTGCCTATCCTACGACCACCAAATGATGTGGAAGAGAATGAAATGAGTCCCCCGTGACGTAGTGACCAGAATGAAGTAAATCCTGTATCAAAAGAAGAAAATCCACTTCCAAAATATGGAAATCTGCTGAGAAAAACAACCCATCCCTCAGCTTCTGCTCTCTTGGGGACCCCTTTGATTCCCAAAAAGTCCTCAAATAAGTTTTCAAAGTAGTTGAATGAAAATGGGTCCCTTCCACCAAAAAAATTCCCTGAAGACATCATCTAGGTTATGAAATGTGGTGCCAAACTCAAATGACTGTCAAAATGACTTCCACCGCCTCTTCTACCATTTAATCCTCCTTCTGGATTAATATAAATTAAACTGTCTGGTTTAATTTATATTAAATATAATATAAATTAAACTGTCTTAAACTGGTTTAATATAAATTAAACTGTCTTATCTTCTAACGTCTGATACCACCTCACATGTCTCAGCTACTTGTTTGAAATTTTTCTCTGCTGCTACTTTTTTTTTTTTTGAGACAGAGTCTCGCTCTGTCGCCCAGGCTGGAGTGCAGTGGCGCGATCTCGGCTCACTGCAAGCTCTGTCTCCTGGGTTCACGCCATTCTCCTGCTTCAGCCTCCTGATTAGCTGGGACTACAGGTGCCTGCCACCACGCCCGGCTAATTTTTCTGCATTTTTACAAAAAATTAGTAGAGACGGGGTTTCACCGAGTTAGCCAGGATGGTCTTGATCTCCTGACCTTGTGATCCGCCCGGCTCAGCCTCCCAAAGTGCTGGGATTACAGGCATGAGCCACTGCGCCCAGCCTTCTCTGCTGCTTCTTTATTCTCAGGATTTTTATCTCGGTGCCACTTCAGTGCCAGTTTCCGATATGTCATTTTAATATCCTCCAGTAAGGCTTGTCTACACGCCTAGAACTTCATAGTAATCCACCATGTTTTATCAGATTGTTGGAACAGGTCAGAGGACGTGGGCAACTGGTGGGAAGCAGGGTAGGTGGGGCAGCAGCATGGCTGTGTTGGTGGCTGTGGCCTAAAATTATATATTAGCTAGAATTCCTGTTCTTAGTAACCTTAATTTTGAGTGACGATCTAGGAAGCAAGTAATTCTGAACTGTCTATCAGATGTTAACATTTTATAGGTAAGAACATTCCATAATTTTTTACAAAAACATGTTTTGCCTATATAATAACCCTTTCTTAATTGGAAATGACTCATAGATCTAGTGAGCATCC
Organism: Piliocolobus tephrosceles; assembly: GCF_002776525.5. Classification (NCBI taxonomy): domain Eukaryota; kingdom Metazoa; phylum Chordata; class Mammalia; order Primates; family Cercopithecidae; genus Piliocolobus; species Piliocolobus tephrosceles. Next base: position 81,390,242 of record NC_045434.1, read on the forward strand.
AAAATAATTTCAAGATTTTAAATTACGTAGAAAGTTCACCTATAGCAATTATCCCATTTACATTTCACTCATTTTTAGCAGTTTATCTAGATTACATATGAGAGCTGAGATATTAAACAGAGCTAGTCATTATTTCCTTGTTAATTATTTTTATATCCTGTGCAAATTAAGTGCTCACTCAAGAACCTTAAATACATGGATATTTTCACCAATAACTCAGAAGATTCAGCTCTTTCTATTAAACTAATGATATTAGTCTTACTTATCAAAAAAATCACACAAAGGTCATTTTGTTTTGGCTGGGTTTATAGTTTTACAACCTTCTGTGCCAAACTCTGACACTTTAAAATATCTAGCAGAGACAAATATAAAACCCAGAAAAAAATATGTTGACAATGCTGAAGACATTTCTATTTTAATCTTACCAGTAATTTTAAAGCCAGCTTATTTAGAATTTACTTAAGTCACATGAACTTGAAAAAGTCTTAGACTTATTTACTTAAATGAGTTCCTTTTTATTTATAAACCAATTTGGTACCATGTAAAGACAACACATGATATCTAGACACATATGTACACATATAAACAAAGATCCAGTAGCTTTTACTCCCATGAGATAGCAGTGCAAACTCACCGGTTTATGAACATGTTCATGTGGCTGAATTTTGCCCTGGTAGGTAATCCAGTGAAGGCTGTGAGCCAAAATTTTGGGTTAAGCAGTTTCCATGGCAGTTTGATTTTTAAAGGCCAAACCTACCCAGACTCCAACAGCACCACAGAAGAACATCATGTATGAGGTTGGTGCAAAAATAATTGTGGTTTTTGCCATCTGAAAGCAGTGGCAAAAACCACAATTACTTTTGCACCAACTTAATACTAATGAGTCCTGACCCTTTTTAGATGAGCAACATACAAGCCTGGATACAAAGGAACTCTGACCCAGTTTCCTATTTAACAGTAAAATGAATCCAATTGTAAGACAGCCCTACGATTCAAAGACCTTCCAAGATGAGATGAGATCAGCAGTTTGGGGTGGTATGGGTATGGCTGTAGACTTTCCCTTGCTCTCTTGGCCCATAACTACATTCATACCAACCTAAAGGATGCATCCAAGCAGGCTGCACTGTGGGATTGAACCTCGACCTCCCACAGCTATGTCAACATGCACACAATCACCAATACACAATCCAACTACAGCAGCACCCATCATGCCCCAAGAGTGTCCAAACCGAAGTAATTGGGGTGCTTTCCTCTCTTGGTTGGGCTTGTTCAATCTGCAAATGGAAATTTCTTCAGAATTCCCAAAATTGAGAGGAGCAGTTGCCACTGTTTGGACCCACAAAACATACTTGTCCGGACACAGATGTTTATACACACCAATTACTAACAAGTCCCAAGAGTGTCCAAACAAATAGTTGGAGGGCTTGCCTCTCTGTTGGTTACACTTGTTCAACCTGCAAATGGAAATTTCTTTGGAATTCCCAAAATTGAGCCATTCCCCTCGTCTGGTACCCACAAAAGACACTCACTTATCCAGATGCAGATGGCAAATTTCAAAGGCTCTTCTTCATAGGCAAGCAGAAATGCAGTAGAGGCCACAGTGACAGAGTCAAAGAGAGACTGAAATCCACCTCCAGCCAAAAAAGCGTCAGGCAGCTGCCTAGGAGGGCTTCTGAAACTCTCCTGGCCCACGGCTGCAGAGCCATGAACAAGGCCTTCTGGTCAAGGAACCAAAATCTGTTTCTGAAATGCCAGGGGTTTGATCTAGTCCTGTTGCTTGCTGCATAGAAAACCAATTACTGAGACAATGACTATTGCCAGGGATGAAAGCTTTATTTGGGTGATGTCAGCCAGAGTGATGGGAAATTGTCTCAAATCGATTCCTCTCAGCCAATTAAAATTGGGAGTTTATATAGTGGGGAAGGAATGTAACCACGTGCAGGAAAATGGGAATTAAGGAGAGGTATGGAAGCAATCATGATGGGTGAGGGATCTGGCATCTCGCTAGATGTGGTGGTCTAGTGAGTTTCAGTTCCTTGCCTAAGGATCAGTTTTCTGAGGAAGGAACTCAGATAACACAAATGTAAGTTTCCAGTTGTAAGACCAGGGAGGGTCAATTTCCATGTGTGTTCAAAAAACCATCAGCATAAGTTCTATGGGCAGTTGGACTGGTTTCACTAGTTGTGAAATAGATTGATGGAAGATGACTGAAGCACATTCAAAATTTGGACCACATTGCCTTGTCTTGCCTCCTCCATCATATATTTTTGCTGGGTCATATTTTGTATTCAGTTCTTAGTCATTATTGAGGGATGCTACAACAAACAGTTTAATGCCTATTGCTGTGTGTGCTATGGGGGTGCAGTATTCTCCATTGTAGTTAAAATATGTACAGAAAATAAATAACTTTTAAATATGAGTTTGGGGAATAGTTTTTTTCCCCTGAGGAACTGGTATCCTTTTTCTTTATGGACATGGGCAGCTAAGTAACTGATTTCTCTTTCCACTTCAGCTTCTGGGAAACTTATTTTTAATTTTAATTTTGTTTTAGAGACAAGGTCTCACTCTGTCCCCCAAGCTGGAGTGCAATGGTGCAATAATAGCTCACTGCAGCCTTGAACTCCTGGGATCAAGTGATTCTCCTGCCTCAACCTCTTGAGTAGCTAGGACTACAGGTATGCACCACCACACCTGGCTATTCTGGGAAACTTAGATCCAAATTTTCAAGCCAATGAATTTGGCTCTTTGGGGGCCCTGTGGTCTTGATATCTCTCTCTGTCCTACCTTTGTATCTTCCTGGGTCTAATTTTTATTTTCAATTATTTTTCCCTATTTTGTGTATTTCTGATAAACCACCTGAAATAATTTTTTATAAGGTAGAGTATTACACACTCTTGAATATGTATACATTCAGTTAGTTAATTATTAGGTCTTGGACAGCATGGTCTGGATGGAGATTCTGAGTCCTGGGACCTGCTATGTGATGGATAGACATGTGACTGAGCCTCAGAACTGCCCTCTTGTACACTGGATACTCCCAGGCTTTATCTTTAGTGAAGAGATAATTTGCCCTTAAGCACACTAGGAAGACAGTCTGGGGTAGAGAAGGAGCTAACCTACTTTATCTGAATGAAGAACTGGGTGAGTTGCTGTGATCAGCTAATGAAGGATTTATGAAAGCATTTTGAAAAGTTTAAAACATTTTATATTTGCTCATTTAACATTTATTGCAAGCACTGGGCCAAGGATATGAAGATGGGTAAACTCATTCATTCATTCTTTCAATAGATACTTATTGAGTAACCACTGTGTGCCTTGCCCTGATCCAGGTGCTTGGAATGCAGCAATGAGCAAAACAGTGTCTACTTACCTGGAGCAGTACCTCCTGCAATCCTTGAGGCACTTGTAACCTAGTGGGATTCTTTGTATGTGTTCTTTGCATTCTTTGTATCTACTCATATGTGGTGGGACTCACTTATGAGATCAAAGCTGTGTTTTATATTTAGGGCTTATGGACCTAAGTTACGGCATGGAAGATGTTTGTATTTGCAAAGAGATTTACAGTTCCTCCCTCCCCGCTCCCTTTTTCCCAGTACTGTGGAATGATATAGGTAGGAGTCCATAGATTTAATGATAAGCCCAAGGATTCTGTCTGTAGGTTCCTGAGGAGCCTAGTGTGCTAGGGATGCTTCAGGTGATGTGCAAACAATCCCCAAGCCACATGTAACCAGTCAGGTGGCTCTCAACTGGCCTGGGCAAGCCACCCTCTGGTTTTGGTTTAGCAGGTACTTTGTATTTTGGCAACTTTCCCAAGGAGTTCTGAAATGTTTCCCACCCCTGTTCCATGTTCAGAAATACTGATGCAATGCAATGTGCTAATTTTGCACATGAGGACACTGAGACATAGGGGAGAAAGGGATTATTCAAAATCACACAGTCAAAAGCAAAGCCAGAACCCAAACTCAGGTTCCTGGCTTCCCCACGATGCCTGTTCTACCAGCCCAGGTGATGGACCTTTCTCTGAGCATGCAGTCAGCTGGTACTGTGAGGTGTTGATGGGCTGTGAAATAATCCATCCTGCTTTCTGACTGACTTTGGCTCAGATCTGGTAAGGGTTCCAACAGGGTCATGTCCTGTATGCTCTGGTTGTACTCTGAGTTGATACTGTGGTTGCTATTTTTCCATTGAAGTATTTTAATAAATTTGTAATGCCTGGCTCTTAAAATTTCCCTAAGTGGATAGTGCTATTTAGAAGAATCTTAATTAAGTACATACATATCCTCCTGGTTGGGGTGAGCTTTTCTGCAGGTGATCATTAGAGTGGACACTTGTCTTAGGAGCCCATGGAGGTTTTTACAAAGAGCCGTAGCTCAGCCCTCAATCGCCAGTTCCGGGTTTTTGCATGTTTGAAGGAAACGGCTGCCAAAAATTGTCTTTACACAGAAGGGGTCTGTCCATTGGGTACAAAATGGAGGCTGAGCCACTGCATTTTAGAAGTTTCTTCTTAGTAGTTGATTCCACATTTGGTTTTGAGAACTTTAGGCTTTATCATACAAGTCCTAGTATAATTCTTCTAGACTAGGAAAGGAATTCTAGATCCTCCAACGATAGTCTTCTCCACTCTTGGGCTACCCCAAGTGTTTACATGGTTGCACGTCATTTGCATATGGTTGACATATGCCTGCTGAGATTGTGGTCTCTCCCTCCTGGGCAGTTTGCAAATTGAAATTTCATTCCTTCTGTAGCAAGATGAGCCGTGGACAAAACCCCACAGCCACCGAGCTAGTGAAGGAAGTAGCTTTTAATCAGCTGGAAGCATCGTCAGACTAGCGTCTTAAAATCCGAGGTTGTTGAGTGAACAATGTCTGTCCCTTTTAAGGGCTCACAACACTAAAGATTTTACATGAAAGGGCTATGATTGATTAAGCAATCTAGGGGGTATGGTACAGGGGCTGCATGCACCAGTAATCAGAATGAAACAGAACGAGAAGTTTCACAATGTCCTTCCATACAATGTCTGGAATCTATGGATAACATCGATTGCAAGGTCATTGGTTGAATTTTAACTGTCAGGCTAAGGTCAGGCAGGCCCAGGCCTGGTTTTGGGTCTGGTGCCAGGCGCTGGGCTGCCTGCCTTTGGTTTCGCTTCCTTGTTTCTTCTTAAAACGGGTACTGAGTATAAAACAATATAGAACAATATGGGGGGTCTCTTTCTCTCCTCTCTCATTTCCCCCCCTTGAGACTCTCACTCATTTTATTAGTGGGAGTTCTTACTTTCATTCTCACTACTTATGTCTTCCTGTGCAGTAGATTGATAGTGATTCATATAGTATACTTGTGCTGAAGCATTCTGGTGAACTAAGGCAGCGATGAAGCTTTTTATCATTTGAAGAAGTACAGGTAGCAAACCAAGGAGTAGTAAGCAAGTTCCTATTACTATTATAACTCCTGTTATAAGAGTTTTAAATCCTCCTATTGCTGGGAACCAATTTCCAAACATGGCCCCAGGATCAAATCCGTGCCACACTTGCAGGGGTACATGTGCCAGTTTTGTTATATCTTTTTTTTGTTTGTTTGTTTGTTTTTTTTTTTTATTATACTTTAAGTTCTAGGGTACATGTGCATAACGTGCAGGTTTGTTACATATGTATACTTGTGCCATGTTGGTGTGCTGCACCCATCAACTCGTCAGCACCCATCAATTCATCATTTATATCATGTATAACTCCCCAATGCAATCCCTCCCCCCTCCCCATGATAGGCCCCATTGTGTGATGTTCCCCTTCCCGAGTCCAAGTGAGCTCATTGTTCAGTTCCCACCTATGAGTGAGAACATGCGGTGTTTGGTTTTCTCTTCTTGTGATAGTTCGCTAAGAATGATGGTTTCCAGCTGCATCCATGTCCCTACAAAGGACGCAAACTCATCCTTTT
>NC_045434.1:81396272-81442699 GCF_002776525.5 Piliocolobus tephrosceles
GTGTGAGATGGTATCTCATTGTGGTTTTGATTTGCATTTCTCTGATGACAAGTGATGATGAGCATTTTTTCATGTGTCTGTTGGCTGTATGAATGTCTTCTTTTGAGAAATGTCTGTTCATATCCTTTCCCCACTTTTTGATGGGGTTGTTTGTTTTTTTCTTGTAAATTTGTTTGAGTTCTTTGTAGATTCTGGATATTAGCCCTTTGTCAGATGAGTAGATTGCAAAAATTTTCTCCCATTCTGTAGGTTGCCTGTTCATTCTGATGGTAGTTTCTTTTGCTGTGCAGAAGCTCTTTAGTTTAACTAGATCCCATTTGTCAATTTTGGCTTTTGCTGCCATTGCTTTTGGTGTTTTAGACATGAAGTCCTTGCCCATGCCTATGTCCTGAATGGTACTACCTAGATTTTCTTCTAGGGTTTTTATGGTATTAGGTCTAACATTTAAGTCTCTAATCCATCTTGAATCAATCTTCGTATAAGGAGTAAGGAAAGGATCCAGTTTCAGGTTTCTACTTATGGCTAGCCAATTTTCCCAGCACCATTTATTAAATAGGGAATCCTTTCCCCATTTCTTGTTTTTGTCAGGTTTGTCAAAGATCAGATGGCTGTAGATGTGTGGTATTATTTCTGAGGCCTCTGTTCTGTTCCATTTTGTTATATCTTTAACTATGTCTGTAACTAGTTCATCTAGTTCATGATCCCTTGATCATCTATGTGTAGACAGTAATTAGTAAGGTTAAATTTTCCACAAACTCCTCCTTCAGCTGCTAGCAAGTAGTCGAGAGCTAGTCTGTTTTGGTAGATAGCATTCCTCATCTGAGTCTCTTGCCAGGCAAGAACAGTCAAGGCTTGACTGGGTTTATTAGTACTAATTTCTAAAATAGCTTGCAACCGTATGATTCGGTTGAGCATGTAGATGGGGGTCCAATATCCCCATGAGCCATCTTGTGCCCAAGTAGCGGGCCCATAGTATTGTTAATTCTTTCAGGGGGTCATTCATCATCTTTCCAGTTACCTATGGCTATGCTTTGTTTTTCATGGGAAGCATAGACAGGGAGTCCTAGGAGTTCACCTGTTTTTATGGGCAGTAGGAAGAAAGATGGTTTAATAGTGCCAATTACACAGCTACCTGTCCACTGATCAGGTAGCTTAGCATAGGCTCTATGTCCACATATCCAGTATAGCCCAGTGGGGGCCGTCCAGTCCCAGTGGAATTCTGGGTGGGCCCAAATAGTCTGCAATTTTGGAAATTTACTGAATGGATTTTTTTCTGTGTAATTGGAACTCCACCATGTAACTGTTTTTGTGGTACCATTATACAGTTTTTGTCCAAGACAACTAAGTCATTCTACAGGGTGAGTGAATTCTTTTCCTCTTCTAGCTCTGCAATATTGTCTGATAGTTGAGGCTTTTGGAACCCAGAAATTGCCAGGGTGGTTCTTTGGGGCCAGGAATTCGTCAGGAACTGGGTCTGTAGGAACTAATTCTTGGGCTTCCATGGCCATTGATCTCCTGTTACAGTTCCTCCACAAACATAACATGAAGTGACTTTTAGAGACTGGGCTACATGCTCGGCTAATTGCAAAAACAAATTTCTAGTTTTTCCTGGAATTTCAGGTACTGGCACATTTAGTTCATCATAGAAAGTCTGAAATACTGGTTCTGGAGAGCGTTTTCAAATCTCTCCTTTTGTTAAAATGTTTACCTTAGGGTCTAGTCCCTTTCCATCAATGCCTAGAGATACATATTCTCCTTTTTTCCGTTTTGGGTCTGAGGGGTTTGTGATTACTAATTCTAAAGGGTTGCAGCTTCCACTTGTGCAGTAGGGGCTTCCTTTCCCTTTTTGGAGCCAAACAGGATCTTTTTCATCCTTTTTCCAAGTAGCCCAAATGACACAAGACCAGTACCCACATTCTTTTCCACACAATCCTAATTCCTGACAGATGTACTTATTTTTGGTCATGCAGCTTTTATCCCAATTAAAAGAGCTACATCCTGCTCCGAACTTATTGCTGTTAATGACAGCACAAGCATCAAATTTTAAGAGTATGCATTTGGGCACCCCTTTTTCTTCTGTTCTGGCTAATACTTTACTTGTATCATTTATAAGTCCCCACCAGTCTTCAGTCCTTAATCTTATTTCAAAAACTGTGGAAATGGGAGGTTCAGAGGGGTCATAGCACACATCAGGCTGGTCACTTCCTGGATTATAGACTTTGTAATGAGTGTTATTATACAAACATATTCCTTTTGGAATTCCTAGGCACTCACAATAACTATAGAACAAAAAGATTGTCTTAACTTGTTGTCCTACCTCAGTGACCTGATGTATGCACTGAAAGCAGTCCCCTGCGGGGGAAGAAGCAGTGGAAGCTTTTACCACACAAGTCCATGTTATAAGGAAAATGAGTCCCATGACAATTTTCCTCATGTTTTGGCCGTGTGTAGACCAGTCAGCTTCCGGGTGTGACTGGAGCAGGGCTTGTCGTCCTCCTCAGGGTTACTTTGCAGGGATTGTCTAGGCTTGGTTTGGCCTCCCAGGTTCCAGTGGCTGCGGGCTTTATGCGGCTATGGTGAATCTAGGCCGGAATTCCTTCTCTCTTCACAGCCGTGGGAGTGGTCAGGATAACAGTCTGGAGTCCCTTCCTCCACAGCCATAATAAGGGAGCTACGTTCCAGTCTTTGATCCACACATGGTCACCTGGAGAAAAAGGGTAAACTGGGGAGAATAAGCTGACTGGGCACCTCTCATTTACCCAAGTTAAGATTGTCTGGGTAATTTTTCCCCAAGGCCTGTAACTGTCGCTGCAATTCAGTTTCACCCAACTCTTGGGGAGTACCCAGAAGTCCTCACAGTATAGGAGGAGGCCTATGATATAATATTTCATAAGGGGAGTATCCTGTTTTCTTAGAGGGGGTGCACCTAATTTTGAACAATACCATAGGAAGGGCATGTATCCATTTTAATTCTGTCTCTTGACATACTTTCCCTAAACTATTTTTGACAGTCTGATTCATTCGCTCCACCTTTCCAGAACTCTGAAGTCAGTAGGTGGCATGTAGCGTCCAAGTGATTCCCAATACCTTTGCCGTCCTCTGTACTAAGTCATCCACAAATGGCCCATTATCTGAGCCAATCCGTAGAGGCAGTCCAAACCTAGGGATGAGATCTTGAAGAAGCACACGGGTTACTTCATAAGCTTTTTCAGTTTGTGTTGGATAAGCCTGTACCCACCCAGAGTAAATACACACTAGAACCAGGAAATACTAGTTACCTCCGCATTTGGGCATCTCTGTGAAGTCCACTTGAAGATCTTCAAAGGGAGCTGCTCCACAGGCTTATATGCTGGGAGGAACAGAGGGGCCTTGCTTTGCATTGTGCCGTCGACAGGTAACGCATCGCTGCACTACTGTTTTAGCAAGAGCTTCACTAAGTTCTAGGGCCCGAGTTAAGGCAGTGAGCTTTGCTTTCTGGGCTGAAGTGCTCTGAGGCAATGGTCTGGCTTCAGTGACATCATCCAAGGTTACCACCACATATCCTGCACATCTTTCTCCTCGTGGATTGATGAAGCTGCTCCTGTCCACATATAACTCCCAGTCCACTGATGCCCATGGCTGGTCTCAAAGATTGGGTCTGCTAGAATAGACTGAGTCCACACAGTTATGTTCAACAGAGTTGTCTAATACTGGGAGTAAGGTGGCAGGATTCAGAGTGTTACAGACTTCAATGATTATGCAGGGGTTTTCACATAACAAGCTTTGGTACTAGGTTAATCTAGCATTTGTTAGCCAATGGTGTCCTTTGGTATTCATTAAAGTTACCACCTCATGGGGGGCCTTTATGCTTAAGTTTTGCCCAAGGGTTAGCTTGTCTGCTTCTTGCGCTAACAGGGCTGTAGCTGCCAGGGCTCTCAGACATGGAGGCCAGCCTTTTGAAACTCCATCTAGCTATTTTGAGAGGTAGGCCACTGGTCTTGGCCAGGGCCCCACAGTTTGGGTTAAAACTCCAACTGCCATTTTTTTCTTTTCATTTCTTTTTTTTTTTTTTTTTTGAGACGGAGTCTTGCTCTGTCACCCAGTCTAGAGTGCAGTGGTGCAATCTTGGCTCACTGCCAGTTCCACCTCCCAGGTTCACACCATTCTCCTGCCTCAGCCTCCCAAGTAGCTGGGACCACAGGTGCCTGCCACCACGCCCAGCTAATTTTTTTTTTATTTATTTTATTTTTATTTTTTATTTTTTGAGACGGAGTCTTGCTCTGTCGCCCAGGCTGGAGTGCAGTGGCCGGATCTCAGCTCACTGCAAGCTCCGCCTCCCGGGTTTACGCCATTCTCCTGCCTCAGCCTCCCAAGTAGCTGGGACTACAGGCACCCGCCACCACACCCGGCTAGTTTTTTGTATTTTTTAGTAGAGACGGGGTTTCACTGTGTTAGCCAGGTTGGTCTCGATCTCCTGACCTCGTGATCCGCCCGCCTTGGCCTCCCAAAGTGCTGGGATTACAGGCATGAGCCACTGCATGCAGCCCATTTTTTCTCTTTCTGACACATAGAGTGTAAAGGGCTCTGTCAAATCTGGTAGTCGTAAGGCTGAGGTTGACATAAGTTTTTCCTTTAACTTGTAAAGGCTTGCTGTTGCAGAGGTTCCCATTCAAAAGGCTCCCGGTCACCCGCCTTTGTAACCCCTACAATGGTTTGGCTAGCACCACAAAGTTTGGAATCCATAATCTGCAGAACCCCACAGTTCCTAGAAATTCCCTTACTTGCCTTCTGGTTTTAGGTTCTGGTAAGCTGTAGATGACCTGCTTTCTTTCTGACCCCAGGCTGCGCTCCCCTTTTCGAATAGTGAATCCCAGGTAGTGTACCTGCTGTCTGCAGATTTGAGCTTTCTTCTTGGACACCTTATATCCACAGTCCTCCAGGTGTCGAAGCAGAGCATCCATCCCTTTTGCACACCTGTCTGTCGTGGAGTGTCCTAGCAGAAGATCGTCCACGTACTGCTGCAAGATGCAGCCTAGGTCTTTAGCAGGAAACTTCTGGAGGTCTCGAGCCAATGCCTCCCTGAAGATGGTGGGGGAATTTTTAAACCCTTGGGGAAGCCAAGTCCAAGTGTACTGAGTAGTGACACCTGACCCCAGATCTTCCCACTGAAAGGCAAACAGCTTTTGGCTCTAAGGAGCTAGTCTGATGGTAAAGAAGGCATGCTTCAAGTCCAGACAAGTGAACCAGCTGTCCTCAGCTGGCAGCAGTCCTAACAGTGTGTAAGGCTTAGGAACTGTTGGGTGCAGAGTCACTGTAGCTTGGTTAGCCAAGCGTAAGTCCTCTATGGGTCAATAGTCCCTGGTCCCTGGCTTGCAGACAGGTAGGAGGGGGGTGTTCCATGGAGACTGGCAAGGAACTTTAATTACAAAAGCTTTCAAGCATTTAAGATGAACTTGTATTCCTTCAAGAACTTCTCTAGGAACCAGATACTGCTTTTGTCTAATTGGCTGGGCCCTAGGCTTAACTTCTGTGAGTACGGGGGCTTGATTGATCGCCAGCCCCGGAGGATTGTCCTCTGCCCATACTCGGGGCCATCGCTTAACTAGAGCCGGTTTTATCTCCTGACCTGGCTCGGTTAGAAAAAGTCTCCATTCTTCTTCTTGGGGGACTGTAAGGGCCATAATAACTCCTGTTCTCAGGAACTTCAGCTGTAAAGATCCCTGTTTTGTAAAGGAAATGGTGGCTCTCAGCTTACTAAGCAAGGGGCAGTCAGGCCTATACAGAAATTGATGAGTCACTTTATGTCCTCCCACCAAGCAGGTCCGCGGTAGGCAGAAAACCTGCTTGGCGGAGACTCCCGTTGCTCCGATTATATCAATGTTTTCTTAGATAAGGGGGACACTGGGGTGCCTTGCCCCCTATTGTCATCCTGACCATGGGCTCCTTGGGGGCATTTGAGCCCAGTCCCCTTCAGTCTAGTAGCTCTTTGGCCAGATTGAACAAAGTCCCTTCATCTTTATCTGTGGTCTTTTGCTCCGCATCACCTTGCTTCTCCTTTAGTTGGGGATACTTATCTTTCCAATGTCCTATTTCTTTATAGTAGGCACATTGGTTATGCTGCAGACGTGAGCAATTGGACTGGGCATTCCTTCCGGAACCCCCCTTTCCCTGCCCTTTGCGGGGATCCCTCTAATTGCTGCAGCCAGAAAATCAGCATTCCGCCTGGCCTGGCATTCACCTTCCTTATGGCTTTCTCGGCGGCTTGTTGCATCTCTATTTACAAATACTCTATTAGCTATCTCCAGTAACTGCAAGGTATTCATCCCTGCAAAACCAGCCTGTGTTTGCAATTTCCTCTGGATATCTTCTGTGCTTTGACTAACTAAGGCCATGTTAATCATACGCTGGTTTTCAGGACTATCTGGATCAAAAGGAGTGTACATACGATAGGCCTCACACAATCTTTCATAAAATTGGGCTGGGCTTTCCTCCTTTCCTTGGATGACTTCAGAAACTTTATTTACACTTGTGGCCTTTTGAGCCCCTTTTTTCACCCCTTCAATTAATGCCTCCTGGTATCGTCTTAACCTCTCCATATTGGGTCCTTCATTCACATCCCATTGAGGATCTGCTCCTGGCAGCTGAATTCTTATGTATTCCTGAGGATTTTGGTATTTGGCTGGGATGTGCTCCTCTAGCCATTTAGTTGCCACCTGAAGCCCCCTTCGCCTTTCATCTGTGTTAAAGAGGTACATGAGTAACTGGTGGCAATGAGCCCAAGTAGGATTATGAGTCTGTATAATAGTTTGGAGCAAGTCAATTAGAGCTTGAGGCTTTTCAGTGTAAGATGGGGTATTATTTTTCCAATCGAGGAGGTCAGCTAGGTCAGCAGAGGTGAAAGGGTGACATACGAAGGCACGCCTTTCCACCATGTGTCCATCCTCTTCTACTCCAGTATGTCACTGCTCTCTCAGGGGCATTTGAATTCCAGCCTTGGGCTGTAAAGAGGCTGCCAAGGGAGGAGTTTCTCCTGCAGGTTCGCTTCCTTCCTTTCTACTCTGGGTGATCTCGGGCCTGTGGGCTCAGAAGTAGGGGGCCTCTCTGCTTGATAAGGAGCGGCACTGTTGGTGCCCTCTCCTGCCATGAGTCTTTGGGCTCCGGGTCAGACAGAACTTTAGGGGCTGGCTTCCCTTGGCAGGTAGAGTGAGAACTTTCCTTAACTAACTGTCCCTTTGCTACTAGTACTGCTGCTGCCTGTGTCCTTAACCACTGTGGAGGATCTAAAACTAGCTGTAACCAGAAATCTATATATGGGAACTGATCTGGGTGTCCTGGCTGGCCAGTTACTTTGTGCCATACCTTTGAAACAAGAGACCTGTCCAGGCTTCCTTCTCTCATTCTGGCCAATCTATTTCACACAAAGTTCTCAGTTTTCCTGGAGTCATAGTGACTCCATAGTCTCCTTTGAATCCTTTCTTGAAATTCTTTAACATAGTTCCCAATGAGGTGGGCTTACTTTGTGCCTGGCCCATGTTTTCTTGAGACAAAATATCACGCTAACACCACACACTCACCACAAAACAAAGAATGGGTAAAGAGGGCACACACACACCTTTGTCATTTATATCAAACCAAAATCAGAGTACCAAGAAATTCAAGCCAAGTCAAAACCAAAACCAAAGTATCAAGCAATTCAAGTCAAGTCAAAACCAGAACAAAAGTGCTGATACAGGCATGCTGTGGGTGATCAGGCCATGCTTCCACTCAAATGGAGTGGGCAAGTTTCAAAGATTAGTCTTACCAAGTTTCAGATGTCTGGACTCCAAGTGCCAGTTCCTTCCTGGTGTTCAGCCACTGCGTTGATCCTCCCCGGGGGCCTGCCATGCACTGCTCTGGCGAGGCATTCCACTGGGGCAATTGCCTACCTGGGAGCACTCTTTGGATTGCGTCGTTCAGGTGGGCTGGAGTTCCCTGCAGGGATGCTCCACAGGGCAGGCCTAAGCTGCCTAAGGGGCTGCCTTGGCCATCCATCAGTCACCTCGATTCCCTGTCAGGGAACCAAGAAATGTAGCAGGACAAGTTGTGGACAAAATCCCATAGACACTGAGATAGTGAAGGAAGTAGCTTTTAATCATCTGGAAGCATCAGCAGACTAGCATCTTAAAATCCGAGCTTGTTGAGTGCACAATGTCTGTCCCTTTTAAGGGCTCACAACACTAAAGATTTTACATGAAAGGGCCGTGATTGATTGAGCAATCTAGGAAGCATGTGACAAGGGCTGCGTGCACCAGTAATCAGAGTGAAACAGAACAGAACGAGAAGTTTTACAATGTCGTTCCATACAATGTCTGGAATCTATGGATAACATCGATTGCTAGGTCATGGGTTGAATATTAACTATCAGGCTAACGTCAGGCAGGCCCAGACCTGGTTTTGGGTCTGGTGTCTGGTGCCGGGTTGCCTGCCTTTGGTTTCACTTCCTTGTTTCTTCTTAAAGCAGGTACTGAATATAAAACACTACAGAACAATATGGGTGGGTCTCTTTCTCTCTTCTGTCACTTCTACTTGAGGTTGCCCTTTCCTGACCCCTCTCTTCTCCTGTCACATGGAGTTCTTAGTCCACTTCTGTCATCCCATCCAGAGGCTATGCCTTGTCTTCTGTCTGCAGCTCCCAGCACAGTGCCTCATACACAGTAAGTGCTCATTAAATATTCAGTGAATGAAGTAACTCTGACTCGTGAGTTGACCTGGCACAGTCCCAGATACTGGCATCTGACGACAGGAGAGGACTAATTAGAATCCTTGAATTTCATAAGGAAAATATAAAATAATGTAAGAGTTTATCTTTGTGTCTCAGGGGCAAGGAAGAACTTCTTAAATAAAACTTGAGAAAGTATACAATATGAGGCAAAAATGAGTGAAATTGATTTTCATTCAGTGAAGGACACCATAGCCACAGTTAATTAATCAACAGGTGACTGATGAGAGAAGGTGTTTAAAATGTCTAAAATTGAAAGAGGAGTCACATCTACAACATACCAGCAACCAGTACAAATCAAAAAGAGGAAAAGGCAGCGATCTTGTTGAAAAATGGTCAGAGTATCTAAGCAGACAGTGAACAGAAAGGAAACCCCAAAGGCTAACACTTTATATAAAGAGTTCCTCCAACTCATCTCTGGAGAGATGCAAATTAAAACAAGAGAGAGACTGCACTTTACCTATTAGACTGCAAATGCTAGAAAGCTGGGTTCAGCTAGGCGTCTGAGGGGATGTGGGACAGAGAATCTGTAGCTCTGCTGGGGGAGTGTAACCACTTTGAAGGACAGTCAAGGAGGGCAGTCAGTCCAATTAAAAAAGAAACAAAAAACCCATGGCCCTACCGTTCCACTCCTAGGTATAAATCCCAAAGAAATTGGCATACCAATCCCTAAGGTGACATGCATTAGGGTTTTGTGACATTATTTGAGGTTGCATGGTCAAGTCTGTGTTTCTCACTGGTAGCGTGGATAGACAAAGTATAGTGGCTGCTCCCACAGAGCCCTGGAGCTACACTCCTGAGGGCTAAAGGTAAGAAAGAATGGGATACAAGTTAGGTAAATTTAAAATCTATGCACACATACAGAATACACATTTTGTAAGAACACAAGAAACAGAAAGACGCACATGAAACATAAACCAGTAATTGCCAAGAACGGAGCAAAAAAGCTAATGGGATAAAAGGAAATGAATGAATGAGTAAATGATCAATTATATATGTAAGAGAGGGCCTTGCTCAGATCAATGATGATATCTCAAACTGCAAGCAACCGATCACCTACAACTTTTAAAAACTTAAGTTCTGACCCAGAGCTGGCATTACTGCATTCCTTTATACATATTCTGTCTTCAGTTTGATTAAAATAATCCATATGCAGGTGAGCAATTGATGCCTTGCTCAATAGGCTACCATGCCCAGAAGCCATTGTGTTTTCAGAGTCAACACAAAATGAATGGCAACTGATAGAGGCCAGCTCCTGTCTGCCTTGCTTTTTGTTGTATCTCCAGTTCCTACCACAGTGCCTGGCAAATGGTAGATGCTTAGTAAGTATTTTTAGGAATGAGTAATGATGGATCTTCCTGGAAGATACTTTGGGGAACCTTTTTGATGCATATCCACACTCACTCTTGGGTACATGCTCCCCCAGAGCTGGGCTAGGCTGGCCATGGACCCTTGAGGCCTAGGTGTTGGAGAAGCACCCAAGGAGTAGAGGACACTGGACCAGAAGAAGAAGGGAGGCTGAAAACAAGGATCCCAAAAGGGTGTGTGGAAGGCCACCAAACATTCGAGCCAGAAATTGCTCCTGCATTCTTTTGTTTGAGAACCAAGGATGCCAGAGGACACACAAGTTTGGTGAGAGGAGGGGGAACCTGGGGCTGGGGGCGGTTACCTGGGGTAGGCTCTATGGCCCCAGTGTGCTTCATGTGCAGGGCCAGATGTAGTGCTGGTGGGCTGGCTGAGTTAGTGGGCTGGTGGAGTGGGGCGATTCTGGCCTGACTGCCCCAGGGAAGGTCCCAGCACACTGCAGGCTGCCCCCACTTCTTCCCAACCCCTCCCTTACTGCTTGAACTATTCAGAGTGGCTGCCCGGCCTACGACAAGTCAGCAGAAAAGGGCCTTCTCATTCCCTTCTCCTCTCTGGATTTCACCCTGACCCAGATGGCTGCTGGCTGGACTTGAGGACGGCTGTGCTGTCAGCTGAAGCAAGTCAGCTGGGGCTAGGTCTGCCTGGTATCCTGCTCACTTGGCTTTAGTCCCAGAATTGCACAGCTCTGGGGTGTCTTTGTTTCCTGTTAACTAGATGGGGACCAGGGAAGCTATGTCAGAACCCGCTGTGTCTGTAGATTCTGGCGCACGATGGCAAATAAGCCAATGTGTCCTGTGTTTCCCAATCTGTACTCATCATTCAGGTCTAGGGACTCTTCCAGGGGCAGCCGATGCCTCTCCTCAGCTCACCTGCTGGTCTCCAGCTTCCGTCCTGGCAACCCTGAGCTCAGGTTTCCACCTGTAACAGGATGGAACACGCTGGCTTTATCACCCACCTGAGTCCTCAGAGGGGCTCTGCCATGGCTCTTACCTGCACCCTCTACCCCAGCTTTCCCCTGCAGTGACTGGATTCTCCTGATTCAGAGGGTTTGTTGCTAATGATCATACTCAAGGCCAGAAAGGGGAAGAGAGCCCTGAGACCAGAGGGTGGGACCTGAACATCTGTATGGTAATAATTACGGAAATAAAAGTGATAATATTAATGTTTTAACTTTACATGCTGGGCATTGTGCCCACTGCTTCTTGTACATTATTTCATTTAATCCTCAAAGTATCAATATGAAGTAGGAACCACCACTGTCTCCTCTTTATACTTGAGTACACCGAGGCTTGGAGGGGTTAAACCCTTTGCCCATAGTCACACAAACAAATGAGGTAGAATTTGGATTTTAACCGAGACATGCCGACTCTCTTGGTATGCGTAACAATGACACTGTTGTGCCTTTTACACAATGGCATTCCCCCCCACTGCCCCACCCCGGCATCCAACAGCCTTTATTTCTGTGTATCCTGGTGCTGTAGTCTGTATCACCCCATTTTGAACTGATAGCAACCAGTTGAGGTAGAGATTATTCTCATCTTATGGATATGGAAGCCATGGCCTGGAGGAGTGAAGTGACAAGCTCCAGGTCACAGAGCTGGGAACTGGCAGGGTCAGGATGCAAGTGAGACCTCCTTCAGATCCAGAACTCTTCACTGTAAAGGAGGCAGCACCTGTTAAGGAGAGAGAGATGTGGAGTCAGGGGCAGTCCATTTTTGTGATGGTGTGAGGAAGGGATGTAGCTATGCAAGGACTTAGAAGATGGTGGCACAGGAAGATCTGGACACTCAGGGCTGCTGCCCAGGCATGGAAGGCATGGTGGCAGAAGGGCTGGGTCTCATTTTCCTGACCAGTGGCTTTTCTTCTACAGAGTCTAAGGGGCTCTTTATCCTTAAGGCTTAGCTTTGGAATTGGCCCAGCCCCATCCTTTTGTGGAGCCTGTTATGGGTAGCCCACAGCACAGACAGTCCCCACTCATGATGAGGATGGACACTGCTCTTGAGACAATGATAAGCTACCTTGTGCAGGCTCTGAGGGTGAGAGTGCCAGGACAGGTCCCCTTCTTCTCTGGTCCTGAGGCTCCTCATCCTTAAGTGGAGGAGGCTGGGTCACACATTTTTCCCAACTTATTGTAAGGCAGCTTCCTTCCTAAGATGAGTGTGTGCCAAGATGCTGGATGCCATGACGCATGATGATTTCTCACATGTGAAAAGGACCCATTGGTCATCACTCTGCCATCTTCCAACCAAGCCCCACTGGCCAGGGCCCAGCACACTGCCTAGAGCCTGTGACAGTCCCTAGTATTGGGGGCTTATGGTGGTTAACTTTGCGTGTCAATATGACTTGGCTATGATGTCTACATATGTGGCCAAACATTATTCTGGATGTTTCTGTGAGGGTGTTTTTCGATGAGATTAATATTTAAATTGGTAAAGCAGATTGCCCTCCCTAACATAGGTGGGCCTCATCCAATCAGCTGAAGGTCCAGATAGAACGAAAGACTGACTTCGTCTGAGCAAGAAGGAATTCTGTCAGCAGACGGCCTTTGGACTTGAACCGCAGCATCTTGTTGATTCTGTCTCTCTAGGGAACCCTGACCAATTCAGTGGTGAAATAGGGTAGAGTTAGGGCAAGACTCTGACCCTCTCCAACCAGAGCCTCTGTGCTGGTTGGAAGTTTAACTTCCTCTCTTAGACTCTTGGTCATATGGGGATAAGCAGACCATTCATTTGTTTGGGAGCCCTTAAAAGGCAGGACTCTAGTGCTAAACCTGCTGTGTCCTGCCCTGCATGGCACCCCATGTGAATGGATGCATTAGTAAAGGTTCCTCACTCCCCCTGACAGAAGAGGGTGAGACTGCATGGCCCAATGGAGGAAGCACATGGAAGAGAAATGGGGAAGGTGAGGACTGGCCCCAGCTCTGCCCTCTTTAACCAGGTAGCCCTGGACATTCCTAACAACCTCTCATTCTTCTTGATTCTTCATTCGCAAAGTGGGTGTCATATCATTTGGGATATTATATACAAGAACATAAAATCAAACAAAACACATGAAAACACTTTGGGAAGCTTCAACTACCCCATGACATCTGGCATTGCACTTTTTAGAAAAGGGAGTGGGCAGTGGGTTGAGAGACCCTGAATCTTTTTCTAGACCACTTGGTGATGGGAGCTGAGCAAGGACTTGAACAGGTGGGTGGTACCCATGTAGAGTCCCCAAGAGGCCTTTGAGTTTGGAGCCAGTGCTGCTTGCTTCTTGGGGGCTCAGAGATGACGAAGCAAACACTTGCCTGTAGCAGTTTAGAGTCAGTGCACAGAGAGACTTTAGGACTCAAGGCTCTACTAGTTTCAGGCATAAAACTAGGACTAGATAGAAGATGTATGTTGTAACCAATAAAATCACTCTCATCTCTCATTTTTTTCCTCTGCAGTGGAGCTCTTTGTGCTTTAACAGGACCCTTAGAAAGGGCCCCTAAAACTTGGGCTGTGGTTTGAAGACATTGTTCTTTTGGGGACAAGACAGAGGAAGTAAAAAGCAGAATTCTTTCTAAATTAGAATTGTATTCTGAGCGTGGGTTTGGGGGACTTACAGGAAGACTTGGGGTGAGTATAAAAGCCTGCTTCCCTGGGGAGGTGTATGTTTTGGGTCAGAAATGCTCCTGTTTGCATCTTTCATGCTGACATTCTCAGGTAGCACCAAAAGCCATTCCTTCCAGATCTTTTTTTTTTTAATTATACTTTAAGTTCTAGGGTACATGTGCACAACGTGCAGGTTTGTTACATATGTATACTGATGGGCTGCACCCATCAACCCGTCAGCACCCATCAACTCGTCATTTACATCAGTTATAACTCCCAGTGCCATCCCTCCCCTCTTCCCCCTCCCCATAATAGGCCCCGGTGTGTGATGTTCCCCTTCCCATGTCCAAGTGATCTCATTGTTCAATTCCCACCTATAAGTGAGAACATGCGGTGTTTGGTTTTCTGTCCTTGTGAAAGTTTGCTGAGAATGATGGTTTCCAAGGAGGAGCTGGTACCATTCCTTCCTTCCGGATCTTAGATGACAGCAGAAATAGTTTCAGGTATTTTGCAAATGGAATGTATTTGTTTCCTAGGGCAGCCTTAACAAATTACCACCCAGGGGGTGGCTTAAAACAATAGGAATTTATTCTCTCAAAGTTCTGAAGGCTAGAAGTCTGAAGACAGATGGGCCATGTTCCCTCCAAAGGTTCTAAGGAAGAATCCTTACTCACCTCTTCCCAGCTAATGGTGGCTCCTGACAGCCCTTGATGTTCCTCAGCTGATAGCTGTGTCCCTCCAATTGCAGCCTCTGTTTTCACATGGCCTTCACTGTGTGACTTTTTTTTTCTATCTCATAAAGATGACATCATCTTTTCTAATTACACCTGCAAAGACCCTATTTCTTTTTTTTTTTTTTTTTCTTAAGGCATGCTTTTTACATTTTATTTTTTCCAGTTCTCCCATAGCTGGTTATTAACAAATCACAGGGAAGCTACATGAAGGCCAGATGTATAGTAAGCTGGAAAGAGTCATGTTGCCAGTTACTGGTCAAGAGAAAACACTCCTAGGCTACCAGTTGCTGATAATATCAATCTATTTCATTGAAACAGATGACGTTGTCTGTAATTGATCATTTTGACCTATAAAAATGGCAATGTCATCTAGTTCAATCTAAATGTTAAAATAATTTGTCAAAACAACAAAAGTGCATTTTACAGACAAAAATGCAAATCATTATTAAAGGAGGGCTCTATACATGTGTCACTATTAAATAGGGAACCTTCCTGAATCCCCATACCCCAGAATTACCCTCTTCTATTCCTGTTCATTGAACACTCATCAAGTCTCTGGACTCTGCCAAACATTCAGCTAGATCTGGTCGTATTCATTACCTGGACCAGTTAGACCCTATTTCTAAATAAGGTCACCTTCTGAGGTTCCAGGTGGATGTGAATTTTGGGGGTCACTATTCAACACACAACATGGAGAAATCAAGAGAGAAGATCTGTTCAAAGTGTCCCTAATGCAAATAGGAATGAGCACAGAACTGGGTGAGGGAGCTGTCCCTATTCACAGTTGGGCCTGTAGTCAGAGTTTCTGGAAGGTTTGGGGCATGTGCCCATTCATTAGAAAACTGTGCAGCTTTTTCCAGTGCCCAGATGCTCTCTGAGATGGGTTAACCCAAATCTGTCCTCCGAGTCCCTGGGTATGACTTGCTAGGATTCATGATCTCTTTAAATATTGCCCCTGAACATTGAGTTTTCATTTGGGTGAATTTGCTACTGCTCAGAACAGACTTGAAAACTGCCAGGCCAGCACCTGTTCCTCAGTCTGCCCAACTGACACTGGTTTCACACTGATCAACCTGTATCAGCAGCGGCCCCCTTAGTTACGTCCATGCAACTCCTTTTGTTAGAGTGAGAGACCACAAGCAGCAAACACAGTCCTGCAAGTCACATAAGGGCCACATCACCAATAGAGTAGATGGGCTAAATGGCTTCGTGCCACACCATGTGTTTTGGGGAGCTACAGCTGGATGAATCCCACACAGGTGGGATCCTGACCAGCCCTGAGCCTCGACCTCCCCTCCCCCTGCTGTCTGTCTCACTTTCTGGCTTCCCCCGTGCAGGCCTTTCCGTGCCTCACACCTGCCAAGCTTATTTCTTGCTTCTGGCATCTGCAGCATAATTTCCGTCTCTGGAAATTTCTTCCTGGACCTTTCCATATTTGGCTCCTGGTCATTCAGTCCTCTCAGCTTAAAAGATACCTCGTCAGAGAGCCTTCCTTGATCACTTCCCTCTCTACTGCCAATTCTGTTTCTTCCTATCAGCTGTTTTATTTTCTTCACACAGTCTGTCATTTTCTGATGCTTTGCTTATCTATTTGTTAATTATCTCTTCTGCCCTTACCCTTGATTTTAACTTCTGTGATGTCAGGGACCTTCTCTTCTTTCTCAGTCCTGTACTAGAGAGGCAGAGATGGTGCCAGGTACATCGTGGGTATCTAGTCAATATTTTTTGGGCCTCTTCAGTAACCCAACACTTTGTTTTTACCCGTTCAAGTCACAGAGGGGCAACACGGCGTGCTGGATGGAACACTAACCAGTCAAAGACTCGGAGACCTGGGTCCAATGTGGGTTGTCCCTCACTCATCACGCAAGGTAAAGTACATCTTTCAAACACTGTGACTGGGTCTCGGTCTCCTGGACTGTATGCTAGGGGGAGATTCCTATCCAGTTCACAGAGTTCTTATGCAGATCAAGTTATGTCAATACGATAATGTACACATGCAAGGTAGTGAGGTCTCAACCATTTAAGAACTTTCAGAAATAAGAGGAGCAAATGCAGGGAAGAGAAAGTCCTAGAGAAAACCAGCCTCTCCTAATGCTAAGCTCTGAGGGGGCAGCCCTGGGGACTCATTAGCTAATACATGTTGACATTTCAATCGTTTCTTCATCTTCCAGGAAGGTTTTTTTTTTTTTTTCAGGCCATAGTACAGCATGGTTATTTTTAGCAAAATAATGATTTCAGACAAGTGAGATAACTTTTAATCTCCTGGTTATAAATTCTGTGGACCCAAAGAAGGAAGCATGAGATGCTTTATGGAGTGTTTCTATAGTTTCCCACCTCTTGAGATGGGTCCACCCTGCTTCCCTGCTGGTGTTCAGGCTGCGTGGAATCCCGGTGGTCTAGACTTAGGGCAGGCCCAAGCAGGACTGACCTTGCTGTAGTGCTTGGTGAGGCTCTGCACAGTGAGCTTCCATGGATCGTTGCTTCATGGTCCTGTGGTTGGGGGAATAGGGAGGGGCAATAGGGTGGAAGGTTGGGGCAGCACCTTTTGGGCTGAACTTGCCTATGCGTAGTGGTGGTAGGGATAGGGTTCAGTGTTCATAGAAACAGCTTCACTTCTAGCGTGTTCTCTGTTTGTAGCTGCCCTCCTTTCTGGACTTCTTGGTGGTTTCCTCCAGCTCTGCCTCTCCTGAAGCCTCCGTCCAAGCTAGTACTCCACTAAGTTCTGATGTTTGCCCATGTATATTGCATTATCTTACTGATATAACTAGATCCTTCTCTTTCCCTCTGGTGCTGCATCTTCTGCAAGACCTCCAATTTTCTACCCCAGAGCCTCACCCTTGCCCTACTTTTTCAGGCAGGGCCCGGCCCCAGGCAGCATAGAGGCAATCTGGCTTTCAAGGACCTCAGTTATGCGGCTTGGGGAAGAATGATAGCTCTTGCTTTGTTTCCACTGCTTTGCTGCCAACTTTTCTTACATTTTCTGTGATCACTTAAACCTCCATCTCAAAACACTGGTGAGAAAAAAAGCAGGGGAGATGCCTGATGAGGGAGGGTGAAATACAAAAATAGGGGTGGCTCTGAATATAAGTCTGCAGATTTGACAACTTTGATGAAATGGGCCAATTCCTTGAAATCACAAACTATCAAAGCTCGTATCATAGGAAATAGATAACTGGAATAGTCCTAAATCTATTAAATAAATTGAATTTGTAGTTTAAGCCTTCCTACAGAGAAAACTTAAGTTTTAGAAAAAAATTTAAGTGAAAACCTCTGTGATCTTAGAAGTTCTTAGATCCAAAGAGTTCATAGGCTGAATACCAAAATATGCTCCGTAAAAGAAAAATTGATAAATGGGATAAACCGTGTTAAAATGAAAAACTTTTGCTCTGAGAAGCGTACTGTCAAAAATGAAATGACAAGTCACAGCATAGAAGACAATATTTGCAAATTACATATTTGACAAGGGACTCATATCCAAAATATATAAAGAACGCTCAAAGATCATCAATAACAAAATAACCAGCTATTTTTGTTTTAAAAGAGAAAATGATTTGGACACACATTTCATCAAAAAAGATGTGCAGATGACAGCTAAGCCCATGAAAAATGCTCAGCATCATTAGTCACTGGAGGAATGCAAATTACAGCTGCAGCGATGCCTCGACACACCTACTGAAATGACTCAAAACCAAAACCAGGCCAAAAGAAACCCAAAAACTAAACTGACAGTAGTGAGTTCTGGCTAGGGTGTGGAGTAATTGGAACACTCATGTTGCTTGTGGGAATGCAAACTAGTGCAGCCACTTTGGAAAACAGTTTTGTCAGTTTCTTAGAAATTAAATTGACACTTACCACATGGACCAGCAATCCCTTTCTTATTTGTCCAAGGAAATCGAAGACTTATGTTTAGATAAAAGCCCTTGTGTAGATGTTTATAGAAGCTTTATTCATAATTGTCAAAATCTGGAAACAACCCTAAGGTCCTTTAACAGGTAGATAAATAAACCGTAGTTGGTTTATACAATGAAATACTACTCGGCAGTAAAAAGGAATAAACCATTGATATAGGCAACTTGTGGCTTAAACTGTTAAAACATACGTAAACATATGTATTTACATATGCTTGCAAAAGAAAGCAGACTCAGAAGCCTACATACTGCATGATTCCATTTATGTGACTTTCTGGAGAAGGCAAAACTAGAGGGATGGAGAACAGATTAGTGGTTGCTGGGCGGGGGGACAGGGGTGAGACATGGTGGGGGGGTGTTGCAGGAGGGAATTTTGGGGGTGATAGAACTGTTCTGTGTCTTGATTTTGGAGGTGATCACATAACTGCATTTGTCGAAATTCACAGAACTTTTCACCAAAAAGAGTGAATTTTACTGCATTAAATGTAAAAATGATTTCTAAAACAGGGGTGAGATATGAAATGATCTTATCGTTGGTTTAGCAGTTAAAGTTCACCTACAGTTCAGCAGTTAAACCTGTACTGTCAGTTGCTGGGCTGAAGGGTGCAATGGAGCCTTGTAGGACACACACAGAGGCTGGTCTGTGCATTCAGCTGAATTAAACTGTGCCGACCATTCATCTGCCCATCCTTACATCATTGTACTTATCATACTTGCAGTCCATTGCTGATGCTAAGGCTTAGCTCTAGACAGAAGTCTGCCACATGCAAAGGATGATACTACACTGTAGGGCCCGTAGCTTCTATCCTTAGACAGGTCAGGAGGCTGAGACTGGGAATCTGTTTATGAATTAGTACTAAGTGGGGGGTAGCCTAACCCCTGCTTCCTCAGGGAAGCTTTGCTTTGGTTCCATGGGGACAGCTGTTCATTCTTCTGTCTGTCTTCTGACTCCTTGTTTACTTTTCTCTGTATGTACCTGGAAACAGAATAATGTAATGGTAACCCTCAGGTTTTAGTGTTAGGCCTTGGTTTGGATCCTGGCACCAAAGAGTGATCTTGGGCAAGTAACTTAACTACTTTGGGCCTCAGTTTCTTCTTCTCTGAAATGGGACCAGTAATAGTGAGGTATGTATTATTATTGGTCCCATTTAATCCTTTGGGTGGTCAAAGGATTAAATGATAAAAAGCATGTGCAGCATATAGCCCAGCAGCTGACATGGTGAGCAGGCTATACATGAGAGTTGTTACTACAATCATTTTGATAGCCCTTATCACACTGTAGCACAGTGGCATGTCTACATGGGGGTCTCCTCCTCCAGACTAGGAACTTGGTGAAGACAGGCACTGATCTTGTTGATTTTTGTGTCTCCAGTGGTTAGCCCATTGCCTGTACATAAAGGATGCTGGCTGAATGTTAGGTAAATGGATAGATACATTGGCAAGTAGATATTGGGGGCAGGGAGTCTGAAAGCCTTGTCCCCATGGGTGCATTGTCATCACATCATCAGAAAGCACCCGTGAAGGACCTCTGATCTCATGGAGCTCAAAGGCATAAGCCACACTTCAGGCCTCCTTCCTCTGCACCATCCTGCAGGTGAGGCGCTGAGGTGGGCCGAGGTAGGGGTCGCCGGCTCTCAGCCTGGCTGAACAGCCCCAGATCCCCATTGGCTCTTCTCTCCTGCTTCAAGCTCCAGCTACCTTTGCTCTATTCAGTCTAGACCTACCTCCCTGCACTCAGACAGGGACATGGGCCCTAGAGGAAGACTGAGGATGAGGATTGTTCACAATGTGGGGGCTTGGCTCCCTTTCCTCCATGGGTGCCCATTCTCCTTGTGGGGCCCTATATGTGGAGCACTAACAGTTGTGGAGTTCTGCAGCTATCCAGATACTTGCTTTCAGTGACTGGATCAAAATACAGTGAACCGTCTTTATAACTGGATAGATAATAGGTGCCAGGAAAACTGATGTCAGCCTCACAGGAACTAGGAATGGTGAGCTCAGAGCTCTGGCCTTGGTCCTGCTCGGTTTACATTTATATCAGGGTGAATGTGGATGTGGGTATTGACGATACTGTGTTTATTAGGATTTATATAATAGTTGGGAGATAGGTCATGTCTCAAAAGATCAGACCAGTAGACCAGATTGAATAGGGAGGAATTAATCAGGATAAAGATTAGTTCCTGCTCTTAGGCTTCCAAATCCAACAATGCTTGTGCAAAATGAGGTGGACTGAGTTTCACTGAAGCACATGAAAAAGACCTAGGGCTTTTAGGTAATGCAAATTCAGTAAAAAGCCAGGAAAGTGATATGGCCACAAAAAACTAATGACATCAGGCTGGATTCAAAGAAGCATAGACTATAGAACAGAGGAGGTGAGTGACATCTCTACTGTCCGTGCTTGCCACCCTCACCTTGAATCTAGTGTTTAGTACTGACTGTCACACTTTAGAATGGACATTTACAACCTGAAACATCCGTGGTGGACAATCAGGATGATGAGGCAACTTAGTGGTAGTTTGTGTAAACAATGGTTGGAGAGATTTAGCTTGAAGAAGAAAGATTTGCTGGGGTCCCTGTAGCTGACAATACTTAAAGGGGTTCTTTGTGGAGGAGCTATTTGACCATCCTATGTGCCTCTAAAGCAGTGCTGTCTGATAGCACTTTCTGTGTGTTGGGGATGTTTTATATCTGTGCCGTGTAATAGCTACTAGATAGACAGGGTTGTTGAACAACTAAAATGTATCTATGAACCGAATTTTTAATTGAATTTTCATTAATTAAAAATTTAAGCTTTATAAGCTACATGTGGCTAGAGGCTACCATATTGGAGAGGATAGCTCTAGAGGGCAAATGAAAGAATAGGCTGGGGTCAGCAGATCTTTTCTATAAAAGGCAAAAGAGTAAATATTTTGGGTTTTGTGAGCCTTAAGCCTGTAACTACTACTCAACCCTCCTGTTGCGCAAAAGCAGTATAGATAAAAGAATAAATGCTACTATAATCCGGTAAACCTTTA
Source organism: Piliocolobus tephrosceles (assembly GCF_002776525.5). Taxonomy (NCBI): domain Eukaryota; kingdom Metazoa; phylum Chordata; class Mammalia; order Primates; family Cercopithecidae; genus Piliocolobus; species Piliocolobus tephrosceles. The sequence continues at coordinate 81,417,609 of NC_045434.1, forward strand.
TGGATACTGAAATACTGAAATTTGAGTTTTAATATAAGCTTCACATGCCACAAAATACTCTCCTTTTGGTTTCTTTCAATTATTTAAAAAAAATGTTAAAAATGTGAAACCCCATCTCCACTGAAAATATAAAAATTAGCCAGGCATGGTGGCACACGCCTGTACCCAACTACTCGGGAGGCTGAGGCAGGAGAATTGCTTGAGCCCGGGAGATGAAGGTTGCAGTGAGCCGAGATCGCACCACTGCATTCCAGCCTGGCTGACAGAGTGAGATTCTGTCTCAAACAAAACAAAAATGAAAACTAAAAAACAAAAAAAACAAAACATTCTTAGCTCACAAGTTGAACAAAAATGGGTAGCAGGCTGGATTTGGCCTTCAGGCTGTAGTTTGCTGACCCTGGCTTAGCTATGGGTGGAGGCTTCAGGGAGTCATATATTAGTTTAATAAGGAAAGCAATGATTAATTAGAGGTAGCCAGAAATGGAATGAGCATCCTCAGTAAGTGGTGAGTTTCTTGTTCCTGAAGCGTTTAAGTACAGGCTGGATAATTATCTGGCAAGGGATGATATAGAAATGTGTTGGTTTAATACAAGTTATACTGGAATTTTCTTCAAATTCTGTAGGAGGATTGAAATCAGGATGACATATGACTGCTTTAAAATTCTACTTGCTTTGTAGAGGGAAGTTGTTTTCTCTTACTTAGTGCTTGCTCTCAGCCCCATGTTGCTGGATTGGGGACATATGGGGGTGGGAAGCTGGTTTCCTGGCTTCAGCAATTCTGCCAAGTGTTCAGGGACCCCTGGGATGTGCCTTCCTGGGGAGTTGGTTATGTCTGTTTTTATTTTATTTTATTTTATTTTATTTTATTTTATTTATTTTTTTATTTTATTTTATTTATTTTATTTAATTTTATTTTATTTCATTTCATTTCATTTCATTTTATTATTTTATTTTATTTTATTTTATTTTTTTATTTTATTTTATTTTTTTCCTCCTGCCTCAGCCTCCCAAGTAGCTGAGATTACAGGTGCATGCCACTACACCCAGTTAATTTTTGTATTTTTAGTAGAGACAGTGTTTCACCATGTTGGCCAGGCTGGTCTAAAATTCCTGACTTCAGGTGATCTGCCTGCCTCAGCCTCTGAAAGTGCTGGGATTACAGGCGGCCATGTCTGTTTATTTTCAAAAGGAGAGATTTTATTGGGAGCACCCAAGTCTTCCACACCCTAAGAAAGGACACTCCCCTGGCCAAATCCCACCGTATTCTATTATTTATTCCTTCTGTAGCAGACAAGGGAGCTGTGGTGAGGATGTGGGCTTACAAACCTTCACCTGTCAGTTAGGTACTTCCGTGGGGGGCCATGCCTCATTCTGTGACTGGAGAAGGTCCTCTCCAGCATTCTTTCCTCCAGGCATATCAGGAAACTGTTGTTCTCTGGGGAGTTCTGAGTCTTCATCCAAAATGAACTGTAGGACCAGAGTCCAAAGGCCTGCGCTTTGAAATGCTGACTGCCCAGGAGCCAACCATCCAGGCTTGTGGACTTCTAGAGCTTTGGTTATTTCTATTACTTTCAACTCTACTGCCTTGTTTTTCTCTTTTACCTGTCACCTGACTTCTGTCTGTTTCACTTCCAATCACCTTTTCTGCCCAAATACACACAAATAAAAAATAAATAGCCCCTTCCTGGAAGGAAGGGAGCTAAAAGTAGTGGTTTGAAGTTTTAAATTTTTTGTGCTTTTTTCTAAATCCCAGCCTGCCCTCAGCACAGTAGAGTTTCTCTACATCTTTATAAAGTACAGAATACTTAAAAAAAACTTACTGGGGAAAAATTTAAGCGTACACAGTAGACAGAAGAATGTAAGCAACCCCATGTGCTTATTGCCAGCTTCAACAGTGACCAGCTGCTGGCCAACCTCATGCCATCTACAGCCTCTTCCTTTATCTTGTATTATTTGGAAGCAAATCCACAGAAGCTTTGGACATGGTATGTTGACTCAGGTGTGCACTAACACCTCAAATCTCTGTATTCTGTTTCAGATAATTGCCTTTGATGAGTTAAGGACGGATTTTAAGAGCCCCATAGACCAGTGCAACCCTGTTCATGCGGTAAGTAGCGGGTGCTGGTGAGAGGAAGGTGCTGTCACCCCAGGCTACCCAGGGCCTAGGAAGGAGGGTGAGAATGTGAATGATTTGAATGTGTAAAGATCATGCTCGCCCTCACTGTGCCCCTCTACCTGGCTCAAGGGTGTGGAGGAGCCTTCTCGTTCTTGAAGTGTGCTGAGGTCTTGAGAAATGTTGCAAATCAGGTGTGACTGTCCCCATAACCCAGGGGAATAGTCTACTGTGCTGTGGCCCTTGAGTCCTCAAAGCCTGGTGCTCATGTGTTTTGGTTACTCATCCTTAAACAAGGACAGAGGCTCCATGTTGGCCAACATGCTTGCAGGCACGTGAGCACCATGAGTGGATGTCCGTGCTGCACTCTCCACTTGGGCACCAGGTTTCTCAGATGGAGATGTGGAGGGTGGGTTAATGCGCAAAGTCCCTAGCACCATATCCATCACCCAGAAAGCATTCATCTCAGGTGGTTCTGTGGGTCTGAGGTCTGCTCACCTCTGCCTGGAGAATTTGGTGCAGTCTGAGTGTCCTGGTCTGGGTTCGAGTTGTGAAAGGCCGCCTGCCCCAGCATGCGTGGTTCCTGGCGTCTTCCTGCTTGTCTGGCTTGGCAGGCCCTACATGCTGCCCTTCCCCCGTGCCCCGGCTATGCCTCTGACTGGGAGCTTCTGCATGGATGCTGGGTGGAAATGGGTGTTTTGGCTGTTTCTTTCCCTGGTCAGTGCAGTCCATGTCCCAGAGCCAGGGACCAACCCTGTATGTGGACAGAGCCTTTTCCAAATTACTCCAGACCTGCTCTTCTGAGTTCAAAGGGTGGTACACACAGTTCATTCAAATGTGTTTCTCAATCCAAATTCACTGGTCCTCTGTTTAGTTGAAGTTCCTTCCAGGCCATGGTTTCCAGCACTAAGGCAACTTTTTGCCTCTTGGAGTAGCTTTGTTGACCTTTTCAGCCAGAAGTTGTAGAGAGAACAACGGGCTCTGCTAGCATGATACCATCTTAGCCTGGAATGTTTATGGCGTCACTCAGCAGGGACAAAGAGGTCTCTTATCCTTAGCTGCAGGCCCCATAAAGAAGGATATGCTTTTAGGGAGGTACCAAAATACCATATGGAAGAACCAGGATTCAGTGTCCCCTTCTATAAAGTAGAGAGTTATTACTGGATTTGTCGTTTATTTTGAGTTTTTACTATGTGCTAGGAACTTTATATACATAATCTGTAATCCTCACAGAGGATATTTGCGAGACAAACATCATTAACCCAATTTATAAACCACTAAATGGACTCTTTTGTACAGGGATTTATAGGTCATGAGTGCTGGAGCTAGGACTTGAACCCAGGCTTACCTGTCTCCGAAGTCTGCCATCCTACCATCTACCCTGTGTTGCCTCTTTTAAGAGACCTGATTTTATAATATCTGAGGCCTGCTTTGGCGTCAAATTTTTTGATTCCATGAAATAGAGCCGAACTCTTTCAAAGCAAATTTTGATGCAAGTTTAAAGAACCTGCAAAATCCACTTTAAAACTTACTGTATTTCATGAACTTATAACTATTAAAATCCATTTGTTTCCATCTACCAGCCTCACCATGCATCTGGGATAATTTGGATCTGCTAGGCCTGAAAGGTTTCACTCCGGGTCTCATGTCTTTCTGGATGTTTTTATGCTTGGCACCGACATTACATGCCTGGTATGTCAGTATCTACCAGGTGCAGTGAGCAAGTCTAGTCTGAGAGACCTTCATTTAGGAATGCCAGGGAAGACAAGAACCTACTTTCCTTCCTTCTAATTGTTTGGGCTCAAATTAATAGGCAGCTCACTTAGAACACCCAAAGCTTTCTTGTCTGATTCCAGGGCAAATGCTAGGGAAGGAATTTTTCCTACCACTCAGTTCTATCATGCAGATTCCATGCTGGGTTGCAGGTGATTGGTGAAACCACAGAATATTTTTGTGGAACCCTTTCCATCTCACCATGGCAAAGAATAAGGAAATTTAGACAGAATAAAGAAAATCAGGACTAGTATATGCTCTCCAGGGAGCTTCTGTGAAAGGCCAGTGCAGGAATAGAATTTGCACATAGTAGGTGCTCCATAGCTATTTGTCGATTAAACAGTGGGTGAATATTGAAGTGGTGGCATAGAAGTTAAATCTCAATTCAGTTTTTTTACTCCTATTATTAAAGGCACATTTCTAATTAGTTAACTGATTAATTAAGGAGCCTGGGCCCTATGAAGTTCATGAACAGAATAAAGACTCTAGGTGCCCCATGGAGAAAACTCTTGTCTCGGATTGAAAACAAAAACAAAAACAAATAAAAACCCTAAATGGAAGACTGCTAGACACATTTTCCCAGTTCTTATGCTGTTACTCCCTGGCAGGAAGTTAAATGCTTCAGATGCCTCTTTTAACTCTTCTGTGAGCTCTTAGACCTCTATAGAGTCCCCAAAGCAGCATTTCAGACTCAGGTGGCTTAAAAAAGCTACTTCACTGATTGGTGACTCCAGCCCTGGAAGGACTTGTGTGTCACCAATAATTACTGATCCATATGATATGTCTCTCAATGAGGGCATGAGGCCCATTTGAATTTAAGATGCCCTGAAGCTCCCAATATTGTTGGGCCCTATGGGATGGAAAGGAGGAGGAATGCTCTGTTTTACCCCTCGTTTCTCATGTTTTCCCTTCCTTTTAACAGCAGGGCATTCATTACTTTAAAGTAATGGTAGATGTTGTCCTTTAGTGGCTCTGGCTTGCTGGAAAAGGAGCTAGTGTGTGTCTTGTAGCATTCTGTTTCATGCGTATGTGCACATAAGTATGTGTGCTTGCATGTGCACACGTATGAGGAGGATTCAGTGTGTCTTTCTAGCCATGTGGACACTAATTTGTCCAGATGTGGGCTCCTTCCTCTGGGCTTACAGGATGCACAGGAATCACTATATTTACTGTATTTATGATTTAATTAGGGAAATGAAGTGTCCCAGCCACCTGTCCTTTCCAGATCCACGAGGAATCTCATTACCATTCCATCTATGGCAACCAAATTGCCTCAGTAATGAAGCACCGGGAGACGTCACAGCTGTGTTCAGTGTGGCTTTGGAAATCGTTAAAGTCATTGAAGGAAAAGGGAGGCAATGGCATTTAGTGCATGATGTGGGCATCATCACCTGCCCAGCCACGGGCCATCATCTCATCTTCCCTTGGCAGTGAGCCAGGCCTTGATAGACTCGAACTTCTTAAAAAGCCTTAGCCTGGGGGCATCACTGGTGTCTAATTTAGTAGGGAGATTGCTTCTGCCAAGTAGACTCACTTTAGAAAAATGAAACCAGCAGGCAGATAACTTGTCTACCTTAGATACTAATGAGGGCACATACGGTCTTCGAGATCCAAGTGGGAAGGCCTCCTGGGAGGGCCGGCTGCACTCTTTAGGATGTTCCGTGAGCACGAGGTACTATTTGGCAGTTTGACCACCTTATGTGTACATGGAAGCTGAGAGAGACTTTGTAGATAGAAGAACAGAAATCCATGCTGGACTGAGAGGGAAGGTGAGCCCATGCTGTTTGCTGGGAGAGTTCTGTTAAGAGCAAATGACCATGACAAGGTACAGGGAAGAAAGTCAGAAACTCTTAGAAAAAGCCACTGGGTGGGAGCATGCTGGCTATGTGCCCATGAGGGCTCTCTGATGGGTTCTGCCTCCGCTTTTGGGGCTGATTGCAGGGCCTTCTCATGCTGTTTTAGCAGAACCCCTAACCTCCCCTCTCGTTTCTTTCTTGTGCATCCTGATAGAGGGAACGGCTGAGGAACATCGAGCGCATCTGCTTCCTTCTGCGAAAGGTCAGTGTGGCAGCTTCGTGCTGGAGGATAGAGGATCACATGGTGGTGGGTAGGCACACAGTGAAAGAGGCTGGTGAGGCTCAGTGCCTGCTCCAGTCCTGTCCACCAGGAAGGCAAAATGGTGGCAGGGAAAGGGGGAGGTGGGAGCAAGTGATCAGTTCTTTGGAAACCTCCAGAGACAAGAGGAGCTAATTAAAGGAGGTGGCCATCAATCAAAGTGTCAGGACAGCACTGGATATTTGCGAGTGCCCTCTGATTGGAGTTGGAAGCTCTTTATCTTTGCATGATGATGGATGGCATTTCCAGCTGCTATTATCACAGAGCTTTTGTTCCTGTCTGGGGCTGGGCTCAGGAACACTCGCTGCCGACCTTGGGATGCTGGGTTTCCTTTGAGGTTGCGGCCTGTCACTCAGCTTTGCAATTTGATTGTCAGCATCACTGGGAATGCTGAATGGGTGGGATGAGGGGGTGTTATTAAAGGCAGAGTCACATCATTCAGAGAGTTGCTCTGAATGGATGGGTAGTACATTACAGCTTCCCCAGACTCATTCAGGAAGCACATGTGGGCACACATAGTTCAAGCTTGGTATTTAGCATAGCTCTGTGCCATAGCTGGGGGGCCCTGTGTCTCTTTCCCAGGAAAGTGTGTGCTTTTTGCCGCAAAATATGGAGAACAGCAACTTGCCGGTAAAATAACCAAAGGACATCCCTAACCTCTGTACAGAGTGGATGAACTACAGGCCATAAGAAAGCCACCTGTCAGCCCAAAAGGAGTTTTTGAGCCTTATATGAAATAGGACAGAAATAAAATGTTATGCCAGTGTTGATAGAAGGGGAAAATACTTTGCAAGGTTTTAAAGGTTTTTTTCTGTATTTTAGTAATGATACCTTTCATTGAGAGAGAGCTTAAAGAAACAGCCAGTTATTTTTCTAACTAATTACTTGTCCTTTAGTATCTTCTAAGAGAGTCAGTGCATTAGAATCCCATATCTTGTATGATACAGCAGGGAAATATGCTTGGATAAAACCTATATATGAAAATATTTGTGATCCAAGGAATAAAGAATGATTAGGAAAATAACAATATGAATTCATAAATTTATAAATTATTTTTCCAGATAATATCTTGGATACCCATAACCTGCTCCAGCCGGCACTTCTATAGTCTCTGGTTTGTTCTTTAAGACTTGACAGCTAAGTGACATAGAATGGATCAAGACAAAATCAAAGTTTTGCCTTTCAGACTCCAAGTTGCCCCTTTTTCTCCCATCCTGAATATATTATCCTGTATTCTCTGACAGAACAATGTTCCATATCCATCACCTTTTAGCCTTGCTTATTCTTTTATACTGCTTGACCACTGACTCTGGCCAGGTAGCAGGCAATGGCCAAGGTCCTGTGGCCCACAGACTTGCAGCCCTGGACCTTTTAAAGGTCAGAGCCAAGGGTATGAAAGTAAGTACACTATGCAAGAATTAGTGTTACTTTTTGCAAATTTGCATATTGTTTGCATAAGTTTCTTTAAACAATAAACTGAGGCATTTTACTCCAAGAAACTCTGTACTCTACCTTTTCCTGCCTTTTGCCCCTTTCATTTGTACATGCTCCTTTCTCCCATGCCGCTGCCTCTGCTGCAGCTTCTGGGAGGTCAAGTGCAGTTGTTGTTCATGGTCATGGAAAATACCAGGGAGAAAAGGTAGACATCAGAGGACATGAGACAGTGACTTCAAGACTTTAGGTGTTGTCACTGCGTGATCACACCTTCTGCAGCCTGACAGTTTTCTTGCTCCCACGGGGAGTGGCACCGGAGTGGCCAGTACCTCTGCACTAACTCAACGCAGAAATAGGCCGTGTACCTACAACTATATTTATTTATTTGAGACAGGGTCTTGCTCTGCCACCCAGGCTGGAGCACAGGGGTGCAATCATAACTCACTGCAGCCTTGAATTCCTGGGCTCAAGTGACTTTCCCACCTTGGCCTCCTGAGTAGCTGGAACTGCAGGCATGCACCACCATGCCTGGCTGACTTTTTTATTTTTTGTAGAGATTGGTTCTTCCTTTGTTGTCCAGGCTGGTCTCAAACTCCTGGCTTCAAGTGATCCTCCCATCTTGGCCTCTTGAAATGATGAATTACAGGGGTGAGCCACCATGCCCAGCCCAGCTTGCTTGCTTTCTTTGTGGAATCTCCCTCCTCCTCTAGTCCTCTTGCCCTAAGCACATCTACTTTTAACAACTGGTTGTTAGTGTGCCCTGGATACCTGAGGTTGTTTTCAGTGATGTCGTCATTGTTACAGGACCACCAGCTTCATACCAGGACCACCAGCTTTGCACCCTTGCACAGTAACAGACCAATACACCGAGACGATGGGAGTTGCAGCAGAGAAAGAGCTTAATAATTGTATGGCAGCCAAATGAGGCACCAGGGAGTCTCACATCCCCCTCCTCCAGAAGTTTTGGGCTGGGGTTTTAGAGGGAATTTTGGTGGGTAGTGGGCTGAAGAACAGGGGGTTGCTGATTGATTAGGGCATGGGAGATGAAATCATAAGGAAGGAGAAACTTCATTCTTGTCCTAAGTCAGTTCCTTGGAGGGAGTCCACAGATGGCTGGTGTCGGTGGGCCTGATGGAATCAGGATCTAGAAAATATCTCAAATGGGAAACTTGAGGTTTTTGAATGTTAAAGATGTTGTATATAGATGTTAGGACCTTGTGACAGAGGCGATGGGACTTTTAAGCAGTATGCGGCTATAAGGAGGTGGGCTGCAGGGCAAGCTGGTTAATGCTTAGTCATGCTTCTGTTTAAAGCTTATGCTTTTGTTAAAAGTCGAGCAATTTTGTTTTATTAATTTAATGAGGATCATTTCAACATAATTTCTTTCGGAATGTAATTTCAAATTATAGGTGCTTCTGTCTGTCTGGCCCTTGAGGTCTGGCTGTAGCTCATGTGTTATTTAGCTTAAGTTGGTAACACTACTCTCCCAAAGGCATTTAGGTCCTAGGCATGCAGATCTGTCTTCTCTCACTGGAATGCCAGTTCTGGATGGTCAGCAATTTTGTTTCATTCACCATCATAGGTTGTGGCATAGAATGTAGAGCAATGCATAGCCCATTGAAGGTGCTTAGCGAGTATTTACTAAGTAAGTGAATGAATGCCAACTTTCTGGCTCTTCTGTCATCTAAATCCTTCTTCTTGGAAACACTGGCTTAGTCAATAATCTTTCCATTTCTTCATTTCAGTACTGTCCATGACATAGTACAAAATTTACATATTTTACTACATTTATTCCTTATATAAGATTTATAGGCCAGGCATGGCGGCTCACACCTGTAATCCCAGCACTTTGGGAGGCCGAGGTGGGCAGATCACCTGAGGTCAGTGACCAGCCTGGCCAACATGGTGAAACCCCCACAAATTAGCCGGGCATGGTGTTGTGCGCCTGTAATCCCAGCTACTCGGGAAGCTAAGGCAGGAGAATTGCTTGAACCCAGGAGGTGGAGGTTGCAGTGAGCCGAGATCGCGCCATTGCACTCCAGCCTGGGCAACAACAGTGAAACTGTCTCTCAAAAAAAAAAAAAAAAAAGATTTGTATTTAAAAATTGAAATTAACTCAACATTACATTCATTACTGACACAGAAGATCTCCGACCTACAGTGTCTTCTGTCTGATTTTCTTCCATAATGCTTATACCCTCTGCCCCCTTGTAGTCTGTATTTGAACCATCCTAATATCTGCTCTCACCAATTCTGGGACCTTTGTATTTGGAAGGTTTTGGTGAAGTGCGCAAACTTCTACTGCTTCCAAATCCTGCCTCTCTCCTTATTATCCTTGTAACTCACAGCGTGTGCCTCAGTGTGACTGTAAACTAGGGGTGAAAATAACAGGACCGTGCTCATACAGGTGTGTGAGAATTAAATGAGATAATATGGTACATCTGGCTCATAAGTGTACAATGCATATTAAATGTTATTATTATCATCCTGACCCTTAGATTCTACCTAAAACCCTTTATAACATCACTAAGCACACACTTGGCCAGCCGAGATAATCCTTGGCTGGTTGCACCCCCTCTTAGCATCCCCTCCCGTTTGCTTAGGTAAGTGCCGTTTGGTGTTTGAGCAGCATCATAAGGTGGGCCGGCCTAGGCCTCCTCCGTCCTGTCTCTCTCATTTCGAATGGGCTTCTGAGTTCTGATTCCCAAGCTGTGAGCATGTGTTGGGGATGGCGGGGAGGGTTAATGGGTCTAGTTAGCAGCACCACCTTCTGGGAACTGCACCTTCCAAGAATTTCTTGGAACTAGCCTCCTAAACACCCTAGAATGTGATGCATCTCAGCAGCTGATTGTTGTTAAACCACCTCCTCAGCTTTCTTGGGAGAAAGGAAGGGATTTTCAAAGTGGATCCATTTTTAGCTCCGTAATTATCAGAAAATGTGTTCTTTGGGTAATTGTCTGAACTGCAGGATTCTTGTGTTGACTTGTGCTCATGATTCATTTTTCTTGTGGCAAGAGCCACTTGCCTCTTGAGCAACTCTCCCCACCAGCGCACATCATAAGCTCTGTGGGGCCCCTACAAAGTGCAGGTTTGGGAGCAGGAAGCATCCTGGAAGGCAGAGGTTGGTGTGATTGCTGCTTTCGGGCATATAAAGGATTCTCATGGGGAGGAGGCTGACTCCTGTTGCATCTGCAAGTTTAGCGAGTGGTTCGAGGAGATTATCTTAAATGTGAGCCCAAATGATTGGTATGAGAATAAGGAGAAACGTGCTTCATCATTGGTAGTCATCAGACTTTGGGACTGATTGTGAAATGTTCACATCCCTTAGACCAAGTTACGTTTTTTTATTTTTATTTTTCATTTTTTGAGACACAGTCTCACTTTGTCGTCCAGGTTAAGTACAGTGGCACGATCTCGGTTCACTGCAACCTCTGCCTCCCAGGTTCATGTGATTCTCCTGCCTCGGCCTCCTGAATACCTGGGACTACAGGCATGTGCCACCACGCCCGGCTGATTTTTGTATTTTTAGTAGGGATGAGGTTACACTATTTTGGCCAGGCTGGTCTCAAACTCCTGACCTCAGGTGATCCTCCCACCTCGGCCTCCCAAAGTGCTGGGATTACAGGAGTGAGCAACCGCACCCAGGCCCTTAGATCAAATTAGACAAGTTTGTGCCTGAGATGATTTTGAGTTAGACTGAGCCTGCCCAATGGCAGGGGCATTTAGTTGTATAGTTTGGGATGTCCCTTCTGGCTTGACAATTCTGTGATTCTCCAGTTCATGTCCCAGTTTCCTCAAGAATTTGTCTGTTCCCCTGACATTTGTGGATGTAAAAAGCTGTAGTGGGGGGATTATTTTCATTCTCTCATTGGGCATTCTCATCACCACATGGAGGAGAAGGGTATGTGGGTAGGATTTGGGGGTGAGTGGGCCGTTGAGTTCACTGGGGAGCCTGGTGGGAAGGGGCAGGTGCTCCAGGTTTAGTATTGGAAATGCAGTGGTGATATGACCATAGGTGTTCCCACTAATGGGCACCTGTGTCTGTTCCTTGTTAAAGCTTCCCAGAGCCACAGCTCTGTCTTACGGAGGAGTTATGATGTGAAGTGAGGCTGCCAGTAGCAGCCTGAACCCACTGCAGAAATTCCATGATGTGGTTCTGGAAGCAGGGGTTGGAGGAGATGGGGAGTGGATATGACACTTTCGCAGTGAAAAGTGAGTCTTGTTAAATGAGGAGATTGCATTATTATTAATGCTTCCTTACCCTCCCCTCTCTCCAGGACTGTCTACATAATTGGCAGGGCCTCGTGAAAAATGGCAATGTGAGGCTCCATGTCGGAAACTGATGCCCAACATTCAACCAAAGGTGGGGCTCTTCCCAGCGCAGGGCCTTGTGCAGCTGCACAGGTCACAGGTCCCTGAAGCAACTGAGCCTGGTCTCCGTGACCTTTGCATTATGATTTTGCTGTTCTTCCTCCTATAAGCCGAGTGTATTTCCTCTCCCCACTGATACTTGGCTCTGTCGGGTGACAGGATTTGTCCACTGCAAAGTACGCAGGCGTGGGAGTGTGTGTCAAGGCTGTGAGAGTCATTGGATATTTCTGTTCTCCCCTCTGAAATTCTGTCATTGGCAAGACCAATCCACTAGTTCAAGGAGGATGAGAGGCATGGGGAACCTACCTGAGCCCACCTGTACCTCAATGCCAAGCCTGCTAGAGCCAGTGACTGCCAACCATCCTTTAGATGTGTGAGCAAGTATAAATGGTTATTGTTTTAAGGCACTGTATTTTGGAATGATTTGTTACATAACATTCTTATGGCAACATTCCTGACATGCGTGGATGTAAAAAGCTGTAGTGGATGGATTATTTTCATTCTCTCATTGGGCAGAGTATCTTAGCTCCTGGTATCTCATTGATACCATAAACATGTGGCACTTCTATAAGGGGAAAACTTTTTTCTTAAAGTGATGTTATTCTTTGCCAGAGTTCAGCCATTTGTTCACTCTACAAATTTACACATAGATGGTTCAAGCTTTGTTCAAATTTCTTTGTCCTAAGTGGAGGCTACTAAGTACATTTATAAACCAGAACTTAGGGAAAGACCCATGTTGCTTTGGTGCACAGTATTTGTCATGTGCTAACAACCAGGAAGGGCTGGGTGCAGTGGCTCTTGCCTGTAATACCAGCACTTTGGGAGTCAGGAGGATTGCTTGAGCCCAGGAGGTTGTGATCAATGTGGGTAACATAGTGAGACCCCCATCTCTACAAAAAATAAATAAATAAAAATAAAATAAAATTAGCCAGGCATGGTGGTGCATACCTGTAGTCCCAGCTGCTCAGGAGGGGGAGGGGGAGGTGGGAGGATCACTTGAGTCCAGGAGGTTCAGACTGCAGTGAGCCAAGGTCATACCACTGCACTCCAGCCTGGGTCAGTGTGAGACCCTGTCTCTAAAAACAACAACTGGGAGGAATGGAGAAGATATTGCCTTTTTTTTCCCCCTAATTACTGCACTCCTTGCCACAAGGGATTGATTGGATTTCAGTTCTTTTTAGCTGTCAATATGGTTCTTCCTACAGGGCTCTGGAGGGAATGGCATATTTTAATTGAGGGACATGATACAGTGAAAAGGGACACATAAACTCAGAGGCAGTTGTGTGGAGTGCCTTAGAGAGACCATCGTTGACGTAGAAGTTTTCCAGATCAGAATTCTCCGTTTCTTGGGGGGATTTCTGAAGCATGGAAATAGTGATGCCGACTACTCTATGCCTTTAAAAGTATTAACTCCTTTAATCTCACAACAACCCTATGAAGTAGTCATCATTAAAAGTCACACTTAACAGAAAAGGAAATTGAGGCTTAGAGAGATGAAGTATATATCTGAGAGTCTCCTGTTTCTTAAGTGGTAGAGCTGGGATTTGAAGGCAAGCCCATGTGACCAGAGTCCACATTTCTAATCACCACATTATAGGGGAGATTGTTGCTTCTTTTCAAAACATGCCGCTTAAGGACCACCGCTACAGTAACATGGCTCAGCTATTTTAAAGGGAAGCTACGGATACTGAAACCACATAGTACCTCCGAGAGCCTGTAAGATGCTTGGCTCACTGTTGATGGGTCCGAGTGGATTCTTTTAAGGCTTTTTTTCTAATTTCATTTAACTTCTTTGTAGGGTAGTTCACCCCTGGAGGGAATATTTGAAGAAAAGTAAAAATATCCTGGAACAAAAGTTGTAACTAGTTCAGAAACCCATGTCTCATGCATAATTTATTTTCAGACACTTTCCGTGGCAAACTCCTTGTTAGTCAGAGGGAAAGAAGGAACATTTTCCTTGATGTGTAAACAGTGGTGCTGTCATGGGGCTGCTGAACCAGAAGTTGGAGGGGACATGTCCTCACCTCACTCCTCCCGTAGGGCCGCAGCAGGCAAACTGAAGGACTTTACAAACAAATCCCTAACACATGGGCACAGGCTTTTCACTGGGGATCTGGGTAGCTGGTTGGCCCTCTCTGTTGTCCTGATAATAAGGTATCGAACCAGTTTACAGCAAACACCATTTATTTCTCATGAGTCCATGGGTCATGTGGTCAGTTCTGTTGATCTTGGCTGCACTTGGGCACAGGGGATGTTCTTCTGGTCTTGGCTGGAGCTCATTCTTGTATCTGGTGGGCAGCAGGCCATTAGCTCATCTCAGTCAGCCTCAGCCACATCTCATCCTCCAGTGACCACCTGAGGCTTGTTCTCCTGGTGTCATAGAGAAGCAAGAGAAGAAGTGGAAATGCGCAAGCACCTTTTCAAGCTTTGGTCAGCGTGGAGGCACTACAAAGTTAAGGGCAAAGGATGTGGATATTCTTCAGTGAGACCTTGCTGCCTTGATTGTGAAAATTCCTATGCTAGGATCATATCAGGAAGTAGCAAATGTTAGAGTCTGCTGGTCTCCAGTATTCGTCATTAATGGAACTGATGGTTTCTAATTTTTTTTGCATATCAAGAGCACCTCTGGAGATGTTTCAACATATATCTGCTTAAGAATCACTTCCAGAAGTTCTGTTCTGGGAGTTCTTGGGAGGGTCCAGTCATCTGTATTTTGAAAATGCCCCGTGGAGGGGCCACGGTAGAGAAACACTGTGGGAAATATTTGGTGACTTGAGTATTTAGTAGATGTTCTGGTGATTCCTAAGCAGTGCCAGGATGACTCCCCGGGGTCTGGAGAACTGGATCTGTGGAGGAGGACAGGAGAGGGAGAAGAGCTTCCACCCAGAGAAGTTGACAGCAGACAGATGTTACAAGCTGCCAGCTCCTTTGCAAACAGCCCAGGATGAGCTGAGCCCTGGACTTGAGGAGCATTTCCACAACTTGCCATCTCCTAGCTGTGTGTGGAGAGAACACCTTCCTCGCCTGAGACACAACAGAAGGTTGCTTTTGAGATGAATGTGGGGCCGTCACAACCAGTTTCAAAAAGTAAAGAAGTCCAGCAGCCCTCATGGCAGCAGGAGGAGAAACCCTAAAATCATCAGAGACCTTAGGATGCATCATTGAGAGGGTCCCTAAACCTGGCTGTGCCTCACATTGAATCTGGATCGATGATTAAACATACGACTCTGAAAGGCAGGTTCCTATCCACCCAGGATAGTTAGTTTTGTCTGCCACCCTGGCTAGGTCATGGTGCCCAGATATGTGATCTAACATTGTTCTGGTTGTTTCTGTGAGGGTGTATTTTTTGGATGAGATTAACATTTAAATCGGACTTTCATTATATGAAAAAGACACATGCACACGCGTTTATAGCAGCATAATTTGTAATTACAGAATTATGGAACCAACCTAAATGCCCATCAGCCAATGAGTGGAAAGAAAATGTGGCATGTATGCACCATGGAATACTACTCAGCCATGAAACGGAATGAAATAATGGCCTTTGCGGCAACTTGGCTGGAACTGGAGGCCATTATTCTAAGTGAAGAAACTCAGGAATGGAAATCCAAATATCATATGTTCTTACTTATAAGTGAGAGCTAAGCTATGAGGATGCAAAGGCATAAAAATGATATAATGGGCTTTGGGGATTTTGGGGGAAGGATGGGAGGGGTGAGGGATAAAAGACTACACATGGGGTACAGTGTACACTGCTCAGGTGATGGTGCACCAAAATCTCATAAATCACCACTAAAGAACTTATCCATGTAACCAAACACCACCTGTTTCCCCAAAACTAGTGACATAAAATTACAGAAATAAATTGGACTTTGAGTAAAGCACATTATCATCCCTTCTGTGGGTGGGCCTCACTCAATCAGTTGAAGGCCTTACTAGAGCAGAAAGACCCAGCTCTCCTGAGCAAGAGGGGATTTGGCCAGCAGTCGACTTTCAGACCTCAACGGCAGCATTGACTGTTCCCTGGGTCTCCGGCCTGCCAGCCCACTCTACAGATTTTGAACTTACCAAATCTCTACAGTTGCATGAGCCTATTCCTTAAAATCTCTCTCTCTCTCTAAACACACACATACACACACACACGTGCACACACACACACATACACACACCCTGTTGGTTCTGTTTTCCTGGAGGGCCCTAACTAATGCACTCCCCTCAATTCTGGTAAGTTCAGGTTCAGTAGGTTTACAGAGAGGCCTGGAACTGCTGTGAACCGAACCTTCATAGCAACCTTGTGAGTTGGGTGAAATTATCTGCTCACCAGATGGTTAGTACCTTGTTCAAGGTCACCCAGCTCATAGGTCTGGTCCCCGAGTCCATGTTCACAGTCTTCAACCCTTGCTGCTTCCAATTCCTCACATTCATAGGAGTCAGTTATTTTCCATAACTTTACAGAGTTTGTTACCACTACCCTAGAGGCCAGTCTCTGCAGGGCCAGTGAAAAGAATGATGATCGCTCAGGCTCTCCTGTAGTCTCCACAGACCATGTGGACCAGATGAAAGTAAGCTGGTCCCCTTACTGCATTCATCGGCAGAGGCAGAGCAGATTCTCATGGCCTGACTTTCTCAGCAATAAAGATTTATGGACTCTGGGGAGTTTTGCTATGAGAAGTCACCAAATCATTGATTGTTCTGACAGAAACAATTTGGGTTTTCATAATATCCTTCTCCTCTCATTAACGTAACAAGGAACTCTGGGATTGTAGGATGTGCGAGAGTCAGGAAAGCGAATTGGGATATGGGTTTGGGGCTGTGAGTAACAGAGACCCACTATAACGTGACTGAAACACGATGGGGCTCACTCCGCCTTGGGAAGCCTGTCCAGGCTGGCACGGGGTGGGTGGGACTCGGCCTCACAAAGCTGTCTAGAGATCCAGGCTCCTCCCATCTTTGGAGCTCTGTCATTTTTAGGGAATTTCCTTGTCCATGTGGACCATGAGGACGTCACATCATGACCTTCTTTCAAGTAGCAGAATGGAGGAGGCAAGAGGAAAAGGGTCATTTCCTTGAAGAAAGTGACCCAGAAGTCACACACACCACTTCCCCTTAACTCTTTGGCCAGATCTTAGGCAAATGGCAGAATCTAGTCTTGATTCTGTGGGGCTATGTGCTCAGCTCAGCACCAGGGATTTTATTCCAGAGAAATGGGAGTGAGGACATTGGAGGACAGCTGCAGATCTCTGTGTCACGAGGGATGTCAGTCAGCAGAGCAACCTGTGCAGGACATGCAGCCCTGATGTGCACTCTGGAAAACTAAGGGCAGGAATGTGAGGTGGGAGAAGAGCAAGAAGAGGTGTCACAGGTTGAATGATATTAAATGGATCCTGGAGGAGGCTGGGCATGGTGTGGGTTGTGGGGAGCTCAGAAGTGCTGGGCGTTGGCTTTATGGAACAACCCAGTAGGTACCAATCTGAATTTATTCATTCATTCAACTGGAATTCATTTAGCACCTACCATGTACGTAGTCGGTTGTTATGTGCTGAAGGGAATAAATTGTGGGGGTGTGTGTAGTGTGTCAGTTGTGAAGACATGCTCAGTACAGCTAAAAGAAATCTTGCTTTTTCTCTGCATTCCTGCCTGAGAGTCCCTCAAAGCCCTGATCACCTAAAACCTTATATGGTAGTTGCCTGTACATGTATCTTACACAGTTGTATTCTTGAAGACAAGGCTCCTGTCCTTCTGGTTTCTGCAACTGCTACATTACTTAGCATGGGGTCAGATTCATGTTAGCTAGCAGCAAGGATTAGTTCACATGAGACTGGCAACCACAAATACCATGGGCTATGATTTTCATAATGTGTGAGCCGAAATTCTCACTGCTGAGCATGGGATAAAGACATGTGGAGAAGACCAGAGAAAGGCCGTGACAGGTGTGACATGCTTGTCACATCAGAGCACCCTCAGTGCCCAGTGGGTGAGCATTGTAATGGACGTAGTTAGAACGCTGGTTTTCGACTTTGGCTGTACGCTGAAATTGCTTGCGGAGGTTAAAACATCCTGTTGCCTCGGTCCCACCCCCCGGAATTTCTGAAGTGCAGCTTGGCATTTGTTTTTTTAACAGCTCTCCAGATGATTCTAATGTGTAGCCAAGCTGAGGATCACTGAGTGGGAGAATAGTGCAGGTGGGGAGGCATTTTCACTTTCCCTGTTCTCGAGGGTATGATTTAGAGAGCCATAATTTTCCAAATGGTTGCAGAGTAAAAGCAATAATTTGCCGACAGGTGCCCAAGTGGACTGAAGGAGTTACTTCGCAAATTCCAGAGAGATGGTCAGCCCAGCAGGATGACTCATTGCAAGTAATCCACGAGCCACGTGTTTTTCGTGGTGGGAACTCTGCTTCCAGATGCTTCATTTTCCAGAATGTGATGAGAAGTAAAGATTCTGGTTTTCAGCCCCCAGAATGCTCATCCTTCCAGCCACTCATTTTTGCCCTTTTCCAAATTGCTGAAGAAGCAAGAAACATTTCTGGGTCCTGTTTCTGGGCCACAAAATGGGCCAATCTTACAAATCCTAATAGCCTCTTATTCTTGGTAGCATCCAGTCTCTGCCTCTCACTCTTTCCAACTCCTACGGCTCCTCTCTAAAGGTAAAACCACACCAGCCTGTACCTAGGTGGGGACAATAAGAGAGAATTCCTCTGAGCTCCCAGCTTGTGCTGAATTAATTCGCATGCTCCAGACATATCTTCTCCCCACGGAAAAGCTGCGTTGCCAAGTTATCATGCTGGCTCCATTTGTAACTTCTATGGGACTTGTTATTCCTTAAGCAATTTGGGGCATTGGTCCTCCTCCAGAACTGAGTTTCACTGGCTCTGATTTCTAAGCTGTCTCTGTGGCACAGACAATTACACAACTCATGGAGTTTTGTTTCATTAGGATAAGACCCGGCAGTAGACAAGAAAATGCACTGAATAAGTTAAATGTGCTATACAAATGCAAAGTGCCATTATTATAAAGGGATAGAAAAGCCATCCTGTTTCCTTTCTGTATCAGCCAAATGGTCAAAGCAGTGATGAGATTCTGGAGGACAATGATCACCGATTATAGCACAAGGAGGTAGGCGGGGAACACGCAGCAAGAACAGCTCTGCTATTGTGGCCTTTCAGTGGTGACATCACTGCTGTTACCACTCAGCACACCAGCATAAGGTAGCACCAGTGCCACTGGTGTCCTGGTGGGAACCAAATAAAGGAGCCACTCAGGCAGGATGTACTGATAAATGACAAACTATATGTCTTCTGAGAGAAACTGTAGAATTCTCTGCGTGAGCTAGACTTTAATACATGCTGTTGGGTACTTCACATATTTTTTGATAGTGGTGATACCAATTGCCAATGTTGGGTCATTCTGAGTTATTGATAATGTATTTCAAGCACACATATTCTAGACTTTAAAAGGAAGATGGGTGTAGGCGGAATTCAGAAGGTATAATAATTTGTAAAAAGCATGGTTTCCTTAGCAGACTAGAAGATGAGTAAGGGCACTAACTGTGAATCTTGTTCACTGTGCAGAACTCTGCCTACAGCTAGTGCAGCACATAGCCAGTAATGCTTTGCTGATGGAACGAATGAATGAGTCAATGAGTGGAACAAACTCCATGATGACTACTACATGCTTTCCATGTGCTACGTGCTTTACAAGTGTTTCACTTGTTCTTACCACACTGCTGTGATGTGGAGATGAGGAGATGAGACTTGGAGGGCTATGAGGTCACTTAGTAAGTGCAAGGTCTGGATTCGCCCCAAATCCCTGCCCTTTCTAATAGTCCTTGTGTTTCCATGCTCTAGGGATTAAAGACGTTTCCCTACTTTTCCCAGAATATTTCCACGTCTTTGAGTTTTTCAGAGCAAGCTTGGCACCATCCCTGGACATTCCCGGGCATATCCATTCCCAGGATCCACTGTTGTCCTCATGCGAACAGGCCCCATTCTCTTCTGTAGACTGACTACCATCTCTTCTCCACTGATTCTCACCCTTCAAGTAAAAAATGGGCTAAGAAGTTTTGACCAAAGGCATCGTTTCAACCTCAAGAGACTGTTGAAACTGATGTCTTGAGAGAAAGAACCTTCAGAGGACACTGTACCCCCTTCTCCTGGCCCTTTGGCAGCTGAGTGTCAGCCAGGGCTGCCATAACACAGCAGCCGGGTGGCCTTAGCCACAGGCATTCATCTCACAGGTCTGGAGGCTGGAAGTACTAGATCAAGGTGTCGGCAGGGCTGGTTCCTTCTGAGAGTTCTCCGCTTGGCTTGTGGATGGCCACCTTCTCACTGTCTCCACATCATCATTCCTCTGTGTATCTGTGTTCTAATTTCCTCTTCTTTTAGGACACTAGTCATACCAGGTTAGGGTCTGTAGGATAAATCCATCTGACAGCAATAATTTAAGCATACCTTTAGAATGGCCCTATATGGCAGATGCATCTGAAGGTGTGTTCCAAGCTGGGGAACCTGTGTGTGGCCAACCTAGAGTTTCAGACCTTATCTATGATAAAAATCTGAGCCCCTCACCCCCTACCTGTCCCACTTGTCAGGGACATGAACTATGCAGAGGACTGGGGCCCTGAGCTTTGGGTTGAATGAACATTGCCGTGTGGGGATCATTAGGGGAGAGTGTTAAGTGAAAATGTTTTATAAGCTGCGTGAGGTTTACAGGAGGTTGTGGTTTTCTTGCCCACCCTGCTGCCACTGGGCCCTGTGGTTATCTTGTCTGGCCCACCACCTACTGAACTGTAGGAAGGTGGATGTGTTGTCCAGCCCATTGCCACTGCACTGTAGGAAGGCGGATATTTTGTCCAGCCCGTCGCCACTGGACCATTTCTGTATGTAAGGCGGTTCTCTTGTCCAGCTTGCCACCACTGGACTCTCTCCCCTGTATGGAGGGCCCCAATACAACCCCATGTCTCCTTTGCTAGCTCTGGGTCTCTTCTTCAGACTCTTGAATCTGGTACCCTCCCTACTGAGGTTAATAGGGTTTTGGCATAATAGGACCCACCCTAATGACCACATTTAACCTAGTTGCCTCTCTAAAGACTCTGTCTCCAAATACTTACTGTCCCATTCTGAGGTACTGGGGGTTAGGGCTTCCACATACAAAATTTGGGAGGACATGTTTCAGTCTCCAATAGGATCTCTGCACCAGAGAAGAGTTTTCAGGGAAACAGCATCCCATTGGTTAGGAGAAATGATTTACCTGCCCTTGAATTCGGTTCTTTGGTGAATGGCAAATAGAGTGAATAGTGAGTTTCCGGGTTTTAATTTTCCTAGCACTTTCTCATTATCCCAGATGTGCTTCAGAGAAAGAAAGGGCAAGACTTGGATCCTGTTTCATTGGGTTTTATTGTTTATCAAGATCAAAAGCAAAGTTATCCTCAGTAAAGCCCGTGAAGACTTTCCCCCATCCTTCTCCTGGAGAAAGGGTCCAAACAGAAGGGACTGGGTCCTGCCTCTCCATGCTACCACACCCCTTACAGGCAGCAGAGTGCAGAGCCTGTCCCCTGGACCTAGACGGTTGGCTCAGCACATGTTGGACAGGGCGTGGGTCATTCATCATTCTAATTAGCTCCAGTGCCTGTCTCCCCAGCAGGCACAGAGTCAGGACAAAATCCACGTCTGCCATGTGAACTTCTGCAGAGGTGCCAATTGCTGAGTAGGGCCGAAGTCATGTAATTATTGTAACTATTTTTGTTTATGGGACATCCCTTCCCAGGAGATCCCAGGCACTTCATTGCCCAGAAGTTGTCACTTGAAAGCAGGACGGCATTGACCCATGTTGGGGCTGAAGGAAGTGATGAAGGGCCCTGACCACCCATAGTGCTCTGCTGGCTGCCTGGAAGCCATGGCATGCACAAGCTTCTGGAGAGGCCACTGTGGGGTGTCACACTGCTATGCAGAGAGTGGAAGTGGGGCTCAAGTTCTTTTTTTTTTTTTTTTTTTTGTGGGAGGAGGTAAGGTTAGCTAGACATGGAAGATTGGTTCTCAGTGGCTATCTTTGTGCTGCTATAACAAAATACCATAGACTCAGTGGCTTAAACAACACAAATATATATCTCACAACTATGGAGGCTGGGAAGTCCAAGATTAAAGTGCCAGACAATCAGCATCGTAGAGGGCCACTTCCTGGTTCATAGACAGCTATTTTCTGGCTGCAGCCTCACATGGTGGAGGGGCAAGCTCTCTTTGCACCCTTCATCAGGGCACTAATCCCATTCACAAGGGCTCCACCTTCATGTTGTCATCTAATCCTAATAACCTTCCAGAGACCCCACTTCCTAACACCATCACATTAGAGGGTAGGGTTTCAACATGTGAATTTTTGGGGGAGATGTTCAGCTCGTAACAGAAGCTTAAGTTTTTTTTTCTATAACAACATTTATTAAGGTATTCTATGTGGTATAATATGCCAGACATTGTACAAAGTGCTTGGTTGGATGATCTCACTCGCGACAGCCCTGGGATGTAGACATCATTATGGTACCCTCTACACTGAGGAGGAAATTGAGGGACAGAGAAGTTAAGTATCGTAAGCTAGTACATGCAAAGCCAGGATTTAAATCCAGGCAGTCTTTCCTTGGAGCATGCTATTTCATTTTTCTATATTAATTGTTTTAGTTATAAAATTAATATATTCATATTTTCACTAGTAAAATGACGCAAAGTTGATATGAAGAAAATATTAATAAGCTGCCTCACCCTTCTCCTTCCTATCTGACATAAAAGCTGGGTTTGTATCCTCCCATTATGCTGTATCTCCATGAGCGTTTAATAGACAAATACATGTATGCACAGATATACACTCCAACTCGGTTTTTTTTGCTTCTCTTTCCTAATAACGGAAACATTGTTTTCCTATAACTAGTTTTTTCCCCACGTACCATTACATCACCGATACCCCTGTAGGTCAATAGCTATAGGTTTCTCTTAAAAATAATTATGATTTTGAAGGGGCACGCCCAAGATGGCCGAATAGGAGCAGCTCCAGCCTCTAGCTCCCAGCATGAGTGACACAGAAGACGGGTGATTTCTGCATTTTCAACTGAGGTACCAGGTTCATCTCACTGGGGCATGTCGGACAGTTGGTGCTGGTCCGTGGGTGCAGCCCGACCAGCGAGAGCTGAAGCAGGGCGAGGCATCACCTCACCTGGGAAGTGCAAGGGGAAAGGGAATTCCTTTTCCTAGCCAAAGGAAATTGAGACACACAACACCTGGAAAATTGGGTAACTCCCACCCTAATACTGTGCTTTACCAAGGGTCATAGCAAACAGCACACCAGGAGATTATATCCTACTCCTGGCTCGGAGGGTCCCATGCCCATGGAGCCTCCCTCATTGCTAGCACAGCAGTCTGAGATGTAACTGCAAGGCCGCAGCGAGGCTGGGGGAGGGGCGCCCGCTATTTCTGTGGCTTAAGTAGGTAAACAAAGCCTCTGGGAAGCTCGAATTAGGTGGAGCCTACCACAGCTCAAGGAGGCCTGCCTGCCTCTATAGACTCCACCCCAGGAGACAGGGCATAGCTAAACAAAAAGCAGCAGAAACCTCGGCAGAGGTAAACGTCCCTGTCCGACAGCTTTGAAGAGAGCAGTGGGTCTCCCAGCTCTGGTTGAGATCTGAGAACAGACAGACTGCCTGAGTAGCCTAACTGGGAGACATCCCCCACTAGGTACAGACCGACACCTCACACCTCACACGGCTGGGTACACCCTTGAGACGAAGCTTCCAGAGCAAGAATCAGACAACAACACTCGCTGTTCAGCAATATTCTATCTTCTATAGCCTCCACTGCTGATACCCAGGCAAACAGGGTCTGGAGTGGACCTCAAGGAAACTTCAGCAGACCTGCAGCTGAGGGTCCTGACTGTTAGAAGGAAAACTAACAAACAGAAAGGACACCCACACCAAAACCCCATCATATGTCACCATCATCAAAGACCAAAGGCAGATAAAACCACAAAGATGGGGAAAAAGCAGTGCAGAAAAGCTGGAAATTCAAAAAATCAGAGTGCCTCTCCCCCTCCAAAGGAACGCAGCTCATCGCCAGCAACGGAACAAAGCTGGACGGAGAATGACTTTGACGAGTTGAGAGAAGAAGTCTTCAGTCGATCAAGCTTCTCAGAGATAAAGGAGGAACTATGTAACCAGTGCAAAGAAACTAAAAACCTTGAAAAAAGATTTGACTAAAGGCTAACTAGAATAACCAATGTAGAGAAGACCTTAAAAGAACTGATAGAGATGAAAACCATAACACGAGAACTATGTGACAAATGCACAAGCTTCAGTAACTGACTTGATCAACTGGAAGAAAAATTATCAGCAATTGAAGATCCAATGAATGAAATGAAGCAAGAAGAGAAGTGTAGAGAAAAAAGAGTAAAAAGAAATGAACAAAGCCTCCAAGAAATATGGGATTATGTGAAAAGACCAAATCTACGTCTGATTGGTGTGCCTGAAAGTGATGGGGAAAATGGAACCAAGTTGGAAAACACTCTGCAGGATATCATCCAGGAGAACTTCCCCAACCTAGTAAGGCAGGCCAACATTCAAATTCAGGAAATACAGAGAACACCACAAAGATACTTCTCCAGAAGAGCAACTCCAAGACACATAATTGTCAGATGCACCAAAGTTGAAATGAAGGAAAAAATCTTAAGGGCAGCTAGAGAGAAAGGTCGGGTTACCCACAAAGGGAAGCCCATCAGACTAACAGCAGCTCTCTCAACAGAAACTCTCCAAGTCAGAGGAGAATGGGGGCCAATATTCAACATTCTTAAAGAAAAGAATTTTAAACCCAGAATTTCATATCCAGACAAACTAAGTTTCATAAGTGAAGGAGAAATAAAATCCTTTACAGACAAACAAATGCTTAGAGATTTTGTCACCACCAGGCCTGCCCTACAAGAGATCCTGAAGGAAGCACTAAACATGGAAAGGAACAACAGGTATCAGCCATTGCAAAAACATGCCAAAATGTAAAGTCCACTGATGCTAGGAAGAAACTGCATCAGCTAACGAGCAAAATAACCAGCTAATATCATAATGACAGGATCAAGTTCACACATAACAATATTATCCTTAAATGTAAATGGACTAAATGGTCCAATTAAAAGACACAGACTGGCAAATTGGATAAAGAGTCAAGACCCATCAGTTTGCTGTATTCAGGAGACTCATCTCACAGGCAGAGACACACATAGGCTCAAAATAAAGGGATGGAGGAAGATCTACCAAGCAAATG
>NC_045434.1:81442799-81543491 GCF_002776525.5 Piliocolobus tephrosceles
AAAAAAAGCAGGGGTTGCAATCCTAGTCTCTGATAAAACAGACTTTAAACCATCAAAGATCAAAAGAGACAAGGCCATTACATAGTGGTAAAGGGATCAATTCGTCAGGAAGAGCTAACTATCCTAAATATATATGCACCCAATACAGGAGCACCCAGATTCATAAAGCAAGTCCTTAGAGACTTACAAAGAGACTTAGATTCCCATACAATAATAATGGGAGACTTTAACACCCCACTGTCAACATTAGACAGATCAATGAGACAGAAAGTTAACAAGGATACCCAGGAATTGAACTCAACTCTGTACCAAGCAGACCTAATAGACATCTACAGAACTCTCCACTCCAAATCAACAGAATATACATTCTTCTCAGCACCACATCACACTTATTCCAAAATTGACCACATAGTTGAAAGTAAAGCACTCCTCAGCAAATGTAAAAGAACAAAAATTATAACAAACTGTCTCTCAGACCACAGTGCAATCAAACTAGAACTCAGGACTAAGAAACTCAATCAAAACTGCTCAACTACATGGAAACTGAGCAACCTGCCCCTGAATGACTACTGGGTACATAACAAAATGAAGGCAGAAATAAAGATGTTCTTTGAAACCAATGAGAACATAGATACAACATACCAGAATCTCTGGGACACATTTAAAGCAGTGTGTACAGGGAAATTTATAGCTCTAAATGCCCACAAGAGAAAGCAGGGAAGATCTAAAATTGACACCCTAACATTACAATGAAAAGAACTAGAGAAGCAAGAGCAAACACATTCAAAAGCTAGCAGAAGGCAAGAAATAACTAAGATCAGAGCAGAACTGAAGGAGATAGAGACACAAAAAAACCCTCCAAAAAATCAATGAATCCAGGAGCTGATTTTTTGAAAAGGTCAGCAAAATTCATTGACCGCTAGCAAGACTAATAAAGAAGAAAAGAGAGAAGAATCAAATAGATGCAATAAAAAATGATAAAGGGGATATCACCGCCGACCCCACAGAAATACAAACCACCATCAGAGAATACTGTAAACACCTCTACGCAAATCAACTAGAAAATCTAGAAGAAATGGATAATTTCCTGGACACTTACACTCTCCCAAGACTAAACCAGGAAGAAGTTGAATCCCTGAATAGACCAATAGCAGGGTTTGAAATTGAGGCAATAATTACTAGCCTACCAACCAAAACAAGTCCAGGACCAGACAGACTCACAGCCGAACTCTACCAGAGGTACAAGGAGGAGTTGGTACCATTCCTTCTGAAACTATTCCAATCAATAGAAAAAGAGAGAATCCTCCCTAATTCATTTTACGAGGCCAACATCATCCTGATACCAAAGCCTGGCAGAGGTACAACAAAAAAAGAGAATTTTAGACCAATATCCCTGATGAACATCGATGCAAAAATCCTCAATAAAATACTGGCAAACCGAATCCAGCAGCACATCAAAAAGCTTATCCACCATAATCAAGTGGGCTTCATCCCTGGAATGCAAGGCTGGTTCAACATATGCAAATCAATAAACATAATCCAGCATATAAATAGACCAAAGACAAAAACCACATGATTATCTCAATAGATACAGAAAAGGCCTTTGACAAAATTCAGCAGCCCTTCATGCTAAAAACGCTCAATAAATTCGGTATTGATGGAATGTATCTCAAAATAATAAGAGCTATTTATGACAAACCCACAGTCAATATCATACTGAATGGGCAAAAACTGGAAGCATTCCCTTTGATAACTGGCACAAGATAGGGATGCCCTCTCTTCCCACTCCTATTCAACATAATGTTGGAAGTTCTGGCTAGGGCAATCAGGCAAGAGAAAGAAATAAAGGGTATTCAGTTAGGAAAAGAAGAAGTCAAATTGTCCCTGTTTGCAGATGACATGATTGTATATTTAGAAAACCCCATTGTCTCAACTCCAAATCTCCTTAAGCTGATAAGCAACTTCAGCAAAGTCTCAGGATACAAAATCAATGTGCAAAATTCACAAGCATTCTTATACACCAATAACAGACAAACAGAGAGCCAAATCATGAATGAACTCCCATTCACAACAGCTTCAAAGAGAATAAAATACTTAGGAATCCAACTTACAAGGGATGTAAAGGACCTCTTCAAGGAGAACTACAAACCACTGCTTAGTGAAACAGAAGAGTACACAAACAAATGGAAGAACATACCATGCTCATGGATAGGAAGAATCCATATCGTGAAAATGGCCATACTGCCCAAGGTAATTTATTGATTCAATGCTGTTCCCATTCAGCTACCAATGAGTTTCTTCACAGAATTGGAAAAAACTGCTTTAAAGTTCATATGGAACCAAAAAAGACCCTGCATTGCAAAGACAATCCTAAGCCAAAAGAACAAAGCTGGAGGCATCACGCTACCTGACTTCAAACTATACTACAAGGCTACAGTAACCAAAACAGCATGGTACTGGTACCAAAACAAAGATATAGATCAATGGAACAGAACAGAGTCCTCAGAAATAATACCACACATCTACAGCCATCTAATCTTTGACAAACCTGACAAACAAGAAATAGGGAAAGGATTCCCTATTTAATAAATGGTGCTGGGAAAATTGGCTAGCCATAAGTAGAAACCTGAAACTGGATCCTTTCCTTACTCCTTATACGAAAATTAATTCAAGATGGATTAGAGACTTAAATGTTAGACCTAAAACCATAAAAACCCTAGAAGAAAACCTAGGTAATACCATTCAGGAAATAGGCATGGGCAAGGACTTCATGTCTAAAACACCAAAAGCAATGGCAACAAAAGCCAAAATTGACAAATGGGATCTAATTAAACTAAAGAGCTTCTGCACAGCAAAAGAAACTACCATCAGAGTGAACAGGCAACATACAGAATGGGAGAAAGTTTTTGCAATCTACTCATCTGACAAAGGGCTAATATCTAGAACCTACAGAGAACTCAATCAAATTTACAAGAAAAAAACAACCCCATCAAAAAGTAGGGAAAGGATATGAACAGACACTTCTCAAAAGAGGACATTTATGCAGCCAACAGACACATGAAAAAATGCTCATCATCACTGGCCATCAGAGAAATTCAAATCAAAACCACAATGAGATACCATCTCACACCAGTTAGAATGGCAATCATTAAAAAATCAGGAAACAACAGGTGTTGGAGAGGATGTGGAGAAATAGGAACACTTTTACACTATTGTTGGGACTGTAAACTAGGTCAACCATTGTGGAAAACAGTGTGGCGATTCCTCTAGGATCTAGAACTAGAAATACCATTTGACCCAGCCATCCCATTACTGGGTATATACCCAAAGGATTATAAATCGTGCTGCTATAAAGACACATGCACACGTATGTTTATTGCGGCACTATTCACAATAGCAAAGACTTGGAATCAACCCAAATGTCCATCAGCGACAGACTGGATTAAGAAAATGTGGCACATATACACCATGGAATACTATGCAGCCATAAAAAGGGATGAGTTCGTGTGCTTTGTAGGGACATGGATGCAGCTGGAAACCATCATTCACAGCAAACTATCCCAAGAACAGAAAACCAAATACCGCATGTTCTCACTCATAGGTGGGAATTGAACAATGAGATCACTTGGACACAGGAAGGGGAACATCACACACCAGGTCCTATTGTGGGGAGGGGGTAAGGGGGAGGGATAGCATTAGGAGATATACCTAATGTAAATGACGAGTTAATGGGTGCAGCACACCAACATGGCACATGTATACATACATAACAAACCTGCATATTTTGCACATGTACCCTAGAACTTAATAATAAAAAAAATTACATAAGCTTCCATAATATTCCGTAGTACACAGAATTTAGTAATTTTCATATTTATGGACCTTATGCATGCTTTCAGTTCTGTTTGGCCCCAACCCTGCAATAAACACCTTTGTGGGCTTATATCCCAGGAGTGAGATTGTCAGGCAAAAGGGTATATGAATTTGTACTTTTCTAAAAATTGCCAGATTACTTTCTCAAAAAGGTCAAAGCAGATGTATTCCCACTGGTAGTATAAGAGGGTATCTGTTTCCCCACACCAGTGTCACCATGACTAGATGTTCCAGGGTAGCCCATGGGCTGGCCTGTCGCCCAGGCGGTCTTCTGTCCTCAACCCCAGGCGCAGCCCCAGGTAGATGCAGAATTGAGCAGTCAGGAACTTCTTCTCAGAGACCCGCTTTCTCAATCTCAGCAGCACATTTCAATCCACTGGGGGACGTTTAAAACCCAAGGATCCAGATGTGGGACCGCACCCCCAGAGAGTCGCACTTGATTGGTCAAGGGGGCACAGACAGTGGTGTATTCAAAAGTCCTCAGAGGATTCTGATGGCCTGCCAAGGTGGAGACTTCTACTAGAGACCTTGAAGACACCAAGATTGTAACTTCCCTTTCCCCTCTCTTCCTCTCTTCCCTTCCCCCTCATTTCTTCCCCACTCCTTGGGCCCTCTCCTTGCCGGTCATGGGAGACTCCACTGAGATAGCATCCTCTACCTTTACTGTCCTGGGCCTGCAGAAACACATTGGTTGTAAGGGCTAGCTTTTAATTTCCATGTCTGAACCTCATCATTGAATTGGAAACTCAGGAGGTGAGGTTAGGGCCTCAGCATTTTATAAATGCTGCCAAGATAGCTCCAGTGTGCAGGCAGGGGCAAACCATTGCCCTGTTTCTTTCCAGAGCCGGAAACACTTCTGATCTCTCAAGGTCCATCTGTTCTGGCTGGTTAAAACCCTTTTTCTACCTGTTGGAGGGGCCGGGAGATTTTGAGGAGCCGGTGACCTAGTGTCTGTGCATCCCACATGGGCCTGTGCTCATGAGAGGAGAGGGCTGGCCAAGGTAGACGTGACCACCAGACCAGCTGAGCCATGACAGACAGCTTAAATGTGTTAATGAACATGAAGCCTGCTTAGCAGAGGGGCTCCAACTTTGCTGCACATTAGAATTACCTGCGGGAAATTTAAAAAATCCTGATGCCCAGAATTCATCCCAAACCAATTAAGTCATAATCTCTGGGGATGAAACTCAGCATCAGTATTTTACAAAACTCCCCAAGTGACTCCAGTGTGCAGCTAAGTTGGAAAACTCAGTGCCCTAGAGAGCATTTTGCAATGTTAGTTATCATGGTTGGGGCACTGAGTTTCGTCAGCCTGGCTGTGCTGATGGGCACCTACTGCTTTCCTATTAGCGTTGCTGCCTTTACCTGCCTGGTTGCCTCGAAATTTCAAGCCTCCCTACCCAGTTCTTGAGCTAAGAATAGAGTTTCCAAAGCAATTTGTTTCCTAAAAGATAGAAGTTCATCTTTTTTCATGAGGCAAAAATATTCCTAGTATTTTTATACATGTGAACATTTCCTGGTTCTGCAGGATTCTGTTGACTCTATTAGTCCCATCAGCCACTGCCAGCTCATTCAGCACGCAGCAGGTATTTAGGCAGAACAAGGTGAGCACCTGCATATTCTCCCTGCAGCACACATGAGGCCTCCCACCTCAGCCCGCAACGTGTTCCAACTCAAAGTGAGCAATGGTGTACCGATCCTGCCATGAATGAGGCCAGAGTTTCAGTGGATTGGATCCTGCAGTACACCTCTCAGAAGTGCGCCTTCGGTGGACTGAGAACACGAGGTAGGGGCATGGGTCACACCAGTGCACACTGCAGGTAGTAAGGTGCAGGGTGGCAGGTGGAAGGACGGTGTATGTCCTGCCTGGTGTGAGCAGGCTGCATCACCTACAGAGCAGGACCTCCATGAGTCTCTGGTCATCAAAGAGGAATGGAGACACAGCCCCTTCTCTCCTGGAAGCAGCAGCATGGGAACGATGAGAAGGCTCTCTCCAGGGCGCTGTGGCCCTGCAGGGTCCTAACAGCTCTGAAAGCCAGCAGGGGCTTTCTGTGAAAGCTAAAGTCAGCAGCAGATAATATGATGCAGGATTATGCACATTCGAATCCCCTAGGGAGCTTTTAAACTCAGGGATCCAGAGGCAGGGCACCATCCCCCGAGTCTCATTTAACATTTTATTTTGAAAAATGTCAAATATAAGGGGATGTTGGAAGAGCAGCATAATGAACACCTACGTAGCCTTCACCAAGATTCGCCGCTTGTTCACAGTTTGCCGCATTTGCTTTCTCAGCTCTTCCCTATCCCCCGTGTATGTACAGCACATACTTTTTTTTGCTGGACCATTTGATTGTATGCCTCATGGATCTGTATCCCCAGATACACCCTCCAATGTAACCACAATACCATTGTCACACCAAAGAACATGGTTATAATATTGTCACCTAACCATAGTCACATTTCCCCTAGTTTCCCTATAATGTTCTATATAGTTGTTGTTGTTTTTTAAATCCAGGGTCCAATAAAAAATCACACATTGTGCCAGGCACAGTGGCTCACGCCTGTAATCCCAGCACTTTGGGAGACTAAGGGAGACTGAGGCGGGTGGATCACCTGAGGTCAGGAGTTCAAGACCAGCCTGACCAATGTGATGAAACCCTGTCTCTCCTAAAAATACAAAAATTAGCCGGGCGTGGTGGCAGACTACAGTAGCCAGTACTCCCAGCTACTTGGGAGGCTGAGACAGGAGAATTGCTTGAACCTGGGAGGCGAAGGTGGGAAGGTGGCAGTGAGCCGAGATCGCACTGCTGCACTCCAGCCTGGGCAAGAGCGAGACTCCCTCTAAAAAAAAAAAAAAAAAAATCACACATTTCATCTAGTTGTTGTGTTTTCCATAGTTCCCTTTAATCCAGAACTGTTTCTCCCCCTTTTTCTTGGCACTGACCTCTTCTGAAGAGTGCCAAATGCAGGTAGTTTTTAAAAGTTCCCCATGTATTTCTAATGAGCAGTAGGATTAGGAAGCACTGCAGTCGAAGGCTGCATGGTTTGTTTTCCCCATATAAATATCTGGGAAAATGAACAGGAAGCAGGGCTCTGGCCTGGGGCCCCCTTCATTCTTGGAAAGAGCCACATGTGCCTTCCATGCCCAGCCCTGGCCCCTTTCCACGGTGGTGTTTAGTTTTAGTTATGCAGAGTCACGAGCCACTCTGATCAATACCTTTTCTGGTGGCTCAGCACCTTGGCCTCTTCTTTTCCCCTCCCTCCTGGGATCCCCTGCTCCCATTCTGTGATTTTTGTGCTGGATGTTCAAGGTATTGAGCCTGTGATAGGAGTCGCTTGAGCAACCTCACAGAGGAGGGCGAAAGGAGGGGACGTGGTGGTGTCTGCTCTCTCTGTAGCAGCAGCAGTGAGGGGTTGTTGTGAATCTTCTGCAGAGAGGAATGTCTCTCCCAGGCTGCCACAGTACCTGCTCCAACCACACTGAATTAAGCACCATTCACTTGCCCTTCATCTTCCCTCTTCCTCCACCTTTTTTTTTTTTTAGCTGAACCTACCCATTCTTTAAGACTCAGCTCACATCACACTTCAGGGAAGCTTTTTGCATCCTTCCTCAGTTGGAGTCTGTGTGCTTCTGGGGGCTCCCCTAGCACCCCAGGCTGATGACTACCCTAGCACTTACTAGGCAGCACTGCATTTTTCTTTCTGCAGCTAGACCAGGAGCTGCCGGAGGACAGGGACTGAGTCTGTTATGAGTCCAACACCAGTGCCCGCACATTGTAGGTGTCCAGTAAATGTTCAGTGAATGAAAGCAAAAGAGGTGTGTTCGGTTCTGAGAATTCTACAGTCACAGCTCTCCAGGTTACAATAATAGAATATTAGGGTTAGTGTGGGGACAAAAGTGACTTCATCTTGGATGCTGATCCGCCATGTTCACTTCTGATTAGCCCTAGTCCCAGGAATGGCTCTTGATTCCCACTTTACTTACTGTCCCCACAGTAAGAACATGTCAACCTTGATGTCATCAGACAAATTACAGGCATGATGCACATAGCATCCTTGCCTGTTCTGGAGGGTTGCCTTTGATTGTCTTGCTGGAGCACATGTACCCTCTCCCTGTGGTCTATAAACCTTGGGTCTGAGGAGTAACAGTGCAGAGATCCACCTGTCTTGCAGCTACTCAAGACCACACTTTTATTTGTACGTTCCCTCAATCAATGACCCAATAGCAAAAAACTGGATTTGTCTGCCCCCTTCTTTGGTGTTTCAGCTCCTTCAGCATTTGGGGGCTTTGCATGTATGTCTCTTTAATGGAAAAGCTAGAAAGGACCTTAGTGAATCCTGGCCTGGCTCTTTCCTTGAAGGTAAACAGAAGTGCAGAGAGATAGACCCCACTCAGTGCCACGAAGTGGTAGAGTTAGGACTAAGCCTGTCTCCTGTTTCCCTGAAACCAGGGTTTTGTTCCCTATGATACCATTCACCTTTATTTCATTGGACTGTTTACTGATTTCATATGTCCAAATCCTATTGACTTTTCATTATTCACATGTGGATAATTTTTCATATTATTATATACTTTAAAAATCCAGTCTCTAGTTGGCTGCCACCTTTCCTTTCCTATTTTTTGAGACAGAGTCTTGCTGTGTCACCCAGTCTGGAATGCAGTGGCGTGATCTTTGCTCAGTGCAACCTCTACCTCACAAGTTCAAGCAACCCTCCCACCTCAGCCTCCTGAGTAGCTGGGACGACAGGTGTGTGCCACCACACCCAGCTAATTTTTGTATTTTTAGTAAAGATGAGGTTTCCCCATGTTGTCCAGGCTGGTCTCGAACTCCTGACCTCAAGTAATCCACCTGCCTCAGCCTCCCAAAGTTCTGGGATTACAGGTGTCAGCCACTGGCTGCCTTTCCTTTCTGACCACAGGAAAGAAAAGTTCATTTTAGTCAAAGTTTAAGCACAATGTAGTCAGGAGAGCAAATCTACCGGATGAAAAGCAACAAGCCCAAAACACACTTCAACCATCCCCAACCTCAAATAAGGAATTCTGTGCTGCTTTGAAACATCATGGAGAGACTCTCACATTGGTGTGGATGATTGAGAGTTAACCACAAAGTTCACAGAAGCAGCTTTTCTTCTCTCTCTACCCCATTGTGGGCTTGGCCAATGAGCAACGTGAGTCCTGGGACGGCCCGAGAATATTGCTATTCAAGTGGTCCAATACTTGAATAGTATAGTGAACCAACAGCTTTGGCATCACCTAGGAGCTTGTTATAAACACATAATTTCATGCCCCACCTAGACCTGTGGGATCATAATCTGCATTTTAACAAGATCCTTGTATCCACATTATTTTGAGCAGCATGGCCGAGAACCCTGGCTGTCAAGTTCAGAGCTGACAGGCTGTACCCGCTCTTCAGCAGTAAGTGCTGAATGCAACAAGTGCTGGATGCTTACTGGGCATCCACCTTGTGTGGCCTTTTTGGATGGCACCAAATAAATGAACATCCTGCTTTCATTGTTACCTTGTCCTTATTGACATACCTTTCCCACCTCATCAGTTTCACTCCTCTGGGTGAACCCCTGGTGCTACTGAGACCCTCTCTGTCCACTAGAATTCCCACCATCTCACTGTTGCAGGGTCCTTCTGCCATGCAGCTATCCTCTGACTTACCCCATCCTGCTCCCTGTCTCTGGTCACGCTGCCTCCATGGGCAACTCCTGGTTTTCTCTACCTCCCTTAAGTTCTCCAGCGATCCTGCCATCCCTCAACCCCTTCTCTCTCAGCCATGGATGCTCTTGAGTAAGTGGAGGTTGTTGATGCTGAGTTCCCTATTTTCCCCTCCACTTCCTGTCCTCACCTCTCCAATCCTCCTCTCCCATCTCAGGGCCCCTCTCCTCTCAGGGCCCCCTTTTAATGCTGCCTCATGATTCAGTCCCCCTCTGACTCCCTCTGGAGCATATTCGGACCAGCAGCCTCTTTTGAGTACCTTCTCTCTCATTGTTATCCAGCTCCTTTTTCCCCTCATCTTAAAACACATTTCGTCTTCCTTGTTCTAAAAAATTGCATTGGCCTTGGTAACCCTTCACGCTACCAACCCACACATTTCTTTTTTCATATGTTGCCCAATTCTGGAAAGAGTCCTTTGCACTCCCCGCCTGCGCTTCCTGACTCCTACGCATCTCAGAATCCCTTGCAGTCCAGCAGATGTGCCTCTCCTTCTATTGAAACTGCTGATTGTAGGTCACCAATGATGTCCCAATTGCCAAATCCAATAGACTGACTTGTTTGTTCTGTTCCCCTTTGACCTCTCTGTAGTATGACATGACTAGCCTCCTCCTCCTCTTGGCTTCCTGGTATGAGACCATCTTAGTTTTCCTCCTGTCTTGTGCACGCTCATCTCTCTCCTTCTCCTTTCTCACACCCCAAATACAGGTGTTTATGCACCTTCTGCCCTCATTTTCCTCTTATTCTGTACTAAGAATTGCTATTGGCAGCCTGTGGATCAGAGATGTCCTGCAAATTTGTTTTCATTTGACCCATTTAATATTTTAGGAATCTGAAAACTCCACACAAAAATCTGGGTTCCAAGCTGATTTTGAAAAAACAAAACAAAACAGAACACAGGACATGGCAATAGTGGATTCATATTCTTCAGGACAACAATCAGCTGGAGTGGGTAGCAGATGACCCCTTTAGATGGGATGTCTTCCCTCAGATCACTTCCACGACCACCACGTGCGTCTGTCTAGCACCACATGCTTTTGAGTGTGAGCCACTTGTGCTGAGTAAGTGTGGGCCCTCCCCAGGGCTCATCTCCTCCAATGCCAAAGCATCTATTATCGTTCATTTTCTAGCAGCCCCAAATCTATGCCTCTTCTCCTGCTTTCTCTCTCTTGAATTCCAGGAATGTGCTTCTAACCATCTTGGACATCTTTACCTGGTTTTACTTGTTGTACCTCAAACTCAGTCTTAGGGTTAGGAGTGCTTATGAATCACACTTCTTCACCTCTTTGAGTTTTGAGTCAATTGAGAACAGACACAAGAGTCTAGGTGAGAGCTGAAGAACCATGTGGTATCCAACCAGCTGCATGGAAGGGCATGGCAGGACTCCAGCACCTTTAAGTGTAGGAGAAAGAGTGGGTATCGAAGAACAGTGGGCTCCAGGCTTGTGTTGCCAAGGAGGCTGTCTCTGAACCTGACCACATAAACCTACCACATGCTTGCAGAGGTAGAGAAAGAGGATGCCTGCAGTTTAAGGCCAGACAGGTCCAGGAGCAAGAGAAGCCAGGCCACAGGCTTCCTCCCTAATACTTCCCCAAGATGTGGAAAAGTTGGTGGAAGTTCCTATTTTATGGGTTGAAGCAGAAATGCAGAGAGAGGAAGAGAAGCGTTCAGGGTTCGCTCTTCCTTCAACCTGCCATCTACTCATTACAGTAGTACCCCCTTATCCATGGGGCATATGTTCTGAGATCCCTGGTGGGGATTCCTGAAGCTGCGGATAGTACCAAGCTGCGGTATATCCTATGTTTTTTCCTATTCATGCATGTCTATGATAAAGTTATACTTATAAATTAGGCATAGTAAGATATTAACTTTATTGTCTTTATTATTAATAACTAATAAAATAGAACAATTATAGCAATATACTGTGATAAAAGTTATATGAATGCAGTCTCTCTCAAAATATCTTATTGTACTGTTCTTACCTATTTTCGGATGTGGTTGATCACAGGTAATTTAAATAGTAGAAAGTGAAACTACAGATAAGGGGTACTGCTGAATTGCTTTACAGCCGTGCTCATTCACCCATTTTAGTTAATTGAGACACTGTTTTCCATGTCACTCGGGATTTACACCACATCCCTTGTCTTTCTGTGAATTCTATTTCCTGAGTGCCTCATGAATTACAGCCCTCCTCCTCCAGGCCACTGCTTGAAGAGCTCAGACTCTCGTTTCTTTGCCTGGACTATTACAAAGGCTTCCTAGTTTGTTTGCTTTTTGTTTTTCTTGGTCTTCGTTCAAGTCCCTAGGCCTCCTCCCCCACTCACCCTTCACATTATTGGAATGATCTAAGCAAACCTTGATCGTATATAATTTTCATATCCAGAAATCTCTGGATCCCAGTTCTGGAGAGTAAGTGACCACTAAAGGACTTGGCGTGGCTCCTAAGGTACTCTGTGACTTCCCCTAACATATCTTTTAACCTTAGTGCAATCTGCTTTCTTTCAAACACCCGTTTTCTCAGCCAGCATTTATCAAGTCTTTGCTATGTGCCAAGGAGGGTGCCAGGTGCTGGGAGGAGAGATGCATAAGGCACAGTCACTGCTCTGTGATTCGAGATCGTCATGCCATTACTGACACCACTTTATCACTTGGAATGTTCCTCTCTGTTGGCTAACATGTTATCTTTACATTTCAACTCAAGTGGCATCTCTTCTGTGAAGTCTTTTCTATTCCACTAAAAAAAAAATCTCTGCCCTCTCTATTGTACTGGATTTTTAAAAGCATCTTCTTCCTGCATAATGATATCTTGTGTACCTGTTTTATCTCCCTCACCTGGCCGTAATCTTCCTGAGGGCCAAGGATATACCTTTTTCAATCTTGAGTTCCCCACACAGCCTATGCAGTCCTAGCACATTTGGGGCACTCCGTAGATGATTGTCTTTAAAATTGCATCTCCTCTGAAGCAGAAAATGAAACAAACCCAGAGAAAAATGTTTTAACACACAAATAAATTAAACATGATCCTAGGTATTACTAAATATAGCCGTACAGAGATGAATATGTCATAATTAATTAATAACACATTTGTGAGCCATCTACTATCCCTTTTGAAACAAAGTGGTATTTAACGTATTTAAATAATGTTTCTTCATCTCTTCCTTTTCATTCCTACTGCAGCCAACTTAGGTTTTTAACCTCTCTCTCTTTTTTTTTGGACACAGGGTTTTTGCTCTGTTGCTCAAGCTGGAGTGTAGTCATGTGATTGTAGCTTACTGCAGTCTTGAGCTACTGGTCTCAAGTGATCCTCCCACTTCAGCCTCCTGAGTAGCTGGGATTGTAGGCATGAGCCACAACGCCTAGCTCTAATCATTTTACTTTTAAAAACTAGAGGGTGGGCGCAGTGGCTCACATCTGTAATCTCAACACTTTGTGAGGCTGAGGTGGGTGGATTGCTTGAGTCTAGGAGTTTTAGACCAGCCTGGGCAACATGGCAAAACCTCATTTCTACAAAAAGTACAAAAATTAGCCAGGCGTGGTGGTACCTGCCTGTAGTCCCAGCTACTTAGGAGGCTGAGGTGGGAGGATTGCTTGAGCACAGGAGATCAAGGCTGCAGTGAGCCTTGATCATGCCACTGCACTCCAGCCTGGGTGACAGAGCTGGACCCTGTCTCAAAGAAAAAACAAAAAAAGAACCAGGAAGTTTTCTTGTTGGCTTCTCTAAAGGCTGTTGCCAACTTTTGCCAATCCAGTTATCACAACTCTAATAATTATTTCTGCTAACGCTGCTGTGCACGTCACTCTCATGCTTAGGGGCCTTTGATGCACCTCACCACCTGTTGCATCAGGTCCCAACTCCTTAGCCTGACCTTCATGGCTGTCTCCAAAGGCCCTTTCCCCAGGCTATTGTCCTGGTTCTCCCCAGCTTCAAGCCCAGGCCAGGAACCTCCCCTCCATTCAGGTGCCATATCTTCCCTAGATGATAAAGGCTTGCCTAAAGCCCACTCACTTTCACAACATTGTTAATGACCATTTCAGGTGGGAATAAGTTCTTCTCTCACCTTTAGCAGTTGTTCCCAAACCTGGATGTATATGCACAGCATTTAAAATACAAATCCCTGGGCCCCACCCTCTGAAAATTCTGAAGTAGAACTTGGGAATTTACATTTTTATTAATATCTACGAAGGGATTCTGATGTGCAACAGTCTTGGGAGCCAGTGACTATTGGGACCCTACAATCTGAAGGTCTTGTCCTGCGTATGTTTTTGATGTCTGCTTCTGGATTGTACTCTTCCTAAAAGCAGGATTGCATATGGATCACCTGGCAGGATATCTGCCTCACAGTAATAGGATAAATTACTCAACAAGTATTTGTTCAATGAATGAATAAATACATGCATGAGAGACTCCTTTGAAGAGGTGAGACTTGAAGGATAGTAGGAACTTAGAATGTAGCCAGGAGTTGAGAGGAGGAAATTCAAGCAGAAAGAAGAGTGTCCAGTATCAATATTTTGTGCAAGATGCAGGTGATAATCAGACCTCTGGGGACTTACTTTGAAATCTCTTTGCTTCCAGGGTTTAAAATATTCCTCATTGATTAAATTATTTCCAGTTTGGGAAGATGTTCATCATTATAAGAATTTTCAATATCTGCCTTATTATTTGGTGGTTTCATTCTGGCTCTCTGATAATCAACTGGGTATTTTTAAAATAGAATGTTTCAGCCCTTCCAGGATCTAGTCCCTGAGGTTGCTCTGGCAACCACCTTGAAAACTCCAGAGAGCATTATCCTAAGTTGCCAAACTTCTCAGATTTTCTGGCTGCCACAGCATTTTTCAGTAGTGCCCTGACAAAAAGGTTAACATTAAATAATCTCAATTAATTAGCTCAATCTCCTAAAATCCTTTCAAAAAACCCCAGCTGCTTAACATCCTTGTTGAATATTCCTTTCTTGACTGTACTGTTATTGAGCTCTGGATCTTCAGCAGCTGGTCAACCAGGTATCAAACACACACTGCTCAGGAGACCTGCTGCAGTCCGATAGTTTACTGAAATCATAATCAATGCATCTGTAGCTTCCGGAAAGTGTCTTTGGTTTTATTGAAAAGCCAACCAGAGAAAAAATATTTATCTGCTGAGAAGTGTATGTGATTTTGATTATCGTGGCAAAGTCTTTGCACAGTTCCAGGTATTGTTTTTTTTTTTTTTTTTTTGAGACGGAGTCTTGCTCTGTCGCCCAGGCTGGAGTGCAGTGGCGCAATCTCGGCTTACTGCAAGCTCCGCCTCCCAGGTTCACACCATTCTCCCGCCTCAGCCTCCGAGTAACTGGGACTACAGGTGCCCGCCACCACGCCCGGCTAGTTTTTTGTATTTTTAGTAGAGACGGGGTTTCACCATGTTAGCCAGGATGGTCTCGATCTCCTGACCTCGTGATCTGCCCATCTCGGCCTCCCAAAGTGCTGGGATTAACAGGCTTGAGCCACCGCACCCGGCCAGTTCCAGGTATTGTTATTGGCACCTTGGCTCTCACCTTGCTTTGATTATTCAGTGTGCACATGATGTGTGCAGGTTCAGGGGTTTATTTTTGTAAGTCCACATGTGCTGTTGGTACCAGAGGTCAGGGCTGCAGTCCTGTTTGGGTCACTAAAAGGCAATATGACTTCAGGAAAGTTACTTTGAGTTCTCTGAGCTTCACTTTCCTATCTGTAAAGTAGGGATTATAAAAGCACCTACTTCATAGGTTGTTGCAAGGAATACATATGATAATGTAATAAAACACCACAGTGGTTGGGGCTGAATAAACATTAGCCACTATTATTATCAAGCAGCTTATATACATATAGCCCAGTTTATTGGAAGAAAAGAGAAAAGTATAAGCTATTTTCTACCCAGATGAAATGTGTCTATTTTGGTATTAATACTTTAGCCTCACTAAGTTTTTCTCCTCTGGTTTCAATGCAACTTTTTAAAAATTAAAATTAAAATTTTTATTTTTTGAGACAAGGTCTCATTCTGCCACCTAGGCTGGAGTGCAGTGGCATAATCACAGCTCCCTGTAGCCTCAACCTTTTGGGCACAAGTGATCCTCCCACCTCAGCCTCCCAAGTGGCTGGGACTACAGGCATGCGCCGCCCCACCCAGCTGATTTTTTACATTTTTTGTAGAGATGGGATTTCACCGTGTTGTCCAGGCTGGTTTTGAACTCCTGGGCTCAAGTGATCCACCCCACTCGGCTTCCCAAAGTGCTGGGATTACAGGCGTGAGCCACTGTGCCAGGCCTCAATGCAGCTTTTAATTGGTGTATAACATAGAGCATCAATGTTGGCTATCTTCTAAGCAGCCTCTATGAGGCCTGTGCTCCCTGGAATTAAAGCGGCCTTTAGTTGGAAGGTCCCAGACAAGGTGACACTGTTAGCTCCTATTCTTCAGAGTTTTGTATCAGAACAATGTCATAAAAACATATGCCTTTGTAAGACCCCACGCCCACCACTCCTTCAACTCACTGAGAATCTGCTTGTTGGGACTAACTTCTCAGGTGGCACCAAGGGAAAATATGAAAGATAATAGGGAGTCGCCAGTGGTGGGAGCAGAGAGGAGATGTGTGCTGGCTGTTTCCTTTGCTCTCTTCAAGGGAGCAAATATGCATA
The DNA here is from genome assembly GCF_002776525.5 of Piliocolobus tephrosceles. Lineage (NCBI taxonomy): Eukaryota > Metazoa > Chordata > Mammalia > Primates > Cercopithecidae > Piliocolobus > Piliocolobus tephrosceles. The sequence goes on from NC_045434.1 coordinate 81,459,037, forward strand.
TGGAGCCTTGCTTTTCATGGAGTATGGGGAGCAGCTTCCTTTACGCTTCCCAGTGTGTACAGAGGACATGTCCTGGTGTGTGCCTTGCACACATTCCCGGTGCCATGGTTTGAGGTGATATAAATTCTGCCAGGCCCAGGGCTGTGGTACTATTAGGCCCTGAATAATGTCTGTTGAGTGTGGATGGATGGAATGAGTTGCTTATGATTGAAATTCCAGGGAGGAGTGATTAATCACACCTCAGGGTCACTCCATCCATCCACCAGTTGATTAAGTTATTATTGAACACCTACGCTAGGACCCATGACAGCCACATCCCAGAGAGCTGTGGGGGCTCCAGGAGAAGCATGGACTGTCCCCAGCTTATAAATGGTTGTTTGCATTCCAGAAACTTACCTGTAGGTTGATGATTTCAAATGAAAACCTAACGTTCAGTCTTCAGACTAATCCAGATTTCACCTTACGTAGTAAGGAACAGGATCAATATTTCTGCAGCTGTCCTATCTCTGCATAAAGTTGTGCTCATCTAATACGCCTTCTTGAAAACAACCAACCAACAAAAATCCCCTTGTTCCCATGCATCTCCCTAGTTCCTGCCTTCTTCCTGCCTGCTTTTCACAGCCACACTTTCCTAAGCGGTGTGCGAAGTGGCAGCAACTCAGCGTCACCAAATTCAGGGGGCATTTTTCATTCTGCATGATATTCATCTTCCTTAGCAGTGTCTGGCTCCATCTTTAAACATTCAGTCCCCCTGGCTTTCCTGACCCCACACCCTCTGGTCTTCCCCTGCCCTGTGTCTTTGCTGGTCTTCAGCCTACTTTTTCTGTGCTGCTTTCGCTACTCATTCCTTGAAGGTTGGTGACCCCAAGGACTGTGTCCTCCATCTTGTCTCACTTTTCACTGTCCCACCTGCCCAGGATTTCATTTACCATTGATATTTCCAGAACCTTCAAATTCCTCTTCTGAGAACCAGTCCTCAACATCCAACTGCTCTGGATGTCCTATAGGGACTTTTCTTAGTCTGTTTTGTGTTGCTATCAAGGAATACCTGAAGTTGGATAATTTATAAAGAAAAAAGGTTTATTTGGCTCATGGTTCATCTGGGCAAAAGGTTGGGCACCTGGTGAAAGCCTCAGGCTGCTTCCACTCATGGCAGAAGGCAAATGGAAGCAGGTGTGTGCAGAGATCACACGGCAGGAGAGGAAATGAGAGGGTTGGGAGGTACCAGGCTCTTTACAACAACCAGCTCTCGTGGGGAACTATAGAGTGAGAATTCACTCATTACTGCAAGGACAGCATCGAGCCATTCATGAGGGATCCGCTCCCATGACCCAAACGCCTCCCATTAGGCCCCACTTCCCAGTACCACCACATTGAGGATCAAATTTCAACATGAGATTTGGAGAGGTCAAACATAACTATAGCACACTTCAAATGGTGGCCCATGCTGAGTTATTTTCTTTCACCCCTAAAAATGTTTTTCCTCCCAATGCTGCTGCTCATTCCAGTAAATCGTTCACACTGACGTTCAAGATTTCTAAGAGTAATGCTCATACCCTCTCATCCAATCGGTTACTAAGTTCTGTACGTGGTACCTCCTAAGTATTTTTCAAATCCATCAATATGACTCCATCATGTTCTGCCCCTAACTACCTGTCCTGACCACCACCATCTCTTGCCTGGGACACTACAAAGAAAGGTAGGGCCAAAGGATTACTCTTCTACTTCAGCTTTGATTATTCTTCTTCAGGGGAGTCTTCCTAGAATCCCAGACCCCAAACTCTGACAATATGTTTCTTCATGCATAATATCAACGTTCTCCTTCATAACAACATGTGTTTTCTGCACTAGCCTATAAGCTTCACGCAGGTGTCTTACTTCTGTATACCCCACCAGCACTACCACATGGGACCCAGTATATAATACATGCTGAATGAGTGAGTAAATAAACACGTGTCCTGCATTTTGCTTGGGAATCACAGAAACTATCTGTCACCGTTGTAGCCTTGGCTTCTGCAGGGGCAAGTCTGTGTCATTTGCTCCAAGAATGGGGGTTGTGGGGGCTAGGGGAGATGCATGAAGGACAAGATTCCTGGGATTAGTAGCAGGAATGGAGATTTGGGGAAGGAATGGAGTACAGTATGGGGACCCTGGGGGCTTGGAAAGCAGGCTGATAACTTAGGGAATTTTGAAGCAGGAGGGAACTGGGAGGCACTGTGTTGGAGAAGAGGGAACTGTGGGGTGAGGAGGAAAGTTCCCAAGTAGGGTCTGCCTTCCCCTCCTCTCTTGCCCTTCTCTGCTATTGCTGTGGTCACCTAGAGGGTGGGTGTAATGAGAAATGGAAATAAGAAAGGAGGGAAAGTGCTGTCTTCTGGCAGTGATGCTGTAAAGCTCCTCATCAGGCCCCCTCAGAGCACCCACTTCTGCCACTGGAGAGAGGGGAGCCCTGCTAGGGTTCTGGAGTGGGGACATCAGGAGTTGCAGAGGGTTCTTTGCAATACCTGGGGACAGGTGACTTTTCCTTCCCTTCTCATAACACTGGCCAGCCTTTTCCTGCAGCTTTTCCTTCACCCGTTGCACTGCGACAGTAGGAAACAGTTGGAGGAAGCTCCAGTGAGGCATTTTGTGTGTGTGTGTCTGTGTGTGTGTGTGTGTGCACATGTGTGCTTGTGCTGTTGCAACAAAAAGACCATAGACCAGTGGCTTAACAGAAATTTTTTCTCACAGTTCTGGAGGTTAAAACCTCAAGATCAGGGTGCCAGCATGACTGGTTTCTGGTGAGGGCCCTCTTCCTGATCTGCAGATGGCCATCTTCTTGCTGTATCCTCACATGGCAGAGAAGAGAAGCTTGCTCCTTAGTGTCTTTCCTTATGAGGGCACTGATTCCATTCATGAGGGCTTCACTCTGATGATCTAATTACCTCCCAAAGACGCCACCTCCTAATGCCATCACAATGGGGATTAGGACTTCAATATGTGAATTTAGGGGAGGGCACAAACATTCAGTCCATAGCAGTGTGTATCCCAGCAAGGGCCAGTGTTGGCCAATCTACCTCCTTTCTCTTTGACCCTACTATGCTTATCCTTCTATTTTGCTTCTCCCTATATTCAGCCTTGGATCGTATAGTCACTTAGGTGTTTCGGATTATCTCTCCCGATCTATTGTAAGGTCTTTGCTGGGCTTCCTGCCATGTTTAACCCAGGGTATTGGTGCTCAAAGCTTGGAGAGTTGAACTGAGTTTGAATTTGCACAGATTCTTCTTTGTCCATGCCCTTTGAGACCAACTGTACTCACCTGTAAGGGACCAGCCAGAGCTGGATCTTCAGTCTGTGGATGTGCAACAGAGCGATACACTGGGGCCAGACCTACTGAACCTGGGGCCTGCTAAATTAGTGTCGAGTCAACACCATTTCTTAGTTACTGGGATGGCTGTTATGGTTTTTCATATTCAGAAATCAGCTCAGTGATGGTGATAGCTATGCCTGTGTGGGAAATGACCAAAGGACCAGTTTGTTTTCTCACTCAACAACAACAAAATTGCACCGTGTGCCAGCCACTGTTCTAGGAATTGGGGGTAAAGTCATGAAAAAGACAAACTTCCCTATGGAACATTCAAGTGTGGGAAATAGACAATAAGCAAGTAAACAAATGCACAGTGGGCACATTTTCAGTTAATGATGCTAAGAGGCATGGAAAAATTAAGGTAAATAAGGAGAGAGACGATACTGGATCGGCAGGGAGGGCTCATCTGAGGAGGTGTCCTTGAGTAGATTCTTGAATGATGAAGGCACTGCCCTGCAAATATCTGAGGAGGAGCTCCCCAGTCAGGGGCTACAGCATGTGCGAAGCCTCTGAGGTGGGAACAGACTTGCTGGGTTTGAGGAACAACAAAGGGGCAAGTGTGGCTGGAGTGGAGTGAGCAGGGGAGCGAGTGGCAGGTTGTGGGGCCCTGGGGCACAGAGGCCAGATCATGTGGGGCCTTAGAGATCATCTGAAGGAGTTTGGATTTCCTTCTAGGAGAGTGGGAAGACATTGGAGGGTTAAGCCAAAAACTGACATGATCTAATTTATGTTTCAAAAAGATCACTTTGCCTACTGGTGAAAAATAGCTTAGGGTGGGGTGAAAGTGGGGGGACCAGTTAGGAAGAGATGGGTGGCTCTGGTGGGAGGAGGCAGGGACAGGGGATGAGAGGAGGAGGAAGAGGTGACACTTCAGGGGAAAGGAGTAATTCCTTCCTCCTATGTGAAGCCTGTTCTCTGGTGTGGGAGCAGATGGTTTTCCTGGGACTTGTGGCAGTTTGTCACAGTGATTCTCAAGACTCAGAGATGGCCCCAGGTGTTTCCACCATTTTGCAGTGGGATCCCTTTCTCCATGTGTGCCTGCCAGGTTTCCCCACTACCTGTAGTTTATAGGCTGTGGCTTTTGACCCCTTTGCTTGCTCACCAGTGTGAGAGTGCTGGCTGCAGCATGGTCTGGTGTTCAGCTGTCGGTCTCTGTCATCAGCCTGGGGGTGCCCGGAACATTGTCACCAGGCTCACTGAACTCATCCTGGCACCTCCAGTGCCTGCCATAGTGTTTGACACCTCATAGTAGGCTCTTGATGCGTATCTGTTAAGTGAATAAATGGAGAGTTTGCTGAGCACCTACTATGTGCTGGTCCCTGTGCGATGGAACAATTTTATGGAGAGATACCCACAAAGACACACAGAAAAACCAATGGCACAGACACCTACAGCTGCACAGTACTAACTTGAGAAGTGAGGAAAATCCTTCTTCAGGAGCATGGGCACCTTTTATTACTTAGGAGTGGTAATTGCTGACACACAAAATGGTCAGACTCCCCAGAACACATGGTGTTTCTGGGGATAAAAATTATTGGAGGAAGAGGATTTTTAAAATTTGCAAGCACTGGGGAGTGAAAAGGAAGATCTATTGGTTTAATTTTCAAGGGAGTTTAATTGCTGCTTTTTAAAACTATATGGAGTATTTGAACTGAGAAGGACTGTAGAGATTGTACAGGTCAAATGCCTCCTCTTACAGGTAATACTTATTATTTATAAAGTGTTACTCTGTGCCAGAAACTATTTTAAGAGCTTCACATGTATTAACTCATTTAATACTCATAACAGTTCTATGAATTAGATACTATTATTATTGTCATTTTCATTTTGTAGATGAACAAATTGAGCCTATTGAGGTTACATGGTTTACCGAAGTTTCTGTAGTTTCTTAATAGTCCAGGCTACGGCCCAAGTTCCTTGTTCCTTAATCTACTACTATTTTTACTAAGACACTGGCACTCAATCCCTTGCTGGAAGCAAGTTACAATATTATTTTGTCTTTTCTTCAAAATATTAATTTGCTAAATCAGACTTGTGATAAAACTTGGCACAGTCCAGCTAATAGGAATTGTTGCCAGACTTTGGACAAACACATATGCATGTGCTTGAATTCAGACAACACCCCCTCTGCCTGGGCTGGTGGGGAGGACGACACCCTCTGCCTGGGCAAGGGGGAGGGAGGGCTGTGTCCATTCGTCTTGTTCTTGCAGTTAGGGCTGTGGGTCAGGACATTCAGCAAATTGCCCATTCCCCTGTACGTGCACTCAATAAATATTAATCGATGATGATGATGACAGTTTGTGTTTCTTTTGTGAATGCCAGTACTTCCCATTCTCATTCAATTCACCCTCTTTTGTTTGTTAGGGCAAAATTTTTCCAACCTGCTGAGAGTAACAGGTAATTAACACCACTTAATAGCTGTTAAGTAAGGTAATCATCTGGGGTTATTTTTCCCCTGAAAAAGTTCCTTTAGAAGTTCATGGTGCTGCTGAAGACGCAGGCTTATACCAGCTTTGCTCTGTTAAGGAGCATAGCGGTGCATGAGGTCAACTCCCTCCTCTGGAAACATCAGGCTCCTGTTGCATAAGAGGCCTGGCAGCAGAGCCTCACCTGGGAAACGCGGCTGTAGCGGGCAGTGAAAGTGGGAGATGTGGCCCTGGGGACTTGGAACCCTCTTCTCTAAGCAGTGTTGGGCTTCCTTCCCTTCACTCTGGGCTGGGCAGGCACTGTGGGTGGGACAGGTTGGAGAGGAGGGCGGGGCTCTTAGCTGTGCTAAATTCCCAGCCAGCTCTAGGCAGGTGGGGCTGATGTCCAGGCTCATTATCGTCTGCCCCGTGCTGAGTAACTAAAGGCAGAAGATGACCTGTTTCTGCCCTTGTTCCCCTTCCTGTCACCATGCTCTTCCTTGTCAGGTAAAATCATTGTGACTATTCTCTGGAAGTCTCCCAGGTTTAAAAAGAGACTGGCAGAAAGGATTTCCAGTTGCCATGTCGTTTGCCTGGAAGATGTATAAGGGATGACCCACGTGATGGAACGGATGTTTTCTTCCCAGGACATAAAGGAAAAAGTGACTGTCTCAAGCCCCTGAATGAAAGGATGGCTGTGAGTGTCCCTTGGGAGCAACTTTGGCCACCACATTCTGCCTTCCATAGTATAACTCATCCTTTAAATCTCCACTTGAGAGGCGGTCATCTCCAAGGGGCCCTCCTTCATTTCCTCACTCAGAACAACAGTTTCTTTTCTCCTTTCCTCCTGCATGGAGTGCTTATGTACTGCCTCGGTTTGTCCTCTGGCTTCTGTGTTTGTTGTTCCTAGAACCTGTGTTACACCTGGTCATTTACATTGAGTCTCCCCAGCTGGATGGCTTTGCATTCACCACCTAGTAAGTGCTTCTAATAAATATTTGCTGAATGAGTGTGAAAATTGGGCTCTCCAGCCCCGGAACAAGGCCTGTTGAACCCTTAACCCCACTGCCCTCCTCATTCTTGGAACATTCCTTTTGGTGAGTGCATCTCCTCTCAAACAGTCTGAGTCTTTGCCTGATCACTCCCTATAGTCTGGGAATGATTTCTACTCCCATCATCTCTGGCTCAAAGAAGAAAAGGAGTGGGAAGCTACAAGTGTTAAGAAGCTCTGAATTGCCAGCAAGTTGTAGGAGAATTTTGTCCCTTAAAAAATGTGGTATTATTTGAGAGAGCGCTTTTATTCTCGTCTCCTCCCTGAGTGAAATCTTAGGTAGTTCAGTAATTTAACAAGCGTGTGAGGAAACTGGCAGAGGCTTTTGAAATTCAAGTGTGTCTTGATGCTGTATGAAAACAATTATAAAAGGAAAGCTGGGAGGAGTGGGCAGAGCAAGGCTGGAATCCAAAGGTTTGGGCCTAAAAGGAAGCTGTCACCTTACAGATCTATCAAGTGTCCATTGAGATACCAGGAGGGTCAGAGACAGGTGGAAGGAGCTTGTGAGGCTGAATGAAGAAGTGGCCTGTGGAGGGTGGAAAGAATCCGGCCAGAACTGGAGAGGGGATTCTGGAGGTAGAAGGATGCTGGAGAGCTCACCTCCATCCCAGGAAGATGCCAAAGCCAACCCTCCAAGACTAGAGACCACTGGCCGCAGGGCTGCAGGGCCCCAGAGAGCCTCAGGGGTGCTCTCCCACGGGGTGGTGTGTGGGAGAGCCAGGAGCCAGAGACAACTGCTCTTGACTGCAAATCCCGGTTGCCCAGACTTGAGCCCCTGAAGCAGTAGTTGGTGAGCAGGGCTCGGTGAGCACAGGACCATAATGTGGGAGAAGACCACAGCCTCCGGGAGGGTTGGGTGGGAGGAGGCCTCACACCAGGGGTTTTAAAGAAGAAGCATCTGCCTTGTGTGCTCTTCAGATGGGATTGGGCATATTCCAGGTGTTATGGCCCAGTGACCCTTGTACAGTCTTCACACCTTGGCTCTATGAATCTCAGTTCAAGTGTTTAACAAAATCACCTGGAATGCTCTGAAAAATGCAGATTCTTGACCCGAAGAGTCTATCTAAAGAGTCTAGAGTGGAACCTGGAAATCTGCATTTGTAACAAGTGCCCTAGGCAATTTGGATGCTGGTGGCTGGGAGACTCTATTTTGGGAATCTGTGCTGAGGAGCCACTTCTCAAACTTTAATGTACATGTAAATCACTGGGAATTTTGTTAACACTGCAGGCTTTGATTCAGTAGGTCTGGGATGGGGCCAAAATTCTGCATTTCTAACAAGCTCCCAGGAGAAACTGGATGCTGGCACAGGGATCACACTTTGAGGAGCAGAGTTCTCAGTGACTTACATGGGACCTTGTTAGAAAGGGGGACTCTTTGGCCCCACTCAGACCCACTGCATCTGAAACTTGGAGGGGGAGTGGGGTCAGCAATCTGGGTTTTAGCAAAAGCTCCAGGGGATTCTAAAGTATCATGAAGTTTGAGAACCACTGCTAAAAGATGGGGAAGCTTAAAGAAATGGGTGGGAAGCAGGGTGGGAGCAGCTGAGCTGTAGATCAGGGCACTAGGCCCAGTCAGTCACCTCCTGCCTTGGTTTCCTTCTCCTCCAGAAACAAAGCTGAGACCCGTGAATTCCGATGGAAGAAGACTTCTTCCTCATGGTGTTGTGTGTACATGCTTTTCCTCTTGGATCAAAGCAGGAGAATTTCCCCAGTCGACTGGCTGGGATCTGTAATTTATGCAGGATGGTTGGCCTGCATCCCCTGCACAGGGTACAGCTGGCGGTGAGGGCCCCAAGGGAAATTACAATGGGGCTAGAGGTGCCTGAGCCAATCAGTGTCAGTCAGGCTGGAAGCTGGTCCCCAGTGAGGAGTGAGGACAGGAAGGGTCAGGCAGCTCCCAGGGTGCTGGGCAGGGCAAGAGTGGAGCCCAGAGCAGTCTACAAAGGCAGTGTCTGGAGCATGTGTGGCCGGTTGCAGATGTGTCATGCACAGCTAAATCCCAGCAGGGGCCTCTGGGCCCTCACTCCCTGGGTAGTCAGGAGCAGTGGGCAGCAGGGGTGCTGGTTTTGACCCCCCTTCTCTCTCTGTGCCTTTTCCTCCCTGTGCTGCCTTCTCTCAGTGGAGAGGTGGAAATGAGTCCAAGTGGCTGCCAAGAAGCAACAGGAACATCCACAGCGTGGATTAAATGTGTTCAGGGAGGGTAAGCGAAGAAAGGAGAAACCAGAGGCCCCATGGGATGGAAAAGTGGGAGGCCTGGAGAGAAAGCTTTGCCTCTGGGGCTGGAAGTAGCCTATCACTCCTCTGCCCTTCATGCCCTCACTGACCACTGGGCCTCCCCAGGCCAGGAGGAAAATTACTCTGTCTTCAGGTCCTGGGTCACTCAGGCAGGCAACCTTCTCTTGCTTTCTCTAACTTATTTTCCTTCGTGTTCCTGGTGCAGGCCCAGGGGGAAAATAATGTGCTACTGGTTTCCCTTGAATAGTGGCCCAGGCCCTGGCGGTCAGTCATGAGGGTCCAATTCTGGCCATGGAAGGCCAAGATCAAAGCAATACTTGGTCCAGGCATTTAGGAGAGCTGCTAACAGTGAAGGGTTCTGAGTCACATCCACAGTTCCTGGTGTACATAAAATCAGTAGGTGTCATACTAATTTTATGGTGACTTTAAATTATTCTAGGACAAGACATGGTCGTTCACACCTGTAATCCCCACAATTTGGGAGGCTGAGGTAGGAGGATCACTTGAGCCCAAGAGTTGAAGACTGGCCTGGGAAACATAGACCCCATCTCTTAACAAAATAATTTTAAAAAATTTAAAATAAGATTATAATTCTAGACTAGGTGATTCTGTGTTAAGTTTCTTATGTAGCAGAGCCTTTGTCTTATGGCTTAAAAATATGTAATAAACTTTGATGCAAATTTCAGGAGGTCAAAACATTTAATATGCCAGCACCAACAAATAGGGAACACTCAAGTCGACCCAACCCAAATCCCAGCTGGCAGAGTATTCCTACTGTATCATGCCATTTGAGGTTGGGTGCTAGTCCCTGACACAGCAGGGCCTATGGGGCTGGGCAGCCTTCATGGATGCCCAGGCTGGTACAGTCTCTCCAAAGACAACCTTCATCCAGAGTGATTAAAGAGCACATGGCCTCCTGAGAGCACAGGGACCCAGAATGTGGTTTCCTGACAGTGCCTGGAGATGCTTTTCTCATAGTCTTGTGGTTTAGCAAAATCCTAGTTTTCCAAGCATGGCATCCATGTCGGCTCCTTCCTGCTGTCCCCTCACCTAGATGTAAATTGAGCAGGGGCTGACTACGTGCTCACATGCATGATTATTCATTTGGGAACAAATGGAGAATGATCTCCACGCTGGGAATATTGACTTCGTCCTGGGCATCCCAGAGGGATCCTCTGTTTTAGGGCCAGTTTAGTATGGGCTGAGGAATCAAATAGAAGAGATATTATCTTTTTCTCCACGCTCATTGGCTCCTGGGGCAAATAAACCTTGGGGCAGACACACAGAACTGGATTATTGCTGTTGAAAACAGGCAAGGACTGAGGTTTTTTATGATTTGAGAGTCAGGCTGTTGAAACAGCCCTTGGATTCTCTTCCCACTTAAGGAAGCTGGAACTTGGTTCAATCAGAGGGAGTCAGGAGACTGAATCGAAAAGTCAGGAAACCAACTTTGGTTCTGGGTCATTTCATTGACTTTAACGGTAAGAGCAACAAGTTATCCACCTGAGAATGGTCATCAGCTAGTATATGATTACTAAAAATAATGACTGGCCAGGCACGGTGGCTCACACCTGTAATCCCAGCACTTTGGGAGGACAAAGAGGGCGGATCATGAGGTCAGGAGTTCAAGACCAGCCTGGTCAACATAGTGAAATCCCATCTCTACTAAAAGTACAAAACTTAGCCAGGCATGGTGGTGCATGCCTGCAGTACCAGCTACTTGGGCGGCTGAGACAAGAGAATCACTTGAACCTGGGAGGTGGAGGTTGCAGTGAGCCGAGATCATGCTACTGCACTCCAGCTTGGGTGACAGAGCAAGACTCTATCTCAGAAAAGATAATAATGATAATAATGATCACAACACAATAGTGATGTCTTCTTTTGTTGGAGGCTTCTTCACTTTTGAGAGCACTGTCATTCATAGTACATCCTGTGTCTCTGGCTGGTAGGTATGGCATTTTACAGATGGGGAAAATAAGACTCAGCATGGGTAGCTGCTTTTCTAAATATCACACAGTTAAGTATTATGTAACTGTAGGAATTTATATAATGCTTTGAGACACTGGGCTAATATATTGAGACTTATGGGATTATAGCTGTAAAGCTTGTTGTCCGAGTTGACAGGGGCATTCAGAGATGGGTGGAAACTCTGAGTCTCACAGCTTCCACTCTCTTCAAGATAAACTCAGCACCAGGAGCTTCCCCGTGGCTTCCATAGCTGTGACTTTTAATGTGTTTGGTCCCAGGCATGCTGACACCAGCCCCACAGAAATCTTATGCCTTTGGGATGCATGAAGAGCAGACAGATCTCCAACAACAGGGGCGCTTGCTGCCTCTCCATCTTCTTCATCTTTTCCCTTCCCCTGGTCTTAGGGAATCCCTTTTCTCCACCAGGAGCATTATTCCCTTGCTTCAACTCCAAGCATCCTCTTTCTACTTCTTTTCCTTTGGGGGTAAGAACAATCTCTCCTACAACCCCTGATGCCCCTCTCCACCACAGTAGTAAAAGTAAGACAGGACTTGGCACATGATTCCACTGTTTTCATAATCTATAAAGGGTACCAATCAGCTGCAGGTCATTGATGGGATAAAACAGCAAACAAATGGATACATGAATGAATGAGAGGATGCATAACTAGAAATAAAATATTTAGAATGCAGACAAGTAAAATTCCTGGAAAAACAAGATTGAGGACAACAGCTTAGAGCTGAGCTGAGCATGGCATATACTGCTCTGTTGGATGGAGGGCACATGTGTGCAGGGATGGAAACCTGCTAGAAGGTTCTTGCACCAGCCTGGAGAGGAGGTCCAGGGGCGGGATAAATAAAAAGGAAGGAACAAATGCAAGTGGCTGTGAAGAAGCAAGATTTGGAAACAGACTCATATGGAGACTGATGAGAAGAAGGAGTCAGAGATGGTATGATTAGTAGAAGTTGGAAATTTAGGAGATAAAGTTTGCAGGAATTGGCAGGAACATGAATTTCAGCACAAAATGGTTGTGGGATATCCAGGGGGAAATGTTTGCCAGCAAATGAAAATTGACTGTTAGCATCTGGGCAGGAAGTCAGGACAGGTGGAATAAAGTTAGCATTTACACAGTCCTTACCTGATATCATTAGTGTCCTTGAATAGGGGCCCTTTGAGGTGGCCTTGTTAAGGAGCCACCCCAGGTCAGTGACTTCCATCTCTCTATGCTTTTGCTTTCATTGTTCCACTTCTAGGATGCCGACCTCCAGTTCCCACACATGATTAGGTTTTACTCGCCCTTTCCAACCTCCCTTTGATCACAGACCTTCCATGATCCTCCCTGGTTGGAATGAATCCCACAATACTCATGTTGAGATTTAGAATTTATGACTCTAGAAAGCAGGTAATAATTGATATGACAATTCAGTAGGCTGTGGCTTGCATGAAACAGTTTCTCCATTTGTTGAGTGAAAGAATGAGATTGGCACCATTCAACAGCTTCTCTTATTAAAAAAAAAGTGTTTTCCAAAGCTAAGGGATAACTCAGGGTCATGGGGCTGTGGTGAGTGCTTGCATCAGCATCTCTGTATTTTGCTTGGAAGCTTTAGGGGTGGTCTTTATATAACAGATACTCTCAGAGTTGGGAGGGAACGCCTGGTCTGACTGCCAACACAAATAAATAAGCATTATGCCTGCCTGGTGGCTATTCAGCCCCTGCCCGAGCATGTCCAGTGACAGGGAGCTGTGTCCTGCCAGCCTCGATGGCTTGTTAAGGGCTGGGTGGATGGTTGGGGGAGAATAAAGAGTGAAGAACACAACTTTGCTTTTCCCATTGATTACTCCTTCTGGGATTTGCTGACGGTGTCATATGAGATAGGTTAAATCACGCTATGGTAAAAAAACAACAACACTTACCTTTTGGCAGCTTAAAACAACACAAGTTTCTTTATTGCTTACACTCTAGCCCATCATGAGTTGCTTGGGGGCCTCTTTCCTTACTTGTGGCTTCAGGATGATGGAGTACCCACCATCTTAAATGCTTTTTGCTTTGTCAGAGGAAAAGGAAAAGAGACTCTGGAGCATTTTGTATCAGCCGTTAAGTGGTCTGGCCTTCTCTCCACATCAGTTCTGCCCACAGCCCAACGGCACCCCCAACCCTCGAGACCTGAAAAATGCGACCTTACCACCTTCCAGGAGGTTGAGTGTTGGGTGTGAGTGGAGGCAGCCATAATGGCTATGGCGCAGGCCTCATGCAAATGGCCTGGCTGATTTCCATTTGGTCTAGGAGGACGAGGTTCCCTACCTCTTTCACATAATTGTGACAAGGAGCAGCTGGGGAAGTAGGTAAGGACCAGTGTGTGTATCAAAAGGTCACTGTCACTCCTAAAAGTCTCTGGATTAGTTGGAGGAGCCTCTTCTACTTGTAAGTAGTAGTGTTTTAGGTAGTAAGAGGTCAGTGGTCAGTGTTCTAGGTAGTAAGAGGTCATCTGGAGAAGCCACCTGAAATGGCAGAGTAAATTATTCAGTTTTTTTTCCAGCCGTCCAAAAGGCTGGAGACCTCTGTGACTAGCTGGCCTCCATTAAGCAGTTTTCCTCTGCATGGAGACAGTGATGAATCCTCCCTGCTTGAAAGGTTGCAGCCTCCACAATCAATCAAGCCCCAAAGAGAGAAGAAGCGGTGGTGATTAAGAGTGAGACCTGAAATCCAAACTGTAATCAGTCAGAGATTTGTCATTGGAGTTGGAGATGGAGATGGAGAAATAATGGATGATTCAAGGCCCATGGTGGCTGTCTCTAAACGTGTTAATTACCTCAGCTTAAGTGGCTGAAACCGATGATTAGAAACTGTGGAGATGTGCACAGCAGAACTCACAGCCACTGCCTCCCGGGGCTGGTGCACCCAGCTCTGAGAAAGTGGGCTTTCTCTTTGAATGGGAGGGGGTAGGGTGATGCCTTGGCTGGGGGTAGATAGGGTTGGTTAGCACAGCTCTGAGGTCCCTATACACTAGGGACATGGCGTGCCCCCTCCTGCCAGGTGGTTGAGATTCACAGGGGCTGGCTGTACCCAGTTCACCCACCAAGGGTCACCACCTCCGGAATGATGGCTCCTTTGTTCTGATTCCTCAGGTGACTGCCTGAGAAGTCTAAGGTGAGGGTTAATGCAATTCATCTGCACTGGACTTTGAGACTAAAGAAGGTGCCCCATAGTTACAAAATGTCTTACACGTGTCCTGTGCATGTCTTTATTTTTAATGTGTGCGTATGTGTTTCTCCCTCTGCATCTGCCATCTGGGGTAGTTAGCTCATCTAACTAAATTGAGAGACCAAAGTCATGGTCCATACCCAGATGGGATGGTTTGAGGGAGTTTGTTCTCCACCCAAAGACATCTTAGTTTGTAACCACAGGCTGCATATCTAATGCCAGCCAACCATGTTGTAAACATGTGCACTTGGTCAGTTCAGTGCACTTTACCAAGTATTTGTTAGGTCTCTCCTAACTGCTGTGCATTGTACAAAGGCACTTTGTAAATGGAAATGAGAAAAGAATAGACGTTGGCTAAGATGGCTTGCAGAATGCTGGACAGAGGAGTCTATCTGTATTGGGAGGTGGGAAGAGGATGATGACTCCACAATGGATAGATTAGGAAGGTACCCCTGGGAGGGGGTCAGAAAACATGCTGTGGGGCCCAGAGGTACAGGGAAGGGTGGAGGAACAAGGGAGGGTGGGCAGAACTCCCAATAGAAAGTGGCATTTGAGGCCAGGCACAGTAGCTCATGCCTGTAATCCCAGCACTTTGGGAGACTGAGGTGGGCAGATCACCTGAGGTCAGGAGTTCAAGACCAATCTAGCCAACATGGTGAAACCCCATTTCTACTGAAAAATACAAAAATTAGCTGGGCGTGGTGGCAGACACCTGTAATCCTAGCTACTCGGTAGGCTGAGGCAGGAGAATTGCTTGAACCCAGGAGGCGAAGGTTAGAGTGAGCCGAGATCACGTCACTGTACTCCAGCCTGGGTGACAGAGTAAGACTGTGTCTCAAAAAGAAAAAGAAAGAAAGAAAGAAAGTAAGTGGCATTTGAGATGGGCCTTGCAGGATATTTCAAAAGATTTTGATAGGAAGACCAAAGCATTCATGATAGCCTAAGCAATACAAAGTATATTTATATATTATATAAATAAATATATTTAGTAATATATATCTATATCTCCCTACATAACTGGGTAAAATGGTGCATTTATATATGTAGCCTTCCCTACTGCTGGTCTAGGTGCCAAATTTCTTACAGTTACCCTTTAGCTTACAACTTTGATTTCTGATAAAATGTAAGCACCCTTGGGAGCAGCTTTTCAATGATTTTAAGCTCCTTTTACCCATTTATACCTGTGTGGCTGGGTTGGAGGTGGAAGAGCTTAGTCTTCCTGCTGTTTGCTTCCCACCATCAGGCCTTTCTTGGTCAGGATCAGTTTCTTCCCTCTTCCCGCAGAGGCTACACTGTCCCTCTTCGTCATTGCTAATTGTTCTTTTTCTTGTGTTCCTCTTGCTCCATCCACCATCAGGCAAAATGCCACTGCCTCCTGAGGCTGGCCATTTTTTCCTGACCCTCCTATATTTGTGATAAATGTACATATTCACTTTAGGTTTGTGAGTTACTATAGGAGGATACACAGGGGCCAGAAAAATAAGAGCAGGGCAATTATGAATTCATTAGAAACCCTTGCAGTATTTCTTCTAGTGGTCCTGTCTTGGGTCAGATGACACATGGACTGGACCAGCTCTTCCAGTCTTCTCAGTGGCCATCCATGGGTGACCCCTAGGAGCAAGCACGGTATTCTGTTAACAGCAAGTAGTGCACTGAGGGCTTGTGTCATTTGGGTTTGGGTATAATAAAAAGAGGAGTGCCATAAAAAGAAGAACTTACCAGAAATGGATCTGTGTTGGGGCAGTGGCTCTATGTTGCTCCAGGGAGGGCCTTTGTATCAACTGCCTGTGAGAGGCAGTGTCCAGGCAGAAGTCAGCTGCCATAGAAGCAGGAGTGGTGTTTTCCTCCTCTAACTCAGGGCTGTGTCTCTGCTCCCTCTTCAGCTGGTACTGCCAGAATACTCCATCCATAGCCTCTTCTGCATCATGTTCCTGTGTGCGCAAGAGTGGCTCACGCTGGGGCTGAATGTCCCTCTACTGTTCTATCACTTCTGGAGGTAAGTCGGACTGGGACTGGTCTATCCTTTGTCTTTTCTGCCAGGGCAGCCTGCTCTCCAGTGATGATGTCCCCCAAATAGACAGCTTCTAGTGCCTTCCAATCATCCCTTCCTTTCTGGGTCTCTGTCTTTAAAGCCCGTTCCCAAAGTGCTCTCAGGCAGCAGGTCCAATAAGAGAAGGCCCTTTTTGTTGGTTTCATTAACCACAACCCCATCCCTTGCAGGTCAGTGTTAAAAGCATCTATAGTAGCATTCACAACAGCCAAAGAGTGGAACCAACCCGAATGCCCATCAACTGATAAATGGAGAAACAAAATATGGTATATCCATACAATGGAATATTATTTGCCAATAAAAAGAAATGAAGTACTGATATATGCTACAACATGGAGCCCTAAAGAAAGGATCAATGAAAAAAGCCAGACACAAAAGGCCACATATTTCATGATTCTATTTATATGAAATGTCCAGGATAGGCAAATCTATAGAGACAGAAAGTAAATTCATGGCTGCCAGGGACTGGGAGGGAATGAGATAGGGAATGACTGCTAGTGGGTCAAAGGTTTTCTTTTTAGGGTGATGAAAATGTTCTGAAATTAGATAGTCATGATGGTTGCACAACTCTATGAATATACTAAAAACCACTGAATTGTACAATTGTACACTTTAAAAGGGTGACTTTTATGGTATGTAAATTGTATCTTAATAATAAAAAAATGCACCTACCAGATGGGCTGGATTTTCTGGGACAGTTATAATTTCATATATTCTATTCCCTTCTAAGACCATGCGTCAGATAATGTGATTTTTGGCTTTTTGTAAAATAGAGTCACCATATGGACATAGGAGGCAGAGGTGGAGGAATATCAAAATAGTAGAGAAGGTATTTGTGCAGATAAGTTGCCTGCTCTTGACCCTTTGCTGCCAGAGCATTGGACTCCAAATTGTTTTATCATTGTTATTCTACCATAAAATCTGGCTTGAATTTAGCCACACCTAAGACATGCACTCCTTCATTTAGAAAACATACAGAATACATTCTACACGCCAGGCATTGTGAGGGATTTCACGTTAAGTGTAAAGCAAAACCTTTACCCTTAAAGAACGTACATCCTAGTGGTAGAGGGGAATATGTTCTTAACAGACATATGAGGAATACAGGTAGGAGCATAGAGAAAGAAGCACTTAAATAGACTCAAGAGTGACTTTGGAAAAGCACATTCCATAGAGAGGGACCAGCATGTATAAAGGCCCAGAGTTAAGAGAGCACTTGGTGTGTTTGGGAAATAGTAGTTGTTCAGTGAGGTTGGATGTAGGGTTCTTCAAGGGAAATAAGAAGAGACCGGTTGGCAGACAGCTGAGAGTGTGATATGGAGGGCCTGAAATGATTTTATGGGGAAGGTGCAATTAATTTATTCTGTAGGTAATGGAAAATGATCAGAAACTTTAGAAGAAGACAATGGCATTACCTGATCTGATTTTTAGGAAGGTGGCCTGGGAAGTAGTGTGAAGGATGGGTTAGAGGGTGAAATATTGAGATTGAAATCCATCTGGGGGGTTATGGTGGGAACTCCAGGTGGAGAGATGAGAGAGCCTTGACCCAGGTAGTGGGAGTCAGAATGGTGAGAGAACAGAAGAATCCGTGGAAGTGAACTGGACAGGCCTTGGCCCATAATTGGGTGCAGGTGAGGGAGAGGACGCCTCTAGGCTGGGTGGCCGGGAGGTTGATGGTGCCATTGACCAGGGCCAGTAGGGTAGAAGAAATCTCAGGTTTAGGGAGGAAGGAAAAAGATTCAGTCACATTGAGAAGCCTCACTTTAAGTAAAGGCAATCTGCTATCATCTGAATTAGAGAGAAGTCAAATAGAAGATCCAGGATTCACAACAACCAAGTGAGCTGGGTTTCATTTTCTGTGTTTGACACATGGGGACACAGAGACTCACAAAGGTTAAGTCAGCTGTGCAGCGTTGCTCAGCTTGGACGTGGCAGGGCTGAGGTTATGCCCCACCTCTGTACGAATCCCAGTCCGAGTCCCTGCTGCCTGACACACTGTCCCAGGGGCTGGCTCTTCTCCCCAGGAAAGGAGTTTGTCCCAAGGTCCTTCAAGTAGGGGGCTGTCAAGGCAGGGTATCAGAAATGTGATTGACAAAACATCGATCAGGGCACTGCTTGTGGGGTGAGCGCTTGTCCAAAAGGGAGGAAAAGGAGAGGCAGCCAGTGTCCACAGACTTGGAAAGTTCATCTCTATGGAGGAAGGGAGGGGCTATAATCTCCTTGCCAGTAGGCACTTTGTCTTACCTTTTTTTTGAATCCCTGACAGGATCTAGTCTAGTTCCTGGCAATTAGTAAGTTCTCAGAACATGAAAGAAAAAAAGAATGAGGAGGAGAGGAGTCCTTTAAAAATCAAAGGCCTTGTACACCCTTTATCCCCCTTTCCATTCCCCCTCCTTTCCAAAAGGTCCAGATCAGTGACATTTCTCATACAGAGAAAGTCCCCTCCTGCTCTGGCTCTTAGTTTGCGTAAAGGAAATAGGACTGTCTGCTGTTGACACAGTACCTGTTCTTCCCAGGTTATTTGCATAGATCGCCTCACATAATAGTCCACAACAGCCCTGTGCGGAGGGCAATTCCGTCCCCATTTCACAGATGAGAAAGTTGAGGCTCAGCTGGATTAATGAGTGACCCAAGGAAAGTCAGTGTGGTGACAAGTGACTGGCAGGGCCTTTGCTCTTTCCACGGAGCCATATGGCCACCCTGCCCTTCTGCCTCCACTTAATGAGGTCACCTGGGAATAAAACTACAGTGACAGCAAATAGCTTTTGAGATCGCTCCCAGGAAGAGGAGAGGTGAGTGGCCTGGAGGGCTGTGAGCTGGCAGTTGTCATCGAATCTGGCTTGTGATTTCTTTTCAGCACAGTGTCAGTGACAGGTAATGTCAGTGCAGTTCTCTGAAGGGGAAGGAGGAGGGAGCAGAGATGCTGGATCTGCGAGTTGCTACATTGCAGGATGTTCTTCAAAGCCAGTGTGATTAATCTCCGGGTTGGAGCCCTCTCCCCACCTGGAGCCCTCTCCCCAGGCCCATGCTCACCATTGAGGACCACTGTCTGTCCCAGAGCCCAGGGAAGCCATTTATTTGCACTCCTGGCCTCTGGGTGTCTTTACCAGAATGACTGAAAAAGGAACTCGCTGAGAGATTCCAGCTGCACTTTGTTCTTGGGCTGGGCAGGAGGCTGTGGCCAGGTCGCTGGGGGCAGTGTCCTGGGGGCAGTGACCACTTCCCAAGGGACTCAGGAGGCTCAGACTCCTGCCCCAGGTCTCACCAAGCCTGATGGCTTCCCTCCTCAGGGACTGTGGCCAGGTGAGCGTGGGGAATGTAGTATTTTGGGCTTCCCTCCTCAGGGGCTGTGGCCAGGTGAGCCTTGAGAATATGGTATTTTGGACTCCCCTCCTCAGGGCCTGTGGCCAGGTGAGCCTTGGGACTGTAGTATTTTGAAGTAGACACAGTTCATGTTAGCTGCTCCCCCTCCTCCTCTTTCCCACCCACGTTCTTTCGCTCACCCAGCTGCCGTCCGGGGCCCGCTCTCTCCCGACAGATGGCTGATGTTCTTTTTTAGTTCTAGGTCCCACTATCAAGAAGGAAAGCACCTGTAAACTGCTCTACACTCAAGTGGGAAGAGGATGTCCTGAAGTACTCAGGATTTTCAATAAGGGTCTGTGTATAGTAGTTTTTAGGGTAGAATGGAGGTACGGTGGCGCCCCAGCAGTGGCAGTAGAGCCCCATACCTCTGCCTACACCTGTCCTGAGAGGCGGCTCTTCCTCAGACTCCCAGGCAATGCCAGGTGACACATGTCCCCTTCTGTTTGAGCAGCTTTGTGTATGGGTGAAATTGCCATGATGCCAGTGGGTCGGAGTATTTGGGGATTTACTACCTGCTGGAAGATAGTGGCTGAGCCACTCTTCAGCGGTGCTTGAGCTGTGATTTGGGCAGAAGGCAGGCAATTGCTTGGCAGGGATTGCTCGACAGAAGCCCTGCATCAGAAGGGCTTGCCCAGGTGATGCCAGAAGTACCAGGACCTCAGAAACAATGATGTCCTCTCTCCCTGCAGGTATTTCCACTGTCCGGCAGATAGCTCAGAACTAGCCTACGACCCACCAGTGGTCATGAATGCCGACACTTTGAGTTACTGTCAGAAGGAGGCCTGGTGTAAGCTGGCCTTCTATCTCCTCTCCTTCTTCTACTACCTTTACTGGTGAGTATCTGCCCCCCCTGGTGGTTTTGACTCCTGCAACAAAAGGAAGAGAATTTCAGGCTGGCCTCTGGGAGGCAGCCTTTGGGAGATGGCCTGCAAGGGTGGGAGTCAAGGCCAGTGGGGTGTGGCCCTAGCTGTCTAACTCTGGCTCAGGAGCAAGGGCTTCTGTGTAGACAAGGAAAGGGCCAGGAGATCCTGCAGGAGGCCTTGCCTGCTGATGGGCACATCCTTAGGGCCATGCAGTGAAAACACCCTCTCAACATCCCTTTGGAGGTAACTGGTGAAGTGCAGTTGGCTACTCCTTCTTTCCTATAGGGCTTCCTGCCTCTCACAACTCTGCAGCTCAGCCCACCAGGTTGCCTGTGGCCCCGGGGCTCACGCTTATCTTCACTGTCCCTTGCCCTGTGGCCTGTTTGCAAGGATTCTTGGGAACCATAACAGAGGCTCCAACTCCCTGCCCCAGTCCCACAGTGGCTGTCATGGTTCATAAAGTGGCATTTTGGGTCACTAAATGCTTCATTTACCGTTTTCCCAATATTACATAACACCATTCCAATTAAGAAAAACCTGCTGACTTTGCAATCCTGTTTCAGGAATCTCCCCTGTTTGCACCTCTCCACTCGGAACATCCTAACTAAGCAGATAGTTATAAACAGACTATCTTGTGGTTTGACACCCCAGAGTGCCTTTTCTGCGAATGTCTCCTCCTCCTTCCTGCTCCTCTTTGGCTCATCTCTGGGGACTCTCACCCGCCACTTGTGATTCCATTGTTACCTGTGGCAGGGCCATGGTGATCTCCAAACCTCCCAGTGATGTTTCCAAAAGGGCATGGTTGACAGCAGCCAGGTGAAGAGGAGGAGAGGTTGGGATGCTAGACTCCACGCCACACCTAGGTTTGGATTGGGCTGTGGCAGGGCAGAATGTGGCTGCATTTGTCCAGCATTTTTTATTTATTTTTAAATTTTTATTTAAAGATGGGGTCTCACTGTTTTGCCCAGGCTGTAGTGCAGTGGTGCCATCACTGCTCACTGCAGCCTTGAACTCCTGGGCTCAAGCGATTCTCCCACCTTAACCTTCTGAGTAGCTGGGACTACAGGTGTGTCACCATGCCCAGCTAATTTTTTTTTTTTTTAAATTTTTTGTAGAGATGGGGTTTCACTGTGTTACCCAGGCAGGTCTTGAACTCTTCGGCCCAAGTGACCCTTCTGCCTCAGCCTCCCAAAGTTCTGACATTTAAAAATGAGCTTTGTACGTATTGCTCAACTTATGAGATAAATACTATCCTTACTCGCATATGAAAAATGAACTGAATCTGAGAAGTTAATGTTCCTGAATTCACAGCTAATGGCGTCACAGCTGTAAGTAGTATATCTTGAGTCTGATTTCAAAGACTGAACTCCTTTTTCCTTTTCCTTTTTTTTTTTGAGGGTATCACTCTGTCTCCCAGGCTGAAATACAATGGCAGGATCATAGCTTGCTACAGCCTCAAACGCCAGGCTCAAGGGATCCTCCTGCCTTAGTCTCCTGTGTAGCTGGAATTATAGGCATGCACCACCATGCTCGGCTAATTTTTGTATTTTTCTGTAGAGACAGGGTTTTGCCATGTTGCCCAGGCTGGTCTTGAACTCCTGGGCTCATGTGTTCCACCTGCCTCGGCCTCCCAAAGTGCTGGCATTACAGGCGTGAACCACTATGCCCAGTAGCTCTTAACTGCTGGCTATCTTAGAAAACCTCTAGAAAAGTCTTTATCAAAGTGAGGGGTAAGGAAGGGAGGAAGGTGTGCTTTTTAAAAATACAGATCCCTGGGCTTATAGCTACCTATTCAGACTTTCCAGGGCTGGGCTCTGTGTTTTAAACAAGCTCTCTGGACAATCCTGATGCACACCCTGGTGGCTCTGGAGCATTCTACTTGGTTCTGCCCTCCCTTGACATCCCCTGTGTCTGCAGACTCTGTGGGGGGCTCTGGAATGTTTACTACTCCAGCTTGCAGGGAGCCTGACAGTCTTTGAAGCCTCCGGAGATTTCCACGGTGCCCAGTGGGTTCACCTAAGTCTTTCTGACTCCAAGTCTGAACTATTTAACAACCAAAGGTTTGTCAGATGGGTTCCTGTCTTGGGAAACATACAGAGCGTGGACAAAGCCGTTGTGGGCTTAGGGACTTGATACCTCGGAGGTTAGTTTCTTCCCTGCAGTGTGCTCAACCCTGCTTTCTTTGTGGAGTCACAGACTTCCCCTTCTGCAGAGTCATGGGCTGAGTGGCCTGTCCCCAGAGACAGTGCTGTCTCTCCTGTAATCCAACAGGATGAGACCAGTGTTTTAATCAGCTCCTGCCCCTTTAGCCTGGGATCCACCTCAGTGTGGATGAAGACGGAGGCAAGATATTTCCCTCATTTCAGTTTTGTTGCAGCAGATGCTGGAGCCGAGGCGTCGCCAGGAAGAAGGCATATGAATTCACAGGGAGGGAAGCTGCTGTGCGTGCTCCGCTGTGGGGGGTGGGAGGGGGCGGGGTGGGGAGGGCTCGGCAGCTCCTCTCGGTTGGATGGGTGTGATCGTTCTATAACTGAGTGTGTTCCAGACAGTCTGTTTGACTGTCCTCTAGTTCATTACTTCAATTTGGCCCTGCCTTCATGATACATGTGTTAATCACTTTGTTTCTAAAACAAAATTGGAAACAGTTCCTGCAGCCTCACTGGGACCCTGGGTGGCCCCCACGGTCTCCTGCATTCTTTGTTGAATCTGGCCCCTTCGTGCTCTTTGGGGCTCCTTAAAAGACTCTGTTTCTCCCACCTTAGGAGCTGCTGGCCCCTCAGATCCAGAGCAGGTGGAGAGCACAGGAGCGCCAGCACAGGCCACCGTGGGAGGGAGAGAAGGGGACCCATGTGTATGCAGAGCCATGTCTGAACTGAGCTCAGGGCTAGAGACTCACACAGCAGCGAGGAAGACGGGGTGGGTGGTTTATGGTTTTAGCTTCCTGAGGAGCTCCTGAGGGCCTTGGAGGGGTTAAGAAATGCGTCTCATGTCCCCGCTAATAATTAGCGACATCTGGCTTCAGAGCCTGTGCTCTTTCTTCTATCCTGTTTGAATCACATGGCACCCATCACCCCACTTCACAGTTTGCCTTGTGGACCAGGTGATAATTTGAGGGTTGTGTTAGAAGGGGACTAGCTAACACAGATACTAATACTAGCTGGTGAGCCCAGTATGAACAGTATCCTAAAGTATTGGGCAATACTTTAGGTCACCTGAAGTAGTAGGACCACCCTCCTGCACGGTTATTCTGGATCATGCCTGTCCCTCCTCAGGTTTATTTCTCTCCATCTATGTTATTTATGGTTTACTTGTTCCTTGACACCAGAGACCATGTTGGTTTTAAATGGAAGAATGAATGAAAGTGAGTAAATAAAGATATCCACATGAGGCTTAGTACTGTCATGCAAAAAGCATTGGCTTTGGAGTTAGGATGTGGCTTCTCCCCCTGCTGTCACTCCTCATCTGGCCCTCAGCTTCCCCAGGTAGAGTAAGTCCCTCTTGCTCCAGATCTGACCAGTGGTTCTCTGTGCACATGAGATGTGTGAGGTTTCTGAAGATGGAACTTCAGCTACTCAGAAGAGCTCTTTGGGCCTCCACAGCTGCATAGGGTTAGAAGTAAAACCTTTTCACTTCTTTTCATTTCTTTTACTTCTTAGATGAATCTTTCTTCTCACTATAATGTGAAAAGGTAGTTGGTTTATTTTTCTGCCAAATAAAGAGGTATATTTTGATGCAGATCATTCCTTAGCCTTGCAAACTTAACCTGAAGTCCTTACTAAGAGCACAGGGATACATGTCCCCTTCACCCCCACTCTTAGTAGTATTGGGGCAATACTTTAGGTCACACGCTTTTAATGCATGTTTAATTCCTGGAGTCCATTAAAAATAGGAGGGCCAGGGAGTTACCCAATCAAGAGTTGACTGAGTTCTGGTGCCCAGAGGGCTTATGTTCCCATGCAGGCCTTTGCAATAACGATGAAGACCTTTTTCCCAGCACTAGCGTATTATCCAGTACCATCTGGGAGCCCCTGGACACAGCCGTCATGCAAGCACATGGCAGCTGCTGGCATAAAGAATCCACTGCACCCCCAGACCTGCCCTGCAATTGCACGAAAAGGAAAACAACCATAATAATCATCCTGATGAGAATAATAATAGGCACTTAGAGCAATCACGTCTTTTATCCAAGGGATACAATATGCTCTCCCCAGAAATGTTTATTCCAGTGTTGTGGGAAGTAGAAGGGGCACAGTAGTGCAGTTGGCGAGATGCTATAGTGACAGGAATGAGGGAGAAGCCAAGGAGTCTGGCCTCTGGAAGGTCCCTCTCCTGAGGGGCAGCGTGAGTCCTCTGTGGGCTTCCACTAACGCCTTCTTTTCCTTTTCTTTTTGCATTCAGCATGATCTACACTTTAGTGAGCTCTTAACGCAAAGACCATGCACGTCATCAGAGACTGAGATGGGAGAGACCTCAGATGGAGAGATGCATTTCTGCTGGTGACTGGAGGAGGGACCAGAATGGGGATATGTGAGAAATAGACCCGGCAGGCAGTCTGACTGAATGGGAGCTGGGATCACGCAGCCAGCCGGGAGCCAAGTTAACCCTGCGTGTCTGTTGTCGCCCTGTGTGTCAATCTTTGGCATTCGAATTCCACATACAGGGTCCTAGAGCCCTTCTGAGCATCAGTGGTGTGGGGGAGTAGGTGACAAAACACTAGACCTCTCCTGAGAGAGAATTGCTGCTTCCTGAATCCACTTCATTGAACAGCACCTTGCAAGTTCACACTGAGTTCCTGGGCCATGGGAGCGGAGGCTGGAAGGCTGCAAGGTGCTTGCTAAGGAACAGAATGACCCAGAGTCAAGGCCAAGTCTGCAGGGACCTGTTGAAAGCCTCGAGAATGCCTTGGCTGCCCAAGACTCTTGTTGCCTTTCTTCCAAGCCGTGGCCACACCCTTTTTCTCAAATGAGAGGGGCTGGAGGGTGTGTGGGTTTTGCCTTCAGCTGTAACCAGCCTTGAGCTCGCGGGGCTGTTTTCAGCTGAGGAGGGGTGAATATAGGAAAAATGGATTTTTGAAACGTTTGAAACATGTTCAAGGTGTTAGTTCTCCACCGCACAAGTTGTATTCTTCTTTTGCCACCTCAAACCATCCGAATCATTTAATGCAAATCAATTGGTCAATGCTAGTCAAAGCTATGTTCTTACAAAAACCCCAGACAGCTCAGAGCTCAGAAAATCCTGTGGAGTGTCTGCTCTGTACCATGGGCATCCGGCAGCCAGGAAGTGAGACAACATAATTATAACTTCGTTTTATGATGCTGCATCATTTGTACTGTTTAGGTCGACACGAGGACATCATCTTATTTAGAATTTTCCATTTGGCAATCTCTTTTGGGTGGGAGTTGTGCTGGGGGTTGTAAATAATGACAAGGCTGAGATTTTTATGATGTTTAAATTGGGCACAATGATTTTGACCTTATTCCCCAAACTTCTTTTCTACTGTTTAACATACACAGGCTATTTATACACATCCCCATCTCCCACCTGAAACCTGTGACTCAGGTTTATGAATGGTGTTTGTGTAGCAACACATTGTGTGCTATGTTTATTAAAATGCAGCGACAACTTGAGTGTCTCACTTAACTGGCTCTCTCATTTCAACCATTGCAGGCTGGATTTGTCTACATATGGTTGGAAAACTGATAGGAGGAAAAGGCAAATTTTCAAAAAGGCATCGTGCTGCTAAAAATTCTATGGAAAAGAAAATGCAGACTTTTACTCCGAGGTTTATGGTGTAAAACTGGAGAATTTGAGGTAATGATTTTGGGAGAAGGCTTCCTCTTGGCCAATATCTGCAGATTACCGACCAGGTAACTGTTGTTAGGGGTAGAGTTACCTTTGGGGCTGCTTGGACCTGGCTTTGGCTTCATTCCTGAGACGACTAGTGACCCTCATCCAGAGAGGCAAGCATTGGATGGCAGACTGCAGACGCTAATCTAACCGCACAGCCGTCCTGCAAATGCAACCGGATGTGGAAGGTGAATGATCCATGTTACTTCTCACCATGGAGCTGTTTTGTTTCTATACTCTGCCTCCTTTCAAAAAGATTTGAAGTGGCTCATAATAGGAGACACAAGTACACAAAGACCATTAAAATGGAAGTAGAGTGTTATTTTTTTGTTTTTTTTTTTTTGAGACAGGGTCTCACTCTGTCGCCCAGGCTGGAGTGTAAGTGGTACAGTCACGGCTCACTGCAGCCTTGACCTTCCCGGGCTCAGATGATGCTCCCACCTCAGCCTCCCGAGTAGACCACAGGTGCACACCACCACGCCTGGCTAATTTTTGTATTTTTTGTACAGATGGGGTTTTGCCATGTTGCCCAGGCTGGTCTCAAACTCTTGGGCTCAAGCAATCTGCTCACCTTCACCTCCCAAAATGCTGGGATTATAGGCTGAGTCACTGCCACTGGCCTGACAGCTCTTATGTTTATGAAAAAGAAACATCCAGATATTTCCCTCCCACAAGTTGTGATTGGGAAATAATTCTCGTGATCTGTTGTGAGTTTCAGTGAATTTTCAGTTCTTGGGAGAAGTTAATCATGATGATAAAGCTAAGAGTAAAGGGCATAGTGATGGGGCGCGGGCTGTGCACCAGGCACTGTGTTAAGTGCTCACACCACCCCACCCCTCACAGTGATCGTGTGACCTCACCCACCCCTCACAGTGATCGTGCCCAGCAGGTTAGATGTTCTCATCCCCACTTCATCCATGAGGGAACGAGGGAGCCTCAGGGAAGGTGAGTCCTCCCTAGGTGACGTAGTGCAGAACAAGGGCTTGATGCTATGAAGAAGTGGCCAAATAACGATAGTTATAAACCAAGGCATCTGGCAGTGATCTGGATGCTTCATATGCTTTTCCCTGATCCTCATAACAATACCACGAGGCAGATATGATCTCTGTTTTATAGATGAGGAAACTGAGGAGAGGAGTCACTTGCAGAGATCCACAGCTAGCAACGGGTATGTCTAGCTATAGCTGGGATTTAAACCCAAGTCTGCCTCTTCTCACATAATTTTGTTCTTATTGCCCAGTCTCTTACTGTGTATCCCACAGAAGTGACCAAAGGGAAGAAGAGAGGAAAAGCAGGAAAAACTCCTCTGTTTTCCAACGCGCAAAGTGAATATTTGCCTTGAGAGACAAAGAGCTCACCTTCCAAGCATGCATCAAGGAGAGAGCTTCCTAGGGAGCAGAGTCATCTCCTGCAGGTGGTGTTGGTGAACTGGTTCCCATTCCCTTAGAGCGGTAGAGCTGTAGGCCTGGTGTGGCTATGCCTAAAGGGTCAGAGGGGAACCTGGAAGAGTCAAAGCTCAGTTTTCACTTTGCTAAGGTGGAAGAATAATGGCACCTGCCACACTGGCTTTCTATAAAGATTAGATGAGTTCGTACCTGCAGATAACTTAGAACAGTACCCTGCATGTGGTCAGCACACCTCATTGTAGAGTGTGAGTCTTCCCTGCCTTCTGGGCCAGTCCATTGTTGTGTTGCTATAAAGGAATACCCAAGCCTGGGTAATTTTTGAAGAAAAAAGATTTACTTGGCTCACAGTTCTGCAGGCTGTACGAGCATGGCTCCTGCCTCTGGTGAGGGCCTCAGGAAGCTTCTAATCATGGTGGAGGACAAAGGGAGAGCAGGCATGTCACATGGTGAAGAGCAAGAGAGAGAAGGGAGAGGTTTCAGACGCTTAAACAACCAGATTTCATGTGAACTGAGCAAGAATGCACTCATCCCCAAGGGAATGGCATTAAGCCATTCATGAGGGATCTGCCCCCATGATCCAGTCACCTCCTCCTAGGCCCCACCTCCAACACTGGCAGTCACATTTCAATATGAGGTTTGGAGGGGACAAACATCCAAACTGTATCACCATCATTACTCTGCCCTGTGCCCATTCCAGGGCAAGGTCCCTCCCTTTGGGAGGACCATGAAGCCAACTGGCCACGTGGAGCAGGAGTGAAGATTGCTGGATGCTGCCACCCTCCTGAGGCCTGATCCTGTCTATGGTATCCTGAATGGAGGTCGGGCTGGGACCTGACCCCTCTTTTCAGTGCCATGTTCTCTGCCAATAATGATAACCACTGCCATAGAGTACTTGCTATGTGCTGGATGCTCTGCAAAGCACTTACCATATGTAGTCTCATTTAATCCCCCATCAATATTAGGGAATGGGAATGATTGTTGTTTTCAAGGGATAGTTGAAAATACTAAAGCTTATAGAGGTCTAGCAATTGAGCCAAGGTCACAATGGCTAGTAAGTCATGGAGCCTAGTCTTCCACCCAAGTCCTTTTGATTCCAAGGCTTTGACCATTTTCTCACTCCTGAAAGGGTGATAGAGTCCACGAAGGACAATGGGGTGTGAGATAGAAGAGAAAAGGGGATGAAGATGGGACAGCAGTGTGGCTCTGCTGAGCTCACATGTTTCACAGCAAGCAATTCTATGTGAATAACTTTATAATTGGAAGGACTTTGGCTACAGGATCTTGTGCAAACTTCTTAACCTTTAGAGACTCAACTTTCTTATTTGTAAAATGAGGCTAATAATACTTCCCTTTCAGTATTCTTGTGATAATTTAAGTAAACTATGTACAGAATGCTTGTTGAGCCTGTCTCACAATTCGTGCTCAACAAATCTTGGTCCTCAGTGCTCCACCCGACTGCCCTTCCCTTCAAAGAGGGGAAGGGAGGATTATGTAGATAAAAATGGGTAAAATGCTTCTCCTAGTAACACCTGACGACAATCAACGAATCTCAGCTGCCTCCTTTCCCCTCTCCATCTTTGGGGCAGACTGTCCCAGGCATGCAACATGGGTAGCAGAGCTTAGCCCTCTCAAGAAAATTTCCCCTTTGCATCCTATTTTTAGGTTTGGTAATTGTACCAATGTTAAATAAAGTTGTCATCATTATGACAGTTTTGTTCTCCTACATAAGAGATGAATGCAGCCAGCAAAATGCTTTGACAACAATTAATTGCACTCACGCTGTGTCGTTACACAGATCCATTTCCATAACCCTTTCTCTTCCTGGACTTGGGCTGTTCTGTTTTCAAGTGTGCTCTGGCAAATGACTGTTTGGGCAGAGCCTTCTCCAGGCCTCGGAGCTGCTGGTCCAAGCTGGACATCTTGGGGCTGCCTCTGTTCCTGAGGCTCAGGCAGAAGGCACTACTCACTGTGGGCGTTTGAGGGGGTATTCTGGGACATATCCTGTGACTTGGCTCATCCCAGGCAGAGCAGAAGAGGAGCTGACCAAGTGAGTAAGTCTTCAGGACACAAGCACACATTCTAGGGAAAGGTGGGGGCGAGTTTCAGCATTTTTTTTTTTTTTTTAATAGACCAAGTCTCACTCTGTTGCCCAGGCTGGAGTGCAGGGGCACGATCTCAGCTCACTGCAACCTTCGCCTCCTGGGTTCAAGTGATTCTCCTGCCTCAGCCTCCTGAGTAGCTGGGATTACAGGTACCTGCCACCATCCCCAACTAATTTTTGTATTTTGTATTTTGTATTTGGGGTTTCACCGTGTTTGCCAGGCTGGTCTCACACTCCTGACCTGAGGTGATCCACCCGCCTCAGCCTCCGAAAGTGCTGGGATTACAGGCATGAGCCTTCATGCCTGGCCAAGTTTTAGTCTGTCCAGTTTAGCGGGGAGCAGCACGTGATGGAAGCATTTCACACAGCTGCATTTGCAGAGGGAGACCTCAGTGCCCACACGTTGGATTGGGTTTCAGTTGCTGCCCATGATCCAGAAATAGAAATAGACACAGGGTCAAAACAGCCACAACAAAATAGGATTTTCCAGGCTTTGCTCCCACCCACCCACTCTGTGGTCATTTCTGCCCCTGTTAAATTCTGCCCAGATAGTTTTGGATATGCCAAGGGTGTTATGAACTTGACCTCTTAGCTACCACGTGATACCCACATTTCTTCCCAGCCAGTGGTGTGCAAAGCTGACTTGTACAGGCTTATGAGAGCCTGTACAAGTTTAGTTTAGTTTTTTAGGGATTTTACTAAATAGTTGTTAAACAGAGCCATTATTAAAACTGAAGTTATGTAAACTTACAATTAAATAAATAATTTTAAAAACAAAGGTAATACCTAGTCAAACCACTTCCCAATTATTTTACTACATTTTACTTGAGGTTATGTCTATTGTAACTGTGGCAGAAATGCTATGTGACGGTATGCTGCTGTGAATCTCTTCCCATCTTTGCATTCAGTGATGTCCCATTGATTGCTCGAAATTGGCCATGGTGAGAGTATTTACACTCTGTGGATGTCCCCCTCCCTTGCCATTCTTAGGGCAATTCCTCTAATGCATGGCCTCCTCTAGGTGGGGCAATCTCCTCACTGGACCCCAGAGTACCTCGAGGGGCAGACATATACCTTTTGGCTTAAAGAAGCAACAGTCTGAAAAGGTGGTGTTATGTCCTGGAGTTTGACTGCCTGACAGCCAGCAGAGAGACTTAAATGCCACCACAGTGTTTCCGTTCAAACATCAAACAGGAGTCTCAGCAGTAAACCTTGTCCTTTTCAAAAATGCTTGACACATCGGAAAAACAAGATCACCTTTCTGGTGGTTTTATATTTCTGATCTTCTAGAACAGAGGAGGTAGGGAAAATGAGAGCCCCGCTAAATACCAGTCCCCACATCAAATTATAATGAAACCCATCAATCAGGCCCCCATGCCTAGGACAGTCTGTTTTGATTGCTGCAATGAAAACAGCAGGGCAGCACTAGAGGCTTTGGGGGAAATTTTGTAAGTGGCTTCCTAGGACAGATCTTGCGATGCTGTTCTTATTTTCCCAGAGCTAAGTTGAAAATAAGTGTGATGTCGAGGTCACTTTCTGGACTATACAAGGTAGGGAGAGCCCTCTCAGTGAAATGGAGATGCCCAGCAGATGAGCCAGATCCCCAAAGGATGGTTAGGAACCCTGCACCCTAGTGGACCAGTCTTTAAAATCGGCAGTTCTGTGTTCTTCAGTAATATTTTATGCTTGCATTCAAGACACCTGTGCCCCAAGATGTAGTGCATACCTAACAGTGTTACAGGTACAGTGGAAAAATTAGTCATAAGGACCCAATGGCAGCTCTAGCATAACCACTTCTAGGTTTTCACCTAGAAGATAAGAAAATGGGGCCAGATCACATTTTTCATTTAGATACATGCCCCCCAGGTCTGCATAACTGGGAAACCCCAGCATAAGTTTCAGCCTCACAATTTGAGGAAGCCCAGCCCATGCCAAGTGCGGATGTTCAGACCCAGTAGGATAATGATACTTTCTAGGGAGCTAACTACTGGTAACCCAAGAGTGCCGGTTCACAGGAGGTGGAGGGCCGTCCTGAATGAGTGCCATGGGGCTTTGCACTTGACCCTGTCCTCTTCACTGCTTATTATCAGTGACTTTCAGATGAAGGCAATTGATTGATTCTGGGCTAACACAAAACTGAAAAGGATTCAATTAGGACAGGAAGAGATTTTCTAAAAAATATCATAAGCTCAGACTCACTAGAGGAAATACAATAGGCATACATGAAAGGTCTTAAGATTGGGCTCAAAAAAGTCAGCAGCAAAATATATAAGGGGTGAAGGCAACTACGTGCTTTAGGAGAGACATTGAGAAATCTGAGCCTGCCCATAGGAGGACATCCAGAGTCGATTTCATAGGACTGGGGAGAGAAGTCTAGAAGACTGTCTTCAAAGACATGAAGGCTCCAAGAGGGCAGAAACCAGGACTTGGGTGAAAACAGCTCCCCCACCCCACCCCTTGCTCTTCAGATGGTGTTGGTTGAAGCAGTTGCTTCCCAATGAGGGTTCTGGAGAGGTGTTAGGTAAAAGGACCGTTCTGTGGTCAAATGTGTGTGGAACTGCTGGGCTAAACGCAAGCAGCCCTTTTCAAATCTGTCTCAGTGGGAACCTTCAGTCAGAAGCGCCAAGAGGGGCACTGTTTGCAAAGCACTTTTCTGTGAGAGGCAGCAGTGGAGACTCAGCAGAGAGAGGCATGAGGCAGAGCTTTCTGGGCTTGATGGAAGACTGAGGGATGAGTGTGTACCATGGGATGGAACAGTTCCAAATATGGAACCAACTATCAGAAGTACTGTAAACAAATAGGACTTGCCCCACATTGAGCAAAACACAAATGACAAACCACATAATTCAAATGCAGAAAAAAATAGAAAGGGCTGAATTCAGGATACCATCAATTATAAGCTCTTTGAGGATAGGTATTTATTTATGTAGCTCCAGAGCTGGCTTTGTTCTTACTAGGCCCACAGTAAATATATGTTGAATTAAATTGAAATTTTGATGATTAGAACCAGCAGAAGACAGAGATAACCTCATAGTAAATAGGAATCAGTATCCCAGGGAGGAATGTTAAGGCAACATGGCAGCCCCATGCAGGCTGTGTCCTGGCAATATCCTGTAGGGTTCAGTAGCAGTAAAACAGGCAAGGGCATGTGAAGGACATCAGCAGATTGTCCTTTACCACTGCACAGACCACTGCAGACTAAGGTGGTGTGATTTCTTCTTCTGAACTCTTCTCTTCTCTGAATCACTAAAACATATGACTCCTAGGCCTACAGGAACAAAGACGACTGGCTCTCCGGAGTCGCAGAGTGACTATTGTTAAACTCCATCACTTTTTGTGCATATAACAATTTAGAAAACATTAACCAAAAACAAAAACCCAAGCAAATAAAAAGGCCAGACCTTTGCATGTTGTTTATTGGCATGAGAGAGTCTGGCTCACGGCCAGGGGAGCAGCTGTTGGGGAGTAACACACAGGAAACCTGCCCACAGGGCCCCAGGTGTCTGAGAGGTGGTCTGAAGTCCTTCATTGGCTCAGCTCTTGTCCAGTGTTTCTGGCAGAAATGGCTCAGTGTCTCCTACTCTTCCCACTAACCCTTGGAAGTTCTTCAAGCTAGGGCTGTGAAGGGGGAGGGAGGGGATGAGAGCAGTGTGTATGGATAGCAAGAATGACTTTAAGTTAATCACCTCTACAAGTTCCCTTTTTTCCAAATCCAACATTTCTGAGGGTTGGTCAGCCAGGCCCCAAGGGAAGCAGGGGAGAAGGCAGGATTGCGCTGGGTGGGTAATGTCATCTGGCCCGGGCTCAGTCAGGGCACTACATGCTCCCCTCCTCCTGTACCTGGAAGAGGCCAGAAGCCTGGGAATGGGAGTGGTGGTGCTGAATGATGGGTGATACCAGGGGCGTAGAGTTGACTCCAGGGTCCATGTCTATTTGGGAACGATTGGGAACAATTGGGAACTCTGGGTTCATAATATGCTGCCTTCCTGAGCCTGGATTTCCAACTGGGGCTGTGATGTTAATAAAGTGATTAGTGAACCCTTAGCTCATCGAATGAGCTCTGCTCTTGGCATGAGAAGGACCTAAACTGGAATTCTGACTCTACTTCTTGTCAGTTGGGTGATGTTGGTCAAATTTCTCAACCTTCCTGAGTCCCAGTTTACTCAGCTACAATATGGAAGCACTAATGCATAATTTTGTGAGGATGATGTGAACAGTAAATAAGCTTATTTACATGAAATCAATTTACAGTATAGAAAATGCAATACCAATATGAGGGGTTGTTACTATTATAGTCACAGAAGGAGTTGACTTTTCTTTTGCTTTAAGAGTATGCTTAAAATATGGTTGTATCTGAGAATATTGGATGAAAGTGCTTTAGGAGTTGGCCTTGGGACAAGAGGGAAAGAAATTGCTGCCCAGCTCTTGTTTTTTCTTTTCTTTTTTAAATTTTATTTTAGAGGCCATTCTTGGCTTGTTAGAGGGTCCTAGACCTCTGTAAAGGTTGTTGTCTAGTTGGAGTACAGGGCATCTTTGACACTACAATTTTGAACCCCCACGTCAATGTTTTACTCTGTATCTAAAAATACAGACTTTAAAATGAGAACCCTAGCAGGCTTGATACTTTTCACTAAGAAAGATATTTCTAGAGTGAATGCCATTGGGCCAGTTTAATTCCTTGGATAATTTTTAATATAGAATTAATAAACTATTTCCAAATATTTCCATTTTCATATTTCTAAAATTATTTTCCCTGATATCGATTATTTTCTGTGTAAATTTTATGACAAAGATTAAATTTATTAGTCAGTTTTTGAAAGTTATAGCTTCTGCCATTGTGAGTTTTCTATGAAACCACCAATTTACCAAGTTCAAATCCCTGAAGTCAAATTTTGCAACACTACATTCTTTATCAATGTCTAGTCATGAACACATTTTATGATGGGATGTTTTAGCCACTGGAACTCTTATTTGAAAGTTTTACTAATTCTATTCTCTCCTCCATATCAAATTGTGCAGTTTCCATTGTCATCAATCAGAAGCAGTTCTTCAGTACATTCATCTGTCACACATTTTTGCATGGACTACTTTAAACATTGTCAAATTTATTTTATTTTGATTATTTCTACCAGAAATATCATTGGATTCAGGAATGCTATTTCATTTTTACTTCTTAACTCATGTGTGTTACTGTTATTAGCAGTTGTCTTTGGACATTTCTTGGTGGCTCCTTTGGCTGGGATTGGCTGTGTCTTTGTCCAATAATCCAGTTCTGTTGTGCCCTTTCTGGAAGAGAAAGCGGAGAGGTCAGATTCAATGTAAGGGAGGGTTGGAATGTCCAAATTTGATTGGAGCTTTAAAATAAGATGAGAAACATGGTCAGATTTGACTTTAAAAAGTCCATTCTGGCTTTTGAGTAGAGACTGAATTGGAGAAAACAAAAATGGTTGGGAGATGGTTAGAAACTACTGCAGAAACACAGGTGAGAGACAAATTGCAAACATTTATATAGCACTTACTATGTGTAACAAGCATTAGTTTAAGCATTTTGTAAGTTTTAACTCATTCTATCTTGATGACAACTCTGAGGAGGTATTATAACTATTTCCGTTTTACAAACAAACAAACTGAAGTACAGAAAGATTCAATATATGTCCAAGATTACAAACTAGCAAGGGGGTAGGGGTGGATCTAGAATTCAAACCTGGGTAGAAGGACTTCAGGGACTGAGCCCTTGACCCCTCCAGTGGTTTTCTCATCCAAGAAAGAAAAGCGTGGCAAGGAGGAGGTTTTTGAGAAATGCTATGAGAAAATGGAAATTATGGGACTTGGTGAAAAGGGTATGTTTCTGGCTTTGTGTGTGGTAGGTGGTAGGGCTATTCCTTGAGAAAGGGAAGTTGTTTAAGGGAAAGATAATGTGTTCGGTTTTGAAGCTGAATAAGAGAATTCTAGCTATAGTGTACTAAAGAGCCTTACTCTGTTTTTAATGTTTGACTACTGACATCTTTCAAGCCCCATAGCTCCCCCTCTTCCTTCTGTCTCCCATGTGAGCAAACCAGTAAGAAAGTTTTATGCTCCCTCCCTTGACACCAAGGAAGTTCAAAACCTGGCCTACACTGGGAACCCTCACCTTGGACCCAACCCCTAGCAACACCAAAAGCCAGAGCCAGTCACCCCTCCTTGCTCTGTCAAGCCATTTTTGGACATGGGTGGGAGCCTGCCCTGCTCTCCCTGAAAGCCTCATTATGTGAGTGATGAGTCTGTTCATCCCCTTTTGGTGCATGTGTGGCATTAGTCAGTTTTCAACATCCAAACCAAATTTTGGGTCAGAAATTGGTACAACCTTCATCCCACACAGCAGATTGGGAAATGTGGTCTGGGTGGGTTTTGGTGAGCATGTAGCTGTCGCCACCACGGATATGCTGAGTTGAAATGTCAGCTGGTCATTGAGATAAGATGTTTCGAAGATAGTAGAATAGAAAGGTCTGAAGAAAGAGTTTTGAGCTGGAGCTGTACATTTATAAATCACCTTCTAGTTGATGAAAGGAGAAAAAGGAAAGAAAAGGAAAAAGGATAATTCTGTTCCTAATGTCGTTTTTGTTTAATTTTCATGTTCAAAGATTGCTTTCCAGAACCTCACTAGCAGTAGTTGGTGTTGAGGGGTGGGCGGTGGGGATTGAGTAGGAAGATGTTGAAACCATTTCAGAATGAGCAGCATTTACACACACACACACACAGACACACACACACACACACACACACACACACAGGAACACACGCACGCACTTTAGAAAATGATTTGGCCCTTCCAGTTTCCTGCTCTTTTAAGCCTCCAGCGAGAAGAAAAAGGAAGTAGCAGGCTAATTGGAGAGAACTGTGAGGGAAAGGCAGAGTTGATAAAAGAGAGAGGAAATCAGTTTGCTATTTTAAGGATATGAAAGTCTTCCCATAAGCCATTATGGTCTCCTTGCCAGTTAATTTCATTTTGAATGAAGCTGAAAGGTAATCTGATAGGTTTTGTTATTTCTTCAAATAATTCATAAATTCAGATGAACTCAGAACTCTGGCATAGAATGTAGGAGGATTTCAAAGTCTGACAAGGTGATAATTACCAGGACTGCACTGGACCTGACAGCTGGTATTGGAATGATCTCCTTTTTATTGAAATCCTCAGTGTGATTAGGAAAAAAGACAGTTTAATTCAGTTAATCTGAAGCAGCCAGTAGACCTGAATTGCTTCAGTGCAGACAAGCAGAGCTGATATGTGTGGAGATGGTAGTCTTTGTGGTTGATTTAGAACGTCATACACAGAAGACTCTCACATTTTACTGATGACAAGAACAGTTCAGATATGCAGAGAAGAATGGCATGTTCAGTTCCAGAATCCTGAAGCAGCCTTAGAAAGGGAATCCGAATACACTTGTTGCACTAGCAAGCTCATTTGTAGTAGGTCCCGCTTTGCTCAGGCTGGAGACATATTGATGCATTAGTTAGTTACATTCATTCTGCAATCTCTCCCCTCTCCATCGCTCCCCTATGGATAGCAGAAAGTGAAGACAACATAAATATTTGTCTGATGAACCAGAGGAAAGATGGGCTTTTATAAACAATAAAGTATTGCTTTATGGTAAGGATACCTAAGCAGATAGAATATCTTCTACAACCTGAAATATGTGTAACCTTATGAAAAAAACACAGTTTATGTAAGTTTAAGTTTCAAGATGACCATACAGGTATTGGATAGAGTGCATATATTAGATAATTAGTACCTGCAAGTTATTCATCTATTTATTCATTCATGTGTTATTTATCCACTCATTCATTCATTAATTCATTTATTCCATACAAGTTTATAAAACCTCTGCCACGTATAAGATGAGGCTTCTTTTCTCAGTCCTCCAGGAGTTCACACCTGTCCATTTCTCTACCACTGTCTCCATCCATCCATTCATCCACCTAATATGCCCACTGGGACCTCAGTGGCCCTTAGTGGTTTAACCGAACTTCAAATCCTCACTATCATAGCTCTGTGAAACTCCAAAGTCATCCTTATGGTTTCTCTGTGTCCCTGAGGCTTACTTCTTTTCCTCCTCTCTGCCTTTGTGCTTTAGGGCTTCCTGGGTGGTCTTTATTCCAATACATCAGCATGGACACAAAGGCTTGCCCCTTCACTAGTTTCCACTTCTCCAATTGTTGTGTCTCAACTATTTTGTGAGTTTAATAATTTTACTCAAGATGATAGGGAGGGGCAAAGGGAAGAGTCGTATCATGGAGCCTTTGCTCTTCACCCCTTTCTTCTCCGTTTATCTCATTCTTGTGTTTCTTCTCCAGGTGCACCAATAAATATGACTTCCAAACCACCTCCCTCTATATATCCTATAATCTTTTTTTCTTTTTTTTTTTTTTTGAGATGGAGTCTTGCTCTGTTGCCCACGCTGGAGTGCAGTGGCATGATCTTGGCTCACTGCAAGGTCTGCCTGCCAGGTTCAAGCAAGTCTCCTGCCTCAGCCTCCTGAGTAGCTGGGATTACAGGCACACACCACCACACATGGCTAATTTTTGTATTTTTAGTAGAGACGGGGTTTCACCATGTCGGTCAGGCTGGCCTCAAACTCCTGACCTCGTGATCCGAGGCATGAGCCACTGTGCCAGGTCTATATCCTACAATCTTATACCAAAGTAAATCATGCCCTAGAGGCTCAACTTTTACCCCAAGTCAGTTGATCAAAAAACCATTTTCTGAAGAACTTTTCCTTAAAAGGATTTCTAGAAAAGAAAATTTATTGCCACCAGTACTGTATATTATTTATCTGTGTACTTCTGTCTTAAAACCCCAGTCTTAAGACATAGCATGGATAGATGAGTGAATGTGAAGGCAAATAGGTGATTGACAGGCAGGTGAATAAGCAGTAAGCTTTGAAACTAGTGTCAGCTTCTGCATATCTCAGAAAAAGACAATGAAAAACTTTAACAATTATAGTTCTATTTGCATTTCTTATTAAACTAATGTTTTTAAAGTAAGTATCTTGGCCTGAAATCATAGACAGCAAGGTACAGAAATGCATTCAATTCTGTTTAAACAAAAGAGCATGTATTAGTTATCTATTTCTATATAATAAATTACTACAAAACCTTGTTGCATAAAACAGCAAGCATTCATTATCTCATAGTTTCTGAGGACCAGGAAACTGGGAGATGTGTTGCTGATGGTTCTGGCTCAGGACCCCTGTTGAGGGTGGAATCCAGATGTTGGCCAGGACTGCAGCCATCCAAAGGGTTGATCAGGGTGGAGGATTTGCTTCTGAAGTGGCTCCCCCATAGGGCTGTTAGCAGGAGGCCTCAGTTCCTCATAATGTTGGCCCTATTTCACAACATGGTATGTGGCTTCTACCAGAGTGATTGGAGAGAGGGAGAAGCCAATGCTAGCATCTTGGATGCTAGCTACCACCGGGCATTTACTTATGCGCATCAGAATCAATTTTATGAACATCTGAGAGCACAAAACCAGTTTTATAGGTGGACTGGGAAGACAAGAACTTGCGGTCTCTTCCGTCCCTGCTTCTTTTTAGTTCTTTTTCTTCTCCTAGTGCTCATAGCTTAATATGATCACTTCAGGATCCAACTTCATATACTTTTCAGTTCAGCATTAGCAACAACCATAATAACAATGTATTTTGCTATAATTGTTTTTTGAGACAGGGTCTCACTCTGTCACCCAGTGCAGTGTTGCAATCTTGACTCACTGTAGCCTCAACCTCCTGGGCTCAAGTAATCCTCCCACCTCAGGCCTGGTAGCAAATGCCTGTAGTCCCAGCTACTCAGGAGGCATGAGCCATTGTGCCCGGCCTCACTAATGTATTTTACAATTTTTATTTTTGCAGTGGCTAACATTTCTTGAGTGGTTGTTTGTCTATGCAGTGTGTTAACTACATTGCCAAAGTGATTGCATTTAATTCCAAAATCATATGCCTATTTTACAAATGAGGAAACTGAGAATAAGTGATATGTCAAAGGTTACAGTGCTAAAGTTTCTGTGCCATTCATTTCAAGTTTTTCTACACAGAATCTCACTGGTCATTGCCAATCCAGTTTCCATATGTGGCCAGAAAGATGCATGTCATAGCAGAGAGGCTTCCTAATTTTGAGGCTGTGGGCACAACATACTAAGCTAGATGAGAAAATTGAGCATGGCAGGAAAGCTGATTAGCATATTTGCTTCAGTAAAAAATCACTTTGTGTTAAGCCTAGGACCTTGCCTTAATTGCCACCACTACTAAATAGAAATCTGCTTGTAGAGTGTGCAGATAGCAGCTAAAAGCATTAAAAGTACTCTGAAAGATTTTCTCTCAGAATATCAGCAGTTTAAATGTATGCTACCTTTTTTTCATGTTAATTTTTTGCCATCCTGTGGCCTGCTTTACAGCTACTGAAGAAGCAGGGGGTTTTGAAATGAGATACAAGCAAAAACTCTAGAGGATGGATCTATGGTGGGTGTGTTTTTCAAATATACCTCTAGCTCCCCCATCAATAGAGCAGATAAGAAGCCAGGATATCCCCATAAGAAGTAAAGAAATAACTTAAATGCCAAGCACTTCATCCAACTCTACTATATTTTTGTCTCATTCCATCTTTTTATATTTTTATTTTGTTTTTCAGAAAACCAGGGTGGCGAATATCAGGAATGTGGATAAGTAGGAGACAGGAGTGTTCATTCCATTCATTCATTCATTCATTCAACAAACACGTGCTGAGCTTTAGTGTGCAAGGTATTGTGCTGGGGGATGGTGTGTTCAGAATTCATTCACCATCTTCCGATAGTATTTACTGAGTCCTTTTACCTCCCTGACACCCTGTTCAGTGCTGTGAAGGTTTAGGGAAAAAAAGTGAGTGAGTAAGTTAAGTGAGACAAGCTTCTTGTTCCAAAAATATCTTGAAACATCATTGGGACAAGAGAATCAACATGAACCAATTGAGGAATGAAACAAAGTAGTCATTAAGTGCAAATTTTTGTGGTACAATCTCTGGGAGTACCAGGAATTTTTAGAGGTGGCTGATGAGGAAGGCAGGAGAGCTGGGGAGACTTCTTGGTGGAGGTGTCACTGCAGTGGGGCTCTGATGACATGCAGACCATGCTGCTGTTCTCACAGGGGGCTGCTTCAAAGAGCCAGAAGAGAGAGGTGGGGTCATAAGTAAGGAAAGGGACATTCTGGAGAAAGTCCCACCACTCTGACTTGGTTTCACCCTAAGTCAGACATTTTCCTGTGTACATCTCCCCTTCCCACTCCCCTCCGAAAGTTCAGAGCTAAACTGGGTGCTTGTGATGAACACTCAAGTTCAGACTAGGCCAGGTTAGAACCTTGTGAGCCCTGACACTGCAGCCCACATTCCCCACTGGTCTCCAAAGATGAGAATTCCACCCAGAGGTAGGGACAATTCCCTGGAGCCTTTGGTCTTTCTCTGGTTCTAACTGAGGGACCAGGAGCCAGGATGAAGTGGGGTCAAAGGAGAGTAACCAGGGATTATGGCATGACAGCACAGCTAGAAGGGACTGGTATTATTCAATCCGTAGCATACAGGAAGATGAAATAGAAATGATTCTTAAGTACATCAAAGCTCTTATATAGTGAGAGGCTGGTGAACTGTGCTGTTTTCTCCGAAGGCATTTGAAGAAATCAAAAGGGCCATTATAAAACAGAAAGTTCGGGTTTAGCACTGTTGGCCTTCCCCCCCCCCCACCACCTTTGACATGACGTGACACCTTGGCACAATCCACCTACGAGGGGACCTTTACGACTTTCCTAGGGTGGCCAACCAACCATCCCAGTTTGCCCAGGACTTTCAGTGCTGAAACTGGGATGGTCCTGGGCAAACCAGGTACCAAGAACACCTCTCTTGTAGTTACCTGCTCAGTTCTGCTTCTCCTCCTGGCCCTGGCTCAGGTGTGGTCCCCTCTAGCGCTGCCCAAATAAGGGAATTGTGACCCCTCCAGATGGAAGAGGGTAGTCCCAAATTGAGCTGAGAGGGAATTTGCCCAGGAGCACATGATCTGATGGATCAGGACAGGTTCCTGGTCATAGCTGGAACCCACTGTGCCTTGCAGCAGACCTGGCACAGAGAGAATAAAACTGGAATCATGAGCAAGGTCTGATGCCAGGGGTGTCGGGCACAAGGAAGATGACACTGCAGAAAATGAATCTATTCTTGTTTGTTTGTTTGTTTGTTTTGGGTTTTGTTTTTGTTTTTGTTTTTGAGACGGAATCTCGCTCTGTCGCCAGACTAGTGCTGTAGCGTGATCTCGGCTTACTGCAACCTCCAACTCCCTGGTTCAAGGGATTCTCCTACCTCTGCCTCCCGAGTAGCTGGGATTACAGGCATGAGCCACCACACCTAGCTAATTTTTGTATTTTTAGTAGAGATGGGGTTTCACCATGTTGGCCAGGTTGGTCTCAATCTCCTGACCTTGTGATCCACCCGCCTTGGCCTCCCAAAGTGCTAGGGTTACAGGTGTGAGCCACCGCGCTCCACTGAAAATGAATCTATTCTTGTGCCCAGTTACCCCAGGGCGGGAAAACAGTCCCTGACAAAACGGGCAGATCCGCAGACTCCATCTTTCTCGTTCTTACATGAGTGAACTTAGTCACGAATCTCGTGGATCCTGTGAGACTTGTCAGCCACAGTTTCTGACAGTTAACAAGACTGACTTTCTGCTGACTAAACTTACTTTTCAAGGGACTACATTTCTTTGGAATAGTTTTAATTTTATCTTAAACAGAAATAAGTTTTTAAATTTTTATTTACTTATTTGTTTTTAGACAGAGTCTCACTCTGTCATCCAGGCTGGAGTGCAGTGGCGTGATCTCAGCTCACTGCAACCTCTGCCTCCCAGGGTTCAAATGTTTCTCCTGCCTCAGCCTCTGAGGCAGCTGGGATTATAAGCACCTGCCACCATGTCTGGCTGATTTTCATATTTTCAGTTGAGATGGGGTTTCACCATGTTGGCCCAGCTGGTCTCAAACTCTGACCTCAAGTGATCCACCCGCCTTGGCCTCCCAAAGTATTGGGATTACAGGCATGAGCCACTGCGCCCGGCCTGATTTTATTTTAATTGAGTAATTTTAATTACACTTAAGTGTTTCTAAATGCTTGGCAACATGCTGAGTACTTCATTTGAATTATTTTACTAAACTCTCACAATAATCCTATGGGTAAAGTGCCTTTATATACCCTGTATTTACAGGTGAAAAAACTGAGGTCAGGGAAGAGATCACAAGGCTTTTGAACTGTGCCATGGGCCTGAGTTAACCTGTCAGCTGAAATGAGTTTTAGAGATTCT
Source organism: Piliocolobus tephrosceles (assembly GCF_002776525.5). Lineage (NCBI taxonomy): Eukaryota > Metazoa > Chordata > Mammalia > Primates > Cercopithecidae > Piliocolobus > Piliocolobus tephrosceles. Next base: position 81,502,205 of record NC_045434.1, read on the forward strand.
GGATTTTACTTTGCTGTCCAAGAGATACCCTCTATTTATAGTTGGCTTCAGTAATCAAGTTAATAACCAATAACAATTATATTCAGCTGATTTTATTAGAAACTATCAGCAATCCTAAAAATAGTCTCTGTTGGTTATCATGTTGATTCTTTTTCTTTTTTTTCCCCCCCAAGGCAGAATCTGTTGCCCAGAAGTGCAGTGGCACATCCTTGGCTCACTGCAACCTCTGCCTCCTGGGTTCAAGCAATTCTCCTGCCTCAGTCTCCTGAATAGCTAGGACTACAGGTGTGCACCACCATGCCCAGTTAAATTTTTTTTTTTAGTAGAGACAAGGTTTCACCCTGTTGGCCAGGCTGGTCTTGAACTCTTGACCTCAAATGATTCGCCTGCATTGGCCTCCCGAAGTGCTGGGATTACAGGGGTGAGCCACCATGCCCGGCTGTTGATTCTCATTTTTAAAGGGGCAAAGAGGGGCAAAGAGAGGCAAAGCTATGATTCTATTTAAAGGATCATTACTATTTATGCAAATCTCATCCCAAGACCACACTGGGGATGAGAGTTTACTAGTTTAAATGCTATTTTTCATGCATATAATTGAAAGGAACCAAGTTTAGGCAGTCAGAGGAGATGAAAGAGTGATATGGGACCTGAGTGCTCACTTCAGGAAACTCACAGCTACATCCTCCATGCTTAGACTTCAAGTCCCCAGACAGGATGCAGGAGAAGGAATTCAGTCTGTGCAGCCCTTTAGTTTGAAAATTTTTCAGTGGTTTGAGCCAAACTAAGCACCCCAGGTTACATCCCAGTGATAAAATTTAACTGGATTGTCTAAAACAGTCTGGTCTCTGGGAAAGCGTAAAGTTTTAAGATTTGGCGTGACTATGTGTCAGGTCCTACACAAGGGACAAGGATATAAAGCCAAATAAGACATAGTCCCTGCTTCCAAGAACCATACAATAATTTGTTTCCTCTGAGGGTAGCATGCACATGAACACATGAAACAATGCAGCTGTGACCAAGATTTGGCCTGGCCCTAGGGGAGCAGATGGGAGGGCCTCCTAAACCAGCTCAGGGGTGAGAAGGCTTGGGATTAGGGAGAGTATTCTGGAGGAAGGGGCCTGAGCTGAAATATGCACTTGGCTCATCTTGGAGCATCTGTAGCTACCCAGAGTTAAGAGTAGTAAAGAGCTTGGACCCTGATGTCAGCTGGAACTGAGGCTGAATCTTTGCTCTGCCAGTTATTAGCTATGTGACTTAGGTGAGTTACTTGTCCTCTCCAAGTCTCGGTTTTCTGATCTGTAAAATAGGAAGATGATAACACCAACTTTCATGGGGGTATTGTGATGAATCAAATAATGTACGTGAAGCTCTTAGCTTCACAGTGCTCAATTGATGGCAGTGTTATTGTTGTTAAATGTTTGTCTAAGAGTCCCATTGTTATAGGACCAACAGGTTCATCTGCTCTCTGTGCAATAATAGACCAATACACTGAGACAGGGTTTCCAGCAGAGAAAGAGTTTAACAATTGCAAGGCAGCCAAGAAAGGAGATGGAAGTAGACCATCAAATTCATCTTCTGAAGGAGTTTTGGGCTGAGGTTTACAAGATAATTGCAGAGGGCAAGGGGCTGGAAAACTGGGGTTGTGGATTGGTTGTGGTGAGGAGGATGAAATTATCAGGATGTGGAAACCGCATTCTTTGCAAAGTCAGTTTCTCATGGGGTCCTTCAGACCAGCTGATGTCAGTAGTGTCACTGGTGTGCAGGACCTGAAAGAATATCTCAAATAGAAAAATTAACATTTCATAATGCTCAAGTTGTTATCTATAGAGCAGTTATGGGGAACGCTAATCTAGGGTCCATGTGATTCTGAGGCAATAGGCATCAAACAGCTTTGAGAAAGTGGGCTAGAGAGCAGGCTGGCCTCACAATGAATGCTGAGTGTGCTGCAAGCTGGATTTATTTTCATTTCTCTCCCCCTCTTCTTCCCTGATTAACTTTATAAAATTTATAAGGAATTTTTCACCATGTGATGGCTGCTGGGCAGGAGCTCAGTCTCTCGTGTGGGCAACCAGGGGTGTAATTTCAGAAGAGTCAGGGTCACCAGATCCCTCTGGAGCCCCTAAGCCCCTCCTTTATCCTCTCTTAATGTTAGAATGCTATTGACACAAGACAAAGCCTTCCATTTTGTAATCCCATGAGCATTAACCAGGAAGCCATCCAGGAGAAGGCAATTTCAGAGGATAAATCTGCTCCAGGCTTTTTTTCCTCAAAGTAGTTTCTGCACAAACAGCATTACTACCACGTGGGTCATGGTGGAAGGCAGAAAGACAGGAAAAGAATGAGGAGAAAGAAAGTTGGAGGACACAGAATCAAAATTCCCCTGGATTTGCCCAGGTATATGCTTGGTAGTAGCGTGCTTGGGAGGAAAACAGATGGGGAGCTGGCAGGGTCACTCCCTGCATGGTTTGGGTGGACTTGTGCTCCTGGCTATCAGTCAGGTCTCATCCTAGGACCCTGCAGCCTGAGCAAGTGGCCAGCTCAGTAGGGGCTGGGAGTCTGGGCTCCTTGGGAAGCTCCATTGCTTATCTTGCTCCCCTTGGCCAGGCCCATTTCCTCATTTTTCCAAAGCTGGAGTCCAGCGATGTGGGGACAGTCTGGTCAGATAGTGGCTCCTTCAACCAAATATTCTGTTGCCAACAGAAGCCTGAAGAATATGATACCAAAGGGCTGGGCAGGGGTGTGGGTTTTTCCTGATGGCAGCCTTGGGTGTCGATTTATCTGATTTCTTTGACATTTTCTTCCAGTATTTCCCCCTCTTGGGGTAAAACATTTCCCTGAATCACTGGCATTGCTTTCCTACAATGGACTCTAGGGTATTGGCCAGTGACTCACGAATTGCAACTGAACCAAGAAGACCTCATTTCTAGGGTGGCACTGTCCCAGTGAAGATCCTGGTCCTGGCCATGTCACTATCTCTGTCAATTCCCAGTCCTGACCTTCTGGTCTTTCATTCTCACACAGCCTTGAGTTGTGTCGTAACACCTCTCTCCACTTGGAGTTGATTGCTTTTCTGTCCTTTGAGGCCAAGTGGAGTTATATAAATCACCCATTGCAGGTGAGCAGGAACAATATTTTACCGGAAGGGCTGACCTATATCCAAATAGCCATGTCTAAAATGCAAAAGTGGTGGATAAAAATAAGCTGTGCTCATTAGATGGCTCACTGCCCTATATAGCTGCTCAAAAACCTATGTCTTGTTCTGCCCAAGTGTAAATAGTTTCCCTATTTAGAAATGGCACAGTGGGAGGTAAATGAATTGGCTAGGAGAAACCAGTCATAACTCATCACATTGAGAAGCTTAAAAACTCTTTATGTGAAATATACTAATGCTGTGAGTTGCTGAAAGCCAGGCCGTGTGCTGGGAGCTTTACATACATTATCTTATTTAATCCTTCCACCGACTCTGCTAGGTTCTCCTTGTTCTATTTTACAGATGAGGAAAGTAGGCTCAGCAAAGTTAGGTTAAGCTTGCTCAGGGTCATGCAGATAGTGATAGTGAAATTGGCAATCAAATATTGGTCTCTCTTGTTGGGACAAAGCCCAGTGTTCTTCTCACTGAACCTCACTGCTAGGGATTGGCCAGGATGATTAGGTTATCAGGTACATTTAGAGACCTGGTCTCTTATTATTGTCAAATGACTTTTGGTCTGATCCTTGACTGAAAGGTGTTCTGCAGTGAGGCTGCTTATAAGGAGAATAAAGCTTGAAATTAAATTCCCTCTTGCCATGGTCATGTCCATCCCTCGCTTCCCTGGATCTCAGCCCATTGGCAGGGCTCCTGTACCCTAACTGATGACCCATGTGGTAATGACACTGTTGTACCCTGCCTGCCTCTATGCACTGATCTTTCCTGGATTTCCTAATGAGAATGGTCATTCGGATTTTGAAGCAGTCTGATAAATAGTGCCCGTATTCCCTGTCCAGATTCTGAATCAGAAATGAGGCAAAGAGTAAGGAAGCTGTAGGCCAAATCTCATCTTAGTTATAAATAAGGGCTAGATTGGAGAATGTAGTTTACTGCAGGAGCAAAATGAACTTTTGTTGCAGGGGAGTAGGAAACAAAATCCAAGATGAAGGTTGGCTTGCAGAAGTTTATTAGTTCTTTTGGGATCTACACCCATAGGAGGGGAAGGAATGGAAGCAGGATTGGCAGAGGGAAAAGTCAAGCAGTACTGCAGTCTTATCAAAGGTCTCAACCAATCCTGTGGAGCATGTTGGGTCTTTATACTTTTTTTTTGTTTTAATCTGGTCTTCATTTTTACTGAAGTTATCCATGATGAAAAACTCTCAATTGTTATCCTATGGTTACTACAAACAGCAGATCCTGGCTATGACCACTGTACCAACTGCCAGCTACTATGAGGCAATGACTTACAACCCTTCTGGCTTTAAAAAAGTTATTAACTAAAAAAAAAAAAATGCTAATACTGCTATCTGTGAATATTTTAGTTTGAAATAATATCTGTTCATATTTTACTTTGGAAGATGAGTCTCTGAAACCCTCCCAAATTAGTTATGTCCTCCTCTTTATTTGCAGCACTCATAGTTGTGTTTATTACTTTTTTCATTGACAAATAAAAATTTTATACATTTCTTGTGTACATGATATTTTGAAATATGTATACATTGTGGAATGGCTAAATGGAGCTATTTAACATATGCATTACCTCACGTACTTACAATTTTTTGTGGTAAGAACGCATAAAATCTACTTTCTTAGCAATTTTCAAGACTCTAATAGATTGTTATTAATGATAGTCACTATGTTGTACAATTGTTCTCTTGAATCTATACTTCTATATGGACTGGTCATTGGGTTCAGGCTGCTTCTGAAAAGTGGGTGTGACCTGGGGAGGCAGCAATCTTCAGTCAAAGGCAATTCCCAGAGAGGGCTATTCGCTGAGGGCTGTCAGCCAGCAGCACTCACCATACAAGGAGAGAAGACCTTCAGTCCCCAAGATGGATCTTGGAGGCTCATGACAGCATTCACTACATGGACCTATATTTCATACATTTCCGGAAGCAGTGTCTCCAGCATTCGCACAGCCTTGTTTCCTGGAAGGGGATTACAAAATAAAGATTAGTGGGACAAACTACAGCTTCCGTTGCAACTGATATTCATTGTCTCTCTCATCCTCAGGAAATACCTCTGCTGGTTGAGTCACACTTCTTGCCAGTTGGTGTGACTTAGACCCTCATCTCTAATGACTCAAGTCCCTGGACACTGCCTCAGGGTCTGGTTGAGGAACTTGCACATTGATCATTAAAACTGGTCAGAGGAAGTGCCAAGAGGTGCACAGCAGATCATCTGGGTGCCAGATTTCCTTGTGTCCCTACTGGGCACAGCAGCTCTCTCTCCTCCTGCTGGTCAGGGCCAATTTCCTCTGCCACGGTGGTGACACCACTTCTTGTGAGGTTCCTTGGCACAGGCCCCAAGTGTCCTGGCAGCATGTGCTACATCCTTTGGTAGGAATGTTCCCCCTCTGGAACCTGGACCTCTAAACCTGAAAAGCCCAGAATAGAAGGGATAGGAAGCACAAAGTCCCCAGTGGGTTACAAGCAGTGACAGTAAATGGGGCCATGCCACTATAGTTTCCTACTACTGAACCCCGGAATTAGGTTCGGTAACTCACCCAATCACAGCCCAGTTGGGCCTGGAAATGGTGAAGCAGGGGGGATCAGAGTTACATCAGCTTCCTCCTCCTCCCTTACCCCGACTTCGTTCTCATACAAGGACAGACTTGGCTCCTGGAAGAACAATGGAGGATGTGTACTCTTTGGGGACAGTTTTTTTTTTTTTTTTTTGAGACAGAATTTTGCTCTTGTTGCCCAGGCTGGAGTGCAATGGCACAATCTCAGCTCACTGCAGCCTCCGCCTCCCGGCTTCAAGCGATTCTCCTGCCTCAGCCTCCTCAGTAGCTGGGATTACAGGCATGTGCCACCATGCTCAGCTAATTTTGTATTTTTAGTAGAGATGGAGTTTCTCCATGTTGGTCAGGCTGGTCTAGAGCTCCCAACCTCAGGTGATCCTCCTGCCTCGACCTCGCAAAGTGCTGGGATTACAGGCATGAGCCACCGCGCTGGCCAACAGTTTTATTCTTAAGAGGAAAAGGGAGCAACTGAGCCAAGCATATCCAATTTGCTCTTCCCAAGTTAATCGATGAGGTATCACCTAACTTTCCCTGTGGCAGAGTGAGTGCGGTGGGGGAGAGATGCTGACAGTGTTATGCCAATGGGGCTCCCTCCACTTGGAAGGAAACAGCAAGGACTGTGAAGAATTTTCTTTCTTCAAAAGCTCCAAAGTGTTGTTTATTGAGCACTTACTCTTTGCCAAGCTCCCTGCTCAGTACTTTTCTTCAGTTATTTTCACAACAATCCTTTGAGGTGGGGACTATTTTTGCCTCCAGTTTATTGATGATTAAATAAAGTACATCCCTGTAAATAAATTGACCGAGAGTCAAACCCAGTCAGGCCCCATGGCCCAGGCTCCAAACCACTAATTTAGCAGCTCTTTGGCTGGTTTGCTTAGGAATCATCTGGGGTAGTTTGTGACAACTCAGATCCTGGACCCACCTTCAAAGATTCTGATGGGCTTGAGGTAAGGTCCAGGAATCTGAATTTTTAAAATAATTTAATTTAATTTAATGTTAAGTTCTGGGATACATGTGCAGGACGTGCAGGTTTGTGTGCCATGGTGGTTTGCTGCATCTATCAACCCATCACCTAGGTATTAAGCCCCACGTGCATTAGCTATTTATCTTGATGCTCTCCCTTTCCTTGCACCCTCCATGACAGGTCCTAGTGTGTGTTGTTTCCCTCCCTGTGTCCATGTGTTCTCACTGTTCAGCTCCCAGTTATAAGTGAGAACATGCGGTGTTTGGTTTTCTGTTCCTGTGTCAGTGTGCTGAGGATAATGGCTTCTAGCTTCATTCATGTCCTTGCAAAGGACATGATCTTGTTCCTTTTTATGGCTGCATAGTATTCCGTGGTGTATATGTACCACATTTTCTTTATCCAGTCTATCATTGATGGGCATTTGAGTTGATTCTATGTCTTTGCTATCATGCACAGGGCTGGAATGAACATATGAATTCATGCATCTTTATAATAGAATGATTTATATTCCTTTGGGTATATACCCAGTAATGGGATTGCTGGGTCAAATGGTATTTCTGGTTCTAGGTCTTTGAGGAATCACCACACTGTCTTCCACAATGGTTGACCTAATTTACATTTCCACCAACAGTGTAAAAGCATTCCTATTTCTCTAGGAATCTGAATTTTTAACAGGTTTTTCTTTACCCCCTGCCAGGAGAATATGATTTAAGTGACATGACCCCCATCCTTTGAGAAATACTTCCTGATACTATACTTTCTTCTCATGTGTAAGCCCAGGGCATGAAAATGAATAAATGCTACCCAATAATTGGGCATCTTTTCTGTTTCCACTGCTGGAGGGAGGGGCAGATGGGTTGGAGGAGCACAATGTGAAGATAGGCAGGTTCACCTTGCTTTTATGGAGCATGGATCACCAAAGATAATGTAGCACACCATAGGCGGAGGGGCTAAACCATGTGACTCAGACTGGAAACACTCTAAGAATTTAGAAAACAGAGCCTCTACTTTAGTGGGACCTGAGTGGTCAGCAAAGGACTTAGTAGGCAAGCTGGGCTGGTGAGGGGGATACAGCACGTGGGAGTAAGACAGGGAGGAGCTACTTGGAGAATATGTCTAAGGGAAGGAGATTAGACGTGGGGAACTGTAAGAACAGATGTGATATGGGAAGTAGAAGCAGAGACACATGAGATTATGTCGGCAGTAAGCAGATGCACAGTAGCACGGGGTGTCAGCCTTCTCATTGTGGAAAGCATGAGCCTCAGCCCCAGAAGAACGTGAAACATCCACAGAGAGCCTGAGAAACCATTAAGACCAAAAAAGAGATAATGGAGCAGCAGCATCCAGTGCATGTTCGACAAGCGTGTATTGCGCGTGTATTGTCAGTACTTACGATGCAGGGAGGACTAAGACTCTGTTCCCACTCTCCATAAGACACTACCAAAGTGTAGAGTTAAGGAAGACAACTTCCTTGCGTTCATTTCTTTCGTATATTTAACTAAGTTTTTTAAAAAATTTTATTTTCGAAGCACATAAGGCAGACTTTGTTAGCTTTGAGGGGAATCTATGCTGGGTAGGGAAGTGGTAAGAAAAGGATGAAAAGAGAAACAGTCTTTTCTCCTAACAAATTAATGCTTGAATAGGGGGAATAAGACATAATAGGATGTAGACATAATAGGATGTAGAAGCTAAGACTGGATTCCAGTCTTCTGGGATTCCAAGTTCTTCTGCACAAGCTTAATGACAATAAGATTGCTTCTGACTTCACTCCTCGCCTTGACCACACAGATGCAAGGTTTTGGCTGTGTTAGGTCATTGCATGGGGAAAGGTGTCAGTCAGTGTTGGGCAAAAGCAGAGGCAGGATCTGAGGGCAGGACAAACTGGGGGCTCCTGCTTGATTGTCTCTCTTTGGGAGCAAGTTGTGTCCCTAGCCTTTCAGACTTAGGCAGAGAGGAGATTTCAAGTCAGATGGTGCCTGTACAGTCTATGGAATAGGTCCTGTCTTGAAGCTAATGAGGTCTGGAGTTGATGTTGCCTGCGTCTCCTTTCTGTGATCACTTTCATGTCACTCACCCATCCCAGATGCCATGGTGTTCTCAATGCCCCAGTTCGGGGGTTTCCTGCCCCATTCCACCTTTCCCTTCCTGATCCTCAAGAAAACTGACTTCTTTTCCTAGGTCCTAGGCCCCCTGTCTCCACTTTGTAAGGGGCATTCTGAGCATGGAGGCTAATCAAGATATTCTGTGTCCAATGGAAGCCTAACGTGCCACCCCTTCCAAGGGCAGTGCATTTTAACTCAGACCCAATGCCCCAACCAAATGAAAGATCTCTAATCTGGAATTTTCAACAATGGGGCTGCTGGGTCAGGGTGCACCAGATCTCAGGAGGTTTTTCCAGAAGCCTTTCAAATGCCCCAAGAGGCTGAGTGGTCCACCAAGTGCCTGCGTGTGTGCAATCAGGAAGCTTGAGTCTGGGTTCTCTCCTGGGGCAAGTCGCTACAACTCCCAGACCCTCATTTCTGCTATTTGTAAAATGGAGAAGACACCTCCTATGATGTCAAGTGACCGACTTGTTCCCAGGTAAAAATGAAATGGAAAGCTGCTTTGTGAACCAAAATGCGTGCTTTTCTTACAGTGTGGGGATGCTGGCTGGCAACGGCTGTGAAGTGCAAGGCCAGGGGAGGCAAGAGGGTGCTGGTGGGAGGAGAACTGCGGAAGCAGAGTAATCTGCAGAGTTAAAAGCAGGCTGTGTAAGGAAGGGGCAGGTGGCCTTTCCAGAAATCTGTACATGGCTGTCTAATTGCACACAGCATGGGATTTAATGCAATCTGCATGACAGTTCCCTGCCTCCAGCCCCTCCTTCCATCACCCCTGCAGCTGATGGAGAAGTTGAGTTTAGGCATTAAAAGGGTCGTTTTGCAGCAGAAGAAGTTATTTCTGCTACCTTGTCTCTTATCATTAAAAAAAGAATAGAGAAACTTCCAGAAACGTTATTTTGAGGAGAGGGGCTTGGTTCATCTGCTGACAATGAGGCAGTGAGAGGAAGACACTAGAGAAGGCAGCTCTACATGGAGGGATCTGGGTGGGTGCTGTAAGTCCCAAGGACCCCACAAGACTGCCCACCTGGGCTGACCTTAGCAAAGACTGGACCAGCTTGGCAATTATTCAGAGACTATTAAGTGCGTGTTGCTTGTGGATTAATTAGTTTAGAAGAAGGAAGGAATTAAGTGGCATCTTAACATGATGGGAGGCTTTATGATATTATGAACCACATTTAATCTAGCCTCTCTGATAAATTTATAAGCACACTTAGCAAATAATTGCATCCAATTATAATTGCAATTATGGCTGGAGGTAGCTGCAAGTGGTCTTAACACAAGCAAGTCACAGTCTCAAGGATGTGTAATTCACATCAAATATACAGGGCATTTCAGACCCGGTGGGGTTGGGAGAAGGAGGAAGGGAAGAGCAGGAGGAATTGAACAAGGATGCAAGAGAAAAAAATGAAGAAACAGAGAAGGCATAACAATGTCCTTTCCTCTGCTGATTGAAATTCAGTAGAGAAGCAAAGAAACTGTGAAAACATGGAAATGCAGAGTAGACAATAAAGATTTAATCCCCAAATGAAATTAGTGAGTGGATCTTCCATCACAATGAACACAATGAACCTGTATTGACCTCTGAATTAATTTTCATCTCAGTTCAAAAAGCACTTGTCTTTTACCAGCTATCCGGAGACGACACACACAGTTGCCTTCATTTGGGTTGTGTTGATCCCAGGTTTCTGGAAAGCTTGTCCTTACTCACTTCAAAGGATTATAGTTTCTACTCTCTCACTCAAAGAGTAATCCGTTCAGCAGGGTGAAGAGAAAGCCTCGCTGACTACAATCAGATAATGTTGTTGAAAGTCCTTCCAATAAGCCGTCTCATTTAAGGCTACATGAAACCTGAAGAAAAGGGCTGATAAAATTGGAACATACGGTCTTTACACTGTGTCCAGCATGGGTAAAAATGATGCCTTAGTAATACCTTAAATTATAAAGGGATTTATCCTTAGGAAGATGTTTAGAGCTAGTGGTTTCCACCATTAGAATCACCCAGAGAGCTAAAAAAAAAAAAAAAAAAAAAAAAGGCCAAATGCCCCCACAGCTCCACTCCTCAAGATTTTGATTTAATTGATGTAGGGTGGGTTGCGAGCTTGGGTATTTGTTAATCTGCCCAGGTGGTTTTTTATACAGCTAAAGTAGGGAAATGCTGACTTATAGAGTTCACCTGACTGCAGTTCCTTATTGCAGAGGCAGGGCCCACTCTTAGACGTTGATATTTAGTAGGTTTAGGGTAGGCCTGAGAATCTGCATTTCTAACAAGTTCCAGGGTTGTGGTGATGCTGCTGGACCTAAGGACTTCTCTTTGAGAACCACTGTCCTATAGTATTGTGTATGAACCCTGGCCCTTCAGCTTTCTGATGGTTAAACGTGGCCATGCCCAGTGACCTGCAAAGGTGAACTATGGCTGTGGTTCCAGCACCATTTTGGATCCTCCCTGAGTTGCTCCAAATTGGCTTCTTTTCTCCTCTGAGTTCTACCTGGCTCCTGACCCATGGCATCCTTCCCCACGATCCAGCAGCATTTGGCTTTTGGCTTGGCTTCCCTGGCTCAGACTCTCTCAGCATTTCTTCAGGTCTTGCCTTGGTCTTTCCCCTCTGACTGTGCTCCTGGATGGCTAAGAAAGGATTCCTGCCTGGGCGCTGTGGCTCCTGCCTGTAATCTCAGCATTTTGGGAGGCCGAGGCAGGCAGATCACCTGAGGTCAGGAGATCGACACCAACCTGAACAACATGGAGAAACTCCATCTCTGAGAAAAATACAAAATTAGATGGGCATGGTGGTGCATGCCTGTAATCCCAGCTACTTGGGAAGCTGAGACAGGAGAATCACTTGAACCCAGGAGGCGGAGGTTGCGGTGAGCCGAGATCACATCATTGCACTCCAGCCTGGGCAACAAGAGGGAAACTCTGTCTCAAAAAAAAAAAAAAAAAAAAAAAAGAATGGATCCCTATCCCAAGCTGCTGTCCCTGGAGCAACCCTCCAGCAAGGGCTCAGTTGCCATGCCTCCTTTGCCCCTACAAGGGCTGAAAGGAAGATGGATGGTGACAATGCAAACAGTGAGGATACCAGTGTGTTTCTCAACATTGTTCTCATGTTTCTGTCAGTTATCTTATATTCCCAATAACAATCATAATAATACTGATAGCTAAGGCTCTTTGAATCTACACCATGTGCCAGGCATATGGTATGCCAAATACTTACATGGATAATTTCCCTTTCTGTTTTCTTTTTTGCCCAACTTTACTATAAGTCACCTGAGGCCAAGGATTATGTAATTCACAGGTTGCCGCTGTAATATAATGGAACTGATGGTCTTGTGTGTCATTTAGTTAGCCCCCTCGCTTTATAATATGTAGTACTTCTCTGATTGACTTGAGTAGTTTAAAGAGAGAGGAAAATATGAAGCTATGTAACAGGGCAGTCATTTGCTGCTGGACATTGCTGTGAATGTTCATGCTAATCCCACCAGCTGGGAGCATGCTGTTGACTTCCTGTCTTCTTGTGTAGTGGATACACTGCTAAGGCTGCTGTGCTGAACACAGGGTTAGTTGCAAGGTGGACTGGAATACTTCCCTTCACACTCTATTAGGGATCCACTACCTTCTGCAGTAAGCACTGACGGCATGCATAGAAGTGACATCTATAACTACATCTCTCTTCATCTTGGGACGTCTGAAACATGAAGAAAGCCTGATATTGATAGCAATTGTGTGGTTTAGCCGATAGGCAAAGACCCTCAGATTATTTGGCAGTCAAAGGTTCTGGAGTTGCTCTCATCAACTCTCAGGACAGCAAAGGCTTGTCCTAAGGCACAGAGTGAATGTCCAGTCTCCACTCTAAAGTTGTGTTTACATATTTGACGTGTGACTCACCCTTGTAATGGATTCGGGCTATTTCTGAGAGTGGTGTCTGAAGTATCTGAAGGGCTTTCAAGTAGGGATAATTTATAAAATTGGCTAAAGTGACATTAAGGAGAATAACTGTACATAAATTTCAAGTTAGTAAGTTTTAATTAAAATTTTAAAAATTGTGTTGGGGGGCAACATTTGATTCTTCCGTTAGACTAACATAGAAATGACTTTCTTCTGGCTAGGGAGTACCAGTCTTAACACGTGTGGAAACCATTGTAGCTGATTCTATTTTCATTTTTATTCTATCACATCAGAGGGTACATGTAGGGGGATCCAGGGATGGAATTCCCCTACAGTGGGTCTTCTAATTAATCCAGAGTCCTAGAAAAAGATCACAGATCTTTTCTTCAGCTCATTCATTCAGTCTAACCAGCATGACAGGCCACCTGTGCACTGGGCCAGCCCTCTGGTTCATAGGGCCAGACATCTGGACAGCAAGCTAATTTGAAACCCCAATAGTGTGAGCACCTCAGGAGTTAGATTCTAAGGTAGGACTGGGAATGGGTTAGAAAGGAGTGCCTTAGTCAAAATTTTTGTATTCAATTTGGGTTAGAGTAAGTGAATAGAATCGAATGGAAAAGATTCTGGAGAATGGCAACTAAAAACAGGTGTTTTAAAAAATCTTGGGGAGCTTCTTCACATTGTTACCTATTGTTCGTTATGCTTAGTCAATTTAAGGCTCAGTAAAGTTTAAAGAAATGTTTTAAGGCATGGAATTTTTTCAAGCTTTTAAGAAACAAATGACTTCCATGCTAATTTCATTTATAGAAGACGCAAAGCCCCCAATCTGTTCTACAAAGCAAAACAAAACACAGAAAGCAAATGACCAGCTTCGCTTCTGAATATAGACGAAGACATTCTAAATAAAACATTAGCAAATAGAATGCAGTCTTATTTCCCATAATGCAGTGGGGTGGATGCCAGGAATGATAGGAGTATTCGAATTCAGCAAATACATTCATAGAGCTCATAAGGACCTTACTGGTATTGAGGGCTGTCGGGACTACAAAGTGGGAGCCCTCGCAAGGTCTTGAACACAGTGAGGTGATGTGATACGTGGTTTAAGTCGACCACTTTGGCTACTGTGTGAAGAAGTGATTTAAGGGAGGCAAGAAACTGGGAGTGAGTTAGGAGGTGTGGTGAGCAGAGTAACGGCCCACAAAGATGTCCACATCCAAATCCTTGGAACCTGTGAAAATGTTATTTTACATGACAAGGAGCAATTAAAGTTACAGATGGAACTATGGTTGCTAATCAGCTGACCGTGAGGTGGGGAGATGATCTTGGATTATCCAGGTGCATAATGAAATCACAAGGGTCCTTATAAGTGAGAGGAAGGCAGGAGAGAGGCAGGCAGGGTGATGCAGTGTGAGAAAGACTTGCCCAACTATTGTTGGCTTTGAGATGGAAGGGGCCATGAGCCATAAAATGCGAGTCATCTGTAGAAGCTCAATAAGGCAAGAAAATGACTTCTGCTTGGAGTCTCCAGATGGAAAGCAGCCCTGCTGACACCTTGATTTTAGCCCAGTGAAATCCACTTCAGACCTCTGACCCTCAGAACTGTGAGAACATAAATCTGTGTTGTTTTAAGTCACTCAATTTGAGGAGTTTGTTGCAGTGGCAATAGGCTACTAATACAGGTTGACTACTGCAATAACCCAAGTGGGAGTTGGCAGCGGCTTGGATTGGAATGATGGCAGAGAAAGTGCCAGGAAGTGGTTAGATTCTGGACATGGTCTGAAGTGAAGTCAATGAGATTTACCAACAAACAAGGTATTTGATTGAGTTTGAGAGAACGAGAAGTCAATGTGAGTCTCAGTGGAGAGGAGACTTCGAGTTTCTGTAAAGAGGCAGTAGAATTTGAAAAAGTGCCCCTAAGAGACTGAGCACTTTCTTTTTCCCCCTTCCAGCCCTGCCCCTCATCATACCCAAAGACCAGTGATCTAGACTGAAACCATGCCAAATGGGTTTTGTGGACCATTTTTCTAGACCTACCCTCCAAAGGTTGGCCTTTAAGATATTATCACCTTGATGAAAAGAATGATCAAGAAACAAGTTACTGAATTATGAGATTTACAGCATCTTTCCTATCCTCCTGACTGTGAAAGAAAGAGAATCCTTGAACCTCCCTCCTCCCTTTCTTTCCAAGGGAAACTTTGAATTTGTTAGCTCAATGCCTGGGCAGGAACATCTACTGGGAGAGGCTAGAACATTTCCATCAAAGAGGAGGCAAATATCTAGTGAGAGAAAAAAGTAGTTCCAAGAGGGGGAGCTGGGGAGACCGCTGGCTTTTGCCATGCCTCCTTTGCCCCTACAAGGGCTGAAAGGAAGATGGATGGTGACAATGCAAACAGTGAGGATACTGGTGTGTTTTTCAACATTGTTTTCATGTTTCTGACAGAAACCTTATATTCCCAATAATACTCATAGCTAAAGCTCTTTGAATCCACACCATGTGCCAGGCATATGGTATGCTAAATACTTACATGGATAATTTCTAGACTTGAGTTGAGGAGTTGAGAGCCACCTGGATGGTTTACTGGAGAAGTGTTGACAGCAAGCTGGAAATGAAATGGAGAGAGACTCTTTGATCCACAAGGTCTATGAGCAAAATTGAAAGGAAAGAAAGGGAGAGAGGGTTTTAAGCTACGTTGTCATGGATTGGAACTGTATCTTCTGTGACATTCTTTGAGAACGTCGGTAAATATTGGCATTGCTTTTAAGTATATAGATGCAAAACATCTTACGCCCTATAACTCATTTGTTAATCTTCCTGTGCTACCCTTCTTTCTTCGAAATTGTAAGTCCTCAGATTGTCAGTCTGTTCTGTTTTCTTAGGTGCTAAAAAATGAAATTACATTGCTTAGCCTTGAAACTGTGCAACCTTTCAACTGCTGATGAAAACAACCTCATCAAGATGAAAATTTCTCCATTTTCCTGAAACTATCCTGCATCATAAAATTCATTGTGGGTGGTACCTCTAAAAATAAAAGACTTGTAAAAAATGTTTTTGCAATTCTTAATGGTCATCTTACTTAATAATTAGTTGTCGTGGTGAGGGAATAATGTTTAAGTCGATATCTCTGTTTTCTGAAAGGTGTCAGTGTTGTAAGTTTTCATTGATACTTTCTTCTTCCACAGGAATGGATATAAAGATAGGTAAAACCTAAGACTTTGTTAGGTTTCTTATTTTGAACAAAACGTTTGGGTATCTGGGTCTCATTCTCTGTTATTAGACACTTGTATTTGCTGAACCATGCTTCCTGGAATATAATGCTGAGTAGAGACTGGCCTCTGTAATAACTGATGGGCTCACAGAAAGAATTAATTTTCATAAACCTGGCAGAGAATGGGATTGAGCTGATTTCTCCGTACATCGTGGGGAGGTAAAGAAGTCATCCTGAGCAGTAGATTTCCACCACCATTCCCATCCCAAGCTGCATAGGAAAGAAGGGTTGGAGCGGTCCCGAAGCCATTTGAAGAAGGGCCATTTGTCAAGAGAGTACCTGTACCATCCAGCCCTCTTCACCTGCTTCCACTAGAGGCTCCTCCTCCAGTCATAGCCCCTCAGCTCTGTCCTTGAAGCTGTCTCTGGTTTTGACCCATTTCAGGGAAGAGTAAAATCAGGGAGCAAAAGCCTCACTTCTCCTGAGGTTAGTCAACTTTTCTTCCTATATTTTTTTCTTCTGTTGACTCAAGGACTTCTTAATAGCCTGGACTGTTGATGCCACAGTTAAGAGATATTAATGGAATATCAGGAAATTTTTCCCAGTATTTTCATGAAACTCTTCCTCTGACCCTTCTCATGGCTTGTGGTATCACCTTTCTCATTGAAAGCTCTATGTATTAATCATGCATTTTAATCTTCTGTATTTTCTGATGTTTTGATATCGGTGGCTTTGTTGATCCCAAAGGGATGTTTACTGCCAGGGCTAACTAGTTCTTAGAGATAGAAAAGGATGGGTCTGCACGTATACTTCTCATCTGGCCACTAACCAACCCCAAGCCCATATTCCCCAACCACTGCCTTTATCAGATGCTCACAGGGCTCTCACACTCTGGGCTGGAATTCCCCTGTCCTAACCGTCCCAGGACCAGGTCCTAGGCAACTCCGGACAGCTCCTAAACCTCACAGCGTGCCAGACTTATTCACACTAACCAACACTAAGTCCACTTATCCTGCCCTTCCTGTTCCTTCCAGTAGACACCACAGTAAAGGTCCTTCCACACTTCCTCCCTCACTCTGCCTGCTGACTGACCCTGGTGCTTCCCCATGTGGCCCCGTGTGGCGTGGCATGCACCCTCCTCTGAGGAACTGTGGGTGACATACTATCTTTTCAGTGGCAGTCAACTCCTGATCCCAAATCATAATAAATTCACCATGCCCATATAATAATAAAGCTTGCATTTTAAAACACCCCAGCCTAATGCTGGACACATAAGTGGTGCTCAATACATGTTCATTGAATCAATGGCCAATGAGATGAGCAACTCAGCAAATCAAGGCTCTTGGATGTAGCTGTTAGGAGACTCTGAAAGTGATCAGGAAATTATTTCAAATAAGCTCTACTCCAAGTTGACTAAATACCAGACCCAAAACTTATGGCCAAGGTTTATTTCACATCTTAAATTATGTTTGGCCATGTCCTTCAACCAAGCTTACCAGACCAAACTATACAAAGGTACAGATATGCATGGAAAGCTCTGGCACCCACAGCATGCCAGGAGCAAGACATGTCCAAAATTTTCTTATACTCAACAACACTGAAATACTCCTACCATTATCAAATCAATTCATTGTTCCCTTAGAGGAAAAGAGATTCCCCCCTACCCTCAAAATTACAGAACATTTTGCCCTTGGACCTCTTCTTCAGGAGTTTTGGATCTCTTCTTCAGGAGCTTCGGGCATCTTCTACTTGAATTCACAGGGCTGTTTCTGCACTTTCAAAGTGGGCTGACTCTAGGCCCAAGCCTCTTCCAAGGTTCCAGGGTGTTACCATGGTACTCAAGAATGTTGCAGCATTATTTAGAAAGAAAATCACCAAATATCTTAACCAAATGTGACTGACGCAGTAGCTAATAATCTGAAGAAATAATTATCTTACATAAGAGCTTATTAAGAAAAGACATCAAAATGGATATGATAAAATTGAACATCTGTTACTAATAAAACCTCTTAAAAATTAAGAATAGATGGACATTTTTTTCAACTAATTAAAAAGTATGACATTTAATCATCAGCCAGCATCATATGAAACAGTGAAATAGTGAAGAACTAGGCACAAAGTAAGGATGTTCATAACCACCATTGTTTATTTTTTGGGGTGTTCTGGCCAATTTGATATAAATAGAATAAAAAAGAAAGAGGCCTAACTATTGTTAAAGAGGAGAAAAAGGCTATTATTAATTGAAGGTAGAAATGCATCTATTGAAAATCCAAAGGAGTAAAACTGAGAAAAATATATGAGAATTAACGAACTCAGTAAGGTGGCTGATTGTGTAATAAATACATAAAATCAATAGCTTGCTTCTACAGTATTAAAAACAAGTTATAAAATATAATAAAAACTGGGATCCTGATTATAATAGCAGAAAAAGTACAAAATGCCTATAAGCAAACTTAATGATAAAATTGAATGATGTATTTGGAGAAAACTAAAAAATTACAAAATTTTATTGAGAATTATAAAAGAAAACTTGGGTAGAATTTTGGAATATGTGAAATATGTCAATTCTTTATAATTTAATTGCTGTATTTAATATATATTTAATTCAATAGTTCAATGTGATATTTTCATAAGTTGAAAAAAATCATTCCTACTTTCACCTGACAGAATAAGCAAGCAAGAACAGCAGTGAGTTAGGAAGGGAATATTAAATTATTAGGTATTAAAATTCAGAAAACTTCAGAAATTAAAAATGTGATATTTGTGCAAGAATAAAACAGGTACTCTTGCTATGAGCCACCATGGTATTCTTCATATATTTTCTTCAAAGCTGTTAGAAATACTATAATTAAGTAATTATTGGTTTACTATTTGTTTAGTAAGTCTGCTATCATCCTCCACTGTATCCAGACACTTAGACCAGTATCTGGCATGTGTAGGCACTGAATATTTACTAACTGAGTGAGTGGATAAACAGAAGAAAGCAAAGAAACATATTCTACTACATATAAGAATCTATTATTTGTCAATGGGAAAGAGAATATCTGTAATAAATGAATTTAGGTTCTATGATTAGAAAATTGAGAGATAAATTAGTTTATTCTCATTCCACATACTAAATTCCATACCTTTCATAAAGTAGACTGAATTCTTGATGGAATAAAAAGTTAAATATTAACAAATGCAAACTATAGAAAAAAACAGTGGATATTCACTAACCCTCTAAGCTTAGAATAGAGGGAAAAGATAATATAAATATAAACTTTAAAAACTTTTCTAGGCCCAACAATCCTGCACACAAACATAAACAAATGCCTCATATTTAAAATCTCCAAATTGAGGAAAAGATGGCAAAAATAGTAGAACACAATGTATGTCAAGATCCTTAAAAAATATTTGCATCCTCTGATATAGTGAAGTACCTATATCATCTGGACCAAAGGGAAGGGATCTTGGAACAATAAAGTTCTGGGTTTAATTATTGCTTAGCTTTGCATCTTAAAGCAAATTAACGTCTGAGTTTCAGTTTCCTCATCTACAAGTTGGGGATATTATTATTTACCTTGAAAAGTTGTGAGTAGGGATAATGCAAGTAAAATTCCTATAGTAAATGCTCAAAAAGTGATCATTATCATTAGCTATATTACTATTTTGTATCTAATACTCTATTTTAGAACAAAGCTAACTATGAGATTAGCTTTATGCAAAAAGGGTTGACATGAATTTTTTTTAATTTATTTTATTTATTTTTTTTTGAGACGGAGTCTCGCTCTGTCGTCCAGGCTGGAGTGCAGTGGCCGGATCTCAGCTCACTGCAAGCTCCGCCTCCCAGGTTTATGCCATTCTCCTGCCTCAGCCTCCCGAGTAGCTGGGACTACAGGCGCCCGCCACCTCACCCGGCTAGTTTTTTGTATTTTTTTTTTTGGTAGAGACGGGGTTTCACCGTGTTAGCCAGGATGGTCTCGATCTCCTGACCTCGTGATCCGCCTGTCTCGGCCTCCCAAAGTGCTGGGATTACAGGCTTGAGCCACCGCGCCCGGCCGACATGAATTTTTTATAGCAAGAAATATCCTAAATGTTCTCCTAAGGGGAACAGCTACATAAATTAAGATTCATCTTCTCACTGGAATATCATCCAGCCATAAAAATGAATGTTTATGAGGGTTATGTAATATCATGGGAAAATGCTTATGGCTCTTTAGTGGGAAAAAGCTGAGTAAGAAACTGCATTTGTAGTAGGTTTACAATGTTGTAAAATATATATGTATACATAAATAAAAGCCTGGAAGGAAACATAATAAAATGTTAACAATGACTGTGTTTGTGAAGACTATGGATGGTTTATTTCTAATAGTATTTTCTGCATTTCCGGTTTAAAGACTGAGTACAGCATATTTTTTGAAATAAGAATATATACATTGAGAGAAGGAAAAACAAAGACACTAAAAAAAATTGCTTTGGTAATCTGGATATTATTTAAAGAGTCAGTCTTGAGCAGTATGACTGAGGCTCAATATGACACCTCTCACCATCTGAAATGTTCTGAAAAGGGAGAAAAAATCTCTTAAGTTCTAAAACTGAAGACTTGTAAGTGACTTCATACATCATTAGAATCTCTGAGAATTCAGATGGGAATTTGAATTCCTGGGGAATTCAGAAGGATTGGAAGCACTGGTCAGTAGGAGCCTATTTTCTAGGAGCCAAATTCAAGAAAATTGATTGGCATCTTTAAGGTGTACTTGGGGAGGGACAAGCTTCCAGGATTCATAAAGAGTAACTCAATAGTGCAGTCTGCATTGCAATTCTGTCTTTTCCCTGCTTCCTTTTTCTCACCTTCTTCTCACCCCTCTCTCTATCATCCTCCACCCCTACATAGTCTAGGGGAGAATGTAAAATAGTACAGAATTTCCAGAGGGCAGCTCAGCAATATATATTTTTACCCTTTAATTTTTAAATTTTAATTTATGTATTTATAGTTATTGTAGAGATGGAGTCTCACTATGTTGCCCAGGCTGGTCTTGAACCCCTGGACCCAAGAGATCTTCCCAAAGTGTTGAGATCATAGGTGTGATCCATTGTGCCCAGCCCCTACATCCTTTAATTTAATAATTTCACAGTTATCAATCAATCCCAGTGAAATAAACAGAGAGGTGTAGGGGAAAAGGTATAAAAAAAGATACTGTTCATCAAGCTGTTTATCATAGCAGAAAGCAAAACACAAGATAAGGGCCAACATTGCTGGGGGAGCATTGGTTAAATAAATTAATATTTATATATTTGATGAACCAGTGTGTAACCATTAAAATGGTTTTGATATTATTTTATATGTTAAATGGGAAATGCAGTAAACTAAATTCCAGATACAATAGGACTCCAATTAAGTAAAAGAAAAAACACTCAAAATCCCTATAGATGTCTACCTATGTGAATATAAGTTGACCAGAAGGAATACTCCAGAAAGTTAACAATAGTTCTGTCTAGGTGGCATCATGATGAGAGATTATTAATTTCTTTATATTTTTTACATGTTTTCAAAAATTATTCTTACAGTAAGATACATTATTTTCACATGCACCAAAAAGGTATTATCTAACAAAGAAACAAAGATAGTAATTATTGTGGAAATGGAAGAATATTTGTTTCTAAGATGATTTATATTCTAAGGAGAAAACCGTTGTCCATCTCCTTGTCTTTTCAGTCCTTTCTGCACCTGGATATCCTCAGCATTAATAGTAACACCATCAACTCACTCACTGGACTTCATGAATGTGTGGTGGAGCCTCCTGAGGATTTAACTTTCAATACCCTGACTTACTGATGAGACTTGTAAATCAACAATAAAACTGGAAGGCCCCCTAACCATCTGCATTAGTCCATTCCTGAGCTGCTGTAAAGAACTGCCTGAGACTGGGTAATTTATAAAGAAAAGAGGTTTAATTGACTCACGGTTCTGAGAGATGTACAGGCCTCTGCTTCTGGGGTGGCCTCAAGAAACTTACAATCATAGTGGAAGGTGAAGGGGAAGCAAGCATGTCTTACATGGCAGGAGCAGGAGACAGAGGGTGGGGGATGTGCCACACACGTTTAAACAACCAGATTTCATGAGAACTCTATCATGAGACAGCACTTGGGGGATGCTGCTAAGCCTTTAGAAACCACCCACATGAGCCAATCACCTCCCACCAGGCCCCACTTCCAACACTGGGGATTACAATTCAACTTGAGATCTGGATGAGGACTCAGAGTCAAACCATATTACCATCTGAATGGACCCTTCCTCTCGGCCAAGAGCAGTCCAGAATTAATCTGAAAAAGTAGTTCAGGCTGGATGAAGAGGGGATTGGGCATGGCTCATCACTCCTCTGCAGCATTAACATCAATAGGGGCCTTAAGTCTGATAAGAAACATTTACAATCTATTGTCTCTGAAGCTTGCTACTTGGAGGCTTTATCTGCATGATAAAACCTTGGTCTCCATAACTCCAGACATTCCTTTCTACTGATGATAACTTTCTACTGATAATAACTCTTTCAACCAATTGCCAATCAGAAAATGTTTAAATCTACCAATGATCTGGAAGTCCCCCTCCTCGAGTTTTGTCGCCCTTCCAGATCAAACCAGTGTAAATCTTTCATGTATTGGTTGATGTATTATGTCTCCCTAAAATGTATAAAAGCAATCTGTACCCCAATCGCCTTGGACACATGTCATCAGGACCTCCTGAGGCTGTGCCATGGGTGTGTCCTTAACCTTGGCAAAATAAACTTTCTAAATTGATTGAGACCTGTCTCAGATACTTTTGGGTTCATAGCCTAAGTATAGGCTCCTTTACTAGTTAAGCAACTCCCTGAAGAGATTTTGTGAATTGTTAAATTCTCCATTCTGGCTTTTAGAGGATGCACAGAAACAACTGGATTATCTGGAGTCAGCCCCATTGCAGGTCACTGAGAAAGACAGCTGCAGACTATCTGGAGCTAAAATCACAATGTTAGCTCCACCAAGGTAAGGACTGTGTTTGCCTAACTTAGGGCTTTATGCACAGCAACCAGCACATCTACCTACACACATAGGGGTCACTTAATAATATGTGAATTGACTTTGAGTGAGTGAATAAAAGAGTAGATATTTGTTTAACAAAGGAAGAAAAAGCAAACAAAAAAGGTGGTCTATTAATATCTTATTACGTTGTTGGAATGGGAGGCAAGTTTCTATGGATCTCTCATATTCCTTCACATCTAGGCATTAACAGCCACTTTCCTTAGATTTATTTACTTTCCAGAACTGTAAAGATAGTGAGAATATCTCCCTCCCAGGAGATGGTCTAGGATAATAAAGATAAAGACCTCACTCCTCTTCTTGAGAAAGATTTGTTTACATTGCAGGGTAGTAAGATAACATCTCTCCCTGGAGGGAAGGATGGGCAGTTTTCCAGAAGCCCCATTGTAACACAGCAGGGGTTCCTAAGCTCAGGATTCCTCAGCTGTGACTTGGCCCTGCACTCCATGCATGGTATTCACCAGTGCCAACCTTTGCATCACCCTTGTGAGATCCGGGGGGTAAAGAGAACTGATACAAACAGGAAGCTTCCACCATTGCTGTGCTGTGAGTAATAAAGTATCTAAATCCATCCATGTGGGCTCATTGTGTCCTTACTGGCAGAGATTATGGAGCTGTGATCAGGCAACCTATCAGTTCTCACTGTTCTGCTGCTCAGTGCCTACCTGACCATGGGACATGCCTACCATGTTTTTGCTTGGTATCATGATCCAAGTGAGCTATGGAATTATCTTTTCTATGGGCCTCATATTTAGATGAACTTCTACTATATGATGTTGGGAAAATGACTTTACATTTCTTAGCCTCAGTTTCTACACCTGTAAAATGACTTTCTTATGAGTTTGTTGTAAAGATTAACTATAAAGTGCCCAGCACAATGGCAGGCCCACATTAGTACAGCACCCCACAAAAGCTAATTTACCCTCTTTCCTATAAGCCCAGAAATCATAGATTACAATTTACTTAATTTGCTACTGCAGAATACTCTTTGATAACTTTTAATCCATACTTTCCATTTAAAATAAAATAATTATATTACATTTTTTTCTTAAAATTCTTATTAAAAGCAATCACAGATATTTTACACAGCGATATTAAAAATACTTTCATAAAGCAGTTGTAAATATGTAAAAGTATACAGAAATATACAAACTAGCTTATTGTACAAATAGGAATCTTATTGATCTTATTTTCCCAGAAGGAAGAGAAAGGGGAATATTTATTAAGCAGCAATTTCCCAGCCACTTTACATGCATTATGTTACTTAAAACTTTTAGGAATATCCTTTGTTATTATTTTGCAAATGAAGAAACAGAGGCTCAGACATACCAAGTAAAATTTGTATAAGATCACATAGTAGTGAAACCAACACTTGAACCTTGAGTCTATTTGACTTTAAAACATGAACTCTCTCTTTTACAAGTACTTGGAACCCAACTGCAGAAAGTGTTTACTCTGAGTTTCTCATCCTCTGCCCCGAATTCCCTGCCCCCTTCCATACCTCTTGCTGTAATCATAAATGAATTAGCACTGAGTTCCCTGTGTCCTCGAAATGGCAGTGTTTCCTGGTATAACTAAAACTGGAACTTTGAGCCCTTTAGTATAGTGAATTCTACCTCCCTTCAAGTACAGAATTGCACAACTTAATATGCAAAAGAAGCTTAATATTTATTTGTTTGCTTGTTTTTGCTAAAAGAGAAGAGAGGATGCAGCAAAAGAGCTGGGGGGAAGAGTGATAATGAGTGGGCCACATGGCATCCTGGTAGACATTTGCTATTGCTTTTTTCTCGACCACCCAACTCCTGAATCTTCTTTGTATATTTGGGACTTTCCACTGTGTGAGCTGAGATCACTTTTGTGACCTCAAGAGAAGTCCAGACAACTGCTCCCTCAGCCCTCCTGCAGCCTGGGTATGGCAACGGACCAGGCAATCAGGCAACCCCTGCAAGGACTCTGAATTGGGAAGTAGTGAGCAGGAGGAGGTTAGGGCCAGCAGCTGAAAGGTAAGTGTTGCCGACAGACTTTGTCAGTGTCTAGGAACCATCTGCATCAATCTGAGGCTAAGAAACATAGTATCACCCATAGATGGAGAGGGGACTGTCCCTCTACTCTGCTTCCCGAGCCTACTTGGCTATGGCCATGGTACCTCTGGTCCCCTGAGGACTCTGGGTTCAGCAGGGAAAGAGGCCTGAGTTTTGGAGGGAGAGCGTCTTCATATCCTCCTGGAGGCCACCAGCAGCGGAGGGGCCAGGAGCTTTGATGAGGAAACTGGAGGAGGGGACATGGGCAGACTTGTTTCTGATTACATGTAAGACATTCTGCCAGGGAGGTCCAGAGAGAACCAAGGGAGATCTCAAAGGGCTTCTTTCTGTGTAGGTGAGTGGTCTAAGGGCCATGTGCATTAGGACAAATGAGGTCTGGGATATTCAGGTGACCTATACAATGAATAGATCTCTTCTAGCAATCCCATCAAAGAGTGTGGGCTTGAAGATGTAAACGCTGATTTCACAGCCCACCTCCAACACAAATAAGGTGTGTTGGTGACACATCACAGAGTGAAGTCACAGTGTCTGAATCTGTGAAATGGACATAATAATGAAGGTTTATCCAGTTGTATTTGAATGTTGTCGAAGGATTTAGTCTAGGTCCTGTTGCTTGCTGCACAGAAAGTTAATCACTGAGACAATAATTATTGCCAGGGAGTCTTTATTTGGGTGATGTCAACTGAAGAGATGGAGACAAGCCTCAAGTCTATCTCTCCTCCCATCTAAAATTATGGGTTGATATAGCTGGGAAGGAAAACAGAAGGGGCAAGGAAGAGGAGTTGGTCAGCAGGCAACAGGTGATCAAATGAGGGTTCTGGTGTCTCATTGTAATTGCATGTGGGAAAACAGGAATTAGGGAGGGGTAAGGAAGAGGAAGTGGTCAGCAGGCAGCAGGTGCGTTTCATTGTACAAAAGTAAGTTTCTCAAGCTTCAGTTCTATGGCCGTCTGGCTGGTTGGAAAATTGGGCTGGTTTCACAGTTTGCAGAGCAATTATAAATAAATGAGAGTCTCTAAGTTAAAGAACAAGATTTTAGGGGAGGAGGGGGCCAGGTACCAATTATATCTATATCTTAGAAAACATTTCCTGCCTTAGCTAGTACTAGGAAAGTGAGAGGCATCACGTGGTAAAACTTTAATCTCCTTATATATGCCTCTAAATGTGATCCACATTAAAATGTTTAGAACATTTTAACCAGGAATCCTGTCCTTTTCCACTGAGAAGCCTTTAGTTGGAAACACAGTAGAGTGGACACCTGTTTTTGTTTTTTTTTAATTGTTGTTTCTTTTTGAGGAGGCACAGCATCCCTTATTTAGGGAAACTGCCTCCACAAATCCATGTGGTTCTGATGAGGTTGACAATGTCAGTATTCCAGGGTCCCGATCACAACAAATGGCATTTAGCCTAAGCAGAGAATGTCACTTTCTCTGGAATCTAATCTGGAATAGAGACACTCAGGGTTAAAGGCCATTGGTGCCATATACAACGGCAATACCTCAGAGAAACAGAGACCACAAACTCCTGCCCACTGCTGTCCGCACTGTCGCCATTGTTTCTGTATTTCTGAAACCATTTGTTAGCTTTTCCTTTTTATGTAATACTTTGGATAACTCCCTCTTCCTGTTTATGTTAGAGTTTACTTGTGCTGCTCAAACCCAAAAATATCTTAACAGATAGATTGATTTTTACTTTACGTCATGGAGAAAGAAATGCTATTTAAAACTAAAACTATAAAGCAGCTTTTGAGTTTAAAGGGGAGGGTGGTTTCAAGATGATGGTAACATATTTCTAAGCTGTCCCTTTCCTCTGGCAGAGGCTGGTGGGAGGGTGAGAAAGGGAAGATGGTGCATCTCAGAGCACAGCCGTGCAAAAAGAGGTGTGGGGATGGGTTGAGATAAGGGCTCGATTGCTCTGCCTAACAGAGTGGGAAAAGTTGCTGGAAAACAGTAGGCCAAGCCATATGGCAGGAGACTAGAACTTAAGGAGAAAGTGGCCAAAGGAATTTTGAGAAGGAGGATAACATATTTAAAGTTAAGTAGTTTGAATTGTTTCAGTGTCAATCCAACATCCATTTCCTTCTGGGGAATGTCTGTTGCACACAACTTTGTGTATGATCAACTCTGTGTGTGTGTGCCTGTGTCGTGTGTGTTTTGTATGTGTGCATTGGGGGAAAGGGGGCTCGAATCTATGCCTGGCATGGTGTGTTGCGGAATGGGGATGGAAAAATAGAGGAAGGCAAGATGATTCATAAACTAAACCACTTTAGCAGAACGGGTGACTTCATTCCCCCGGAGAGATTGAGAAGCACACAGGCTTGCCTCTACATGTGGTTTCATTTTAATCTCACAGGGCACAGTACTTTAGCTAACATCTGGCTCACATGATTATATATTCACAATCAATACATGTACACTTTCATGCTCTGGAGAAGAACTTGGAAAACAAGTAGTAAAGAATCTTATTCCTCTAGAGAAGGGGTTGGCAAACTACTGGCAATTGGTGTAAATAAAGCTTTTCTGCAACATAGCCTGCTCATTCCTTTGCGTCGATTTGCCACAGAGCCGTTATGGACCACAAGGCCTAAAATATTTACTCTCCAGTCCTTTAAGGAAAAATTTACTTACTTCTGCTTTAGAGGCCAAATGAGGCCTTACAGGAAGGAATAGGTTAGCCTTGTTCTACAAGTTGGACAACTTAAACAATGTACCGCTGGCTCAAGGTTTAAAGGTCCTACATATTTGGTCTATAAACCTGAGGTGAGATCTCACTGTTTATTTCAAGAGAAATCAGATAAAATCAGAAACCAAGTACAGAAATGCTTTTTACAAATTTTATTTTAACTTTTTTTCTATGGATTTCTTAACTCTCTTCTTCCCTTTTTTTGCTATTCAAAGTAGCATGGTAGAGAGTCAAGGGCATGGGTTTGGGATTAAATAGTTACACATATGCAAGCTGGCTTCTCCATGTACTGCTTGTGTGACCTCGAGCGACTTTCCTAATTGAGAGCTATACCCGTTTTCTCATCTGTGAAACGGGCAGCACAGTGCTCATTTCATAGGGCAGTTGTAAAGATGATAAAGACAATGTTCATCGGGGGTCTAGAATTTTGAAGATTCTCAACTTATATTACTCGCATCCGCTCCCTACCCTACACCTGGTTCTTTGTTGTACTTTACACATGCAATGGAGGGCTTCGTACTCAGCTGGTGTCCTCATGGTCATCTTTTTTGCTACTAAACACGCATACTGTCTATTGTTTGGATTTGTGCCAGGAAGAAAATTGGGAGAGGCTGAGGGAATAATGTTTACCCCCGTTTGGAATCTCCATGTTATTCTAAGGAGGAATGAGAAATCAGACCTGCCTGGCTCTCTGGGAGTTCTTTAACCTACTAAGCCTGGATTTCCAACCTGGGGCCTCAGTGTGAACCTGGAGAGGAGGAGGTCACGGTCAAGAAGGGTTTGGGGCCAGGTCTGTAGAAGCATTAGTGTCCTGGCATCAGAAAAGCCCAGACAGAGTATTTAAGATTATTTAGGACAAAGAACTTCCCTCTCAATTTGTGGACCAGGTTTAAGATCCCAGAGACCCAAAATCAATATAAGATTTCTGCTTGAGCAAGGCTGTACCCCAAATTATCCCCTACAGAGAAATTATCAGCCTAATGCTTGGAAAGCACTTCACAGATGAAAGTGAACAAATACCTTAGATACTAATGTGGCTAAAAAGTCTGGCCTCTTGGAATTGACTATGTCATGAAACTTCCATGCCCTCCACCCTGACTCTGAGATAGGAGAGTCCTCTGCCACCTCAGGGCTGTTTTTTTTTTTTTTTTTTTTTTGTCAAACCAGCTCCCAATAGTGCTGAAGTTAAAGGAAATGCAATATCTTGTGTGAAATCCAAGTCTCTTCATTCCTGAATACAAATTAAGACCTCTTTGGCCTAATAAACATCATTGTCATGATTACAGTACTGATAGCTACCATTGGCTGAGCTCATGGTAGGTATGCACCAGGTATTTTACACAGCTATTATTTCCAGACTTCACCCAGCCTGAAAGTTTGGATTTGTTATCCCCATTTTAGAGAGGAAGAAACTGAGGCTGTAAGACATTAAATTTATTAAATTACTCACCTGAGTCAACAGGTAGTCAGATCTGTTTAACCTCAAAGCCACTCTCCCAGGCTTCCTTGCCTAAGCTGTTTTAGCTTTGCTCACAGAGGTCTAGCAATGCCCTAACTGCTCTGACCATTGTGGCAGGCACAGTTTCCTAGGTTCCTCTGTAGGAGAGTCTGATTGAGGGAATTTGGGGTGTAATAGGTGGTTCTTGTCATCAGGGAGCTTGAAAAACACTGGTAGTTACCACTCCCCTCCTCCCACGGCTCCAAACTGACTCATCCTGAGACCAAAGTGTAGACCTGTGTTTGAGACATGAAGCAAACAGGCTTCCCAAGACACCATCTGATATGGTTTGGCTTTGTCCCCATCCAAATCTCATCTTGAATTATAATCCCCACTTGTCAAGGGAGGGACCCGGTGTGAGGTAATTGTGGTTTCCCCCATGCTAGTCTCATGATAGTGAATGAGTTCTCTCAGATCTGATGGTTTTATAAGTTTTTGACAGTTCCTCCCTCACAGGCTCACACTTCCTCGCTTGCCACCATGTAAGATGTGTCTGCTTCCCCTTCCGCCCTGACTGTAACTTTTCTGAGGCCTCCCTAGCCATGGGGAACTGTGAGTCAATTAAACCTCTTTTCTTTATAAATTACCCAGTCTCAAGCAGCTCTTTATAGCAGTGTGAGAACAGACTAACATACCATCCCTATAAACTTTGAACATAAGGAGATAAAGAAGCCTATGTGTGATAACAGTTCCATTTCCTATGGGCTTGCCTTGATTTCTTGGGGATTTGAGATGTAAGACATGGACTAATAACACAGGTGAGATAACTGTGCTAAATTAGTTGTTGTGGACTGGCTTTAGTAGATGCCAGCTGTGAAAACCAGCCAAAATAAACTGAGCAAAGCCTTCGAATGACTGAGACAAGCAGACTTCTCAGCTGTATGAACATTGTGCACTGTGATTGGTTATAGATTGCTGAGAAGATGAAGCTGCAGAGAAGCTGACATTCTATAGGATGCTATTCCATCAATGGAAAGCACTGAGAGAATAGATTTAGAAATGCCTTTAAATCCAAACTTATGAGAAGTCTTTCATGTGGAGGCAATTATAAGGATTAAAACAAAATCACAGTGTTTATCTCCAGGTAGATACAGGCCTTTCAAAAATAAAATAGAAAAAAAAGGGGGGTGGAACCAAGGGAAATTTTATCTCATGTTCTGAAGTGGTATGCAAAAACAGAGATTTTTGGCCGGGCGCGGTGGCTCAAGCCTGTAATCCCAGCACTTTGGGAGGCCGAGACGGGCGGATCACGAGGTCAGGAGATCGAGACCATCCTGGCTAACACGGTGAAACCCCGTCTCTACTAAAAATACAAAAAAAAAAAAAACTAGCCGGGCGAGGTGGCGGGCGCCTGTAGTCCCAGCTACTCCGGAGGCTGAGGCAGGAGAATGGCGTAAACCCGGGAGGCGGAGCTTGCAGTGAGCTGAGATCTGGCCACTGCACTCCAGCTCGGGCGACAGAGCAAGACTCCGTCTCAAAAAAAAAAAAAAAAAAAAAAAAAAAAAAAAAAAAAAAAAAAAACAAAAAAAAAAAAAAAAAAAAAAAAAAAAAAAAAAAAAAAAAAAAAAAACAGAGATTTTTTTCCCACAATTATCCAGAATAAAAATGTTTGGTCCTACAACCATCCAGATAGTCTGCTCTATTGGTGTTTAATTCTTTCCAAGTTAGAAGATGTATCTGTTAGATTTAGGTACAAATGTGTATGATGAAAATAAATAGGTAAGCAAAACTGGCTTAAACAAGATAGTGTAGTTTTCTCTCTCATAAAAGAAGTTTGGAGGGATAGTCCAGGGCTACGGTGACCATTCGTGGCCTCAAAAACTCGGGCTCCCAGGCTCCTTCTATTCAACTGTTCTTCCATTAGAATGTGGCTTCTACCCCAAGAAGGTTGCCTAAGACCCAACCATCATGTCCACATTCTAGTCCACAATAATGAGAGAGAGAAAGTGGCAAAGGACATAAGTTAGCTCTATTTATTTTTATTTTATTTTATTGAGAAAGGGTCTTGCTCTGTCACCCAGTGATGTGGTTAGCTTTTGTGTCCCCACCCAAATCTCATCTTGCATTGTAATCCCCACAGGTCAAGGGAGAGACCAGGAGGAGGTAACTGAATCATGGGAGCAGTTGTTTCTCCCATGCTGTTCTCATGATAGTGAGTGAGTTCTCATGAGATTTAATGGTTTTATAAGGGGCTCTTCCCCCTTCACTGAGCACTTCTTCTTCCAGTTGCCTTGTGAAGAAGGTGCTCTGCTTTCTCTTCGCCTTCCACCATGATTGTGAATTTCCTGAGGCCTCCCTAGCCATGCTGAACTGTGAGTCAACTAAACCTCTTTTCTTTATGAATTACCCAGTCTTGGGCAGTTCTTTATAGCAGTAGGAAAACAGATTAATACACTCAGGCTAGAGTACAGTGGTGACTGGTGTGATTATGGCTTACTGCAACCTCAACCTCTTTGGCTCAAGAGATCCTCCTACCTCAGCCTCCCAAGTAGCTGGGACTGCAGTCCTGGTTAATTAAAAAAAATCTTTTTTTTTTTTTTTTTTTTTTTTTTAGACATAGCGAGGTGGGTGTGTGGTCTTGCTTTGTTGCCAGGCTGGTCTGGAACTTCTGGCCTCAAGTGATCCTTGCACCTCAGCCTCCCAGAGTGCTAGCATTGAACCACTGCACCCAGCTGTAAAGAATTTTCCTGGAACTTGCAACCTGGCACTTCTGATTTCATCTAATTGGCCAGCACTGAGCCACATGGCAAGGAAAATGGGAAATTGGTTTTTGGACACTCATTTGCATAACTGAAAATTAGGGATGCGATCACTAAGGCACAGGGTTCATGGATAGTAAAGTAGGCAAATTGTAGTTTTTGCAACAAAATGTAATGTCCAAGCCACAAAGAAACAGGTTTGAGGTGATCATGTTACTGTGGTGATCACGTTTCAGGTGATCGTGTTATGGTGAGACTACGGGAGGTACAGGCCAGCCAACTACAGGGACCTGAGTATAAGCCTATCGCTACCTGTTGGTTTCATCTGTATCACATTATCAAATTACTGATTCAGAAAGGAAAGTCTCACTTGTGCATTGCCAGGTGCATTCAGACAACAGGTGCTACTCTGGTGCACTGACTGGCAAACCCCTTGGTAATTATACCACAGGTTCTTCTCACTAGGATGCCTGCTGCCAACCCAGTTGGCCTGAGATCTGGAACTCACACTGTCTCTGTGGCAGACATTGGCCCACCTGTTTTCTCTGGCCCAGAGTGCAAGGATTGGTCACTTAGCTGCCCTCAATGGGGCTAAGAAGGTAATATGATGAAGCGGTTGTAGGAAGAGGGTTGCACAGCTCAAAGAGTTGAGTTTTCAGGTTAATAAAAACATCCAGTGTTTACTCTATGCCAAGCATCACTCAGCATTTTCTATTTAGTTCTCATAATAATATTGGGGAGAAGATGAACTCACCACGCCCATTTTACAGATGAGAAAACGAGGCTTAACGAAACTACTTGCTCAAAGTGAATAAGTGATGTAGTCAGATTTTAAGCCTCGTGTGCCTCTGACACCAGAGAGAGCCCTTCATCCCTACATTATGCCTTCCAGCATCCTAAGGGGCATCTCAGAAACTCATGAGGCAGGAAACAAACTTCCTGATGCTGTTGACAATTCGATGCAGCCACCGCGGAAAAACTGCATGGCTGTGAGTGTTGTGGTAGCGGCAGGCTTCATTCCGCATTGCCATATACGAGTCCATATGGCGGATTTTTGAGCAAAACTGATGATGGCTAATTGCTCTAAATAAGACTCTGCCCAATGTAAGCTTGAAAGCGGCAACTTTTCCCCCCCACTTTAGATTTCCACCTCTCTTGCTCTGCTGCTTTTGAGCAGTCGTCAGTGACACTAACAAGCTAGCAGGGGATGTCAAGAAAGGGATAATTTATTCCCCTTCTGCAGCAGTTGAGGACATCACCTGCCTGATGACAGACACTCTCTTTCTACAGGGAGAAAGAGCAAAATCTGGTATTCTAATAAGTGGTCAGCCATGGTTTCCTGACTAATACTCCTTTTGTCGAAAAGGGAAGGAAAGGTTTTATTCCAAGATACGTTTCCATGCTGTCTGAAAGATGTTGGCTTCTGAGGCCTAAGGGCTGGCTCCTGGGACCACCAGGAGCACAGACCCAACTGTCCAGTCAGACAGCTGAAGAGGTCTCTAGCCCAGCCAGCACTGAATTCTTCTCTGAAACCATTGAAAAAGCATTGGCTTGGAAAACAAGAGAGTTTTTGTTTGTTTGTTTGCTTGCTTTTTTTTTTAAGTTTGATAACAGAATTTGTGTGTTCAGTTTAGGTAGCCATTTTCCTCATTGTCTATAGCCAGTCAGTACAACCAAATTTGTGGTATCTCTATCAGATTCAAACCAACGGGTAGACTTCATCAGAGTAACAATTTTTTGATAAAAATTCTCTTGTCCGGGTCGATACCTCTACATAGCTCCTAGTGTTCATAAGGAAAAAAAAAATGCATTAGTTGGCCAGGCGCGGTGGCTCACACCTGTAATCCCAGCACTTTGGGAGGCTGAGGAAGGTGGATCATTTGAGGTCAGGAGTTTGAGACCAGCCTGGCCAACACAGTGAAGCCCTACCTCTACTAAAAATACAAAAATTAGCTGGGCATGGTGGCATACACCTGTAACCCCAGCTACTCAGAAGGCTGAAGCAGGAGAATGGCTTGAATCCGGGAAGTGGAAGTTGCAGTGAGCAGAGATCGCGCCACTGCACTCCAGCCTGGGCGACAGAGCAAGACTCTGTCTCAAGAAAAAAAGAAAGAAAGAAAAAAAAGGTGCATTAGCTGCTCAGGAGTTAACATTACTCTTTCTGGATCTGAGACTTCAAAGGAATTTATTCTACGGCTCTTTACAAAGTAGCCTCTGTAGAACAGTGAACGAGATATCTAGTGATATAGTATTCTCATGATTAGGTTTGCCAGATTTAGCAAATAAAGATACAAGACAGCAGTTAAATTTGAATTTCAGATAGGCAATAAATGACATTTTATTATAAGTATACCCCATGGAATACTTAGCACAAAATTGATACCAAAAATTATTTGATGTTTATCTGAAATTCAAATTTAACTGGGGTTTCTGTATTTTATCTACCAACTCATGATAGAAAAACACTGAGGCTCATGAGACTGCTTTTATTTTGTTTAACATTTTATTATCCATGCTATGTATATGCAAAGTTCAGGAAGTCATATAGTTCCATATGGCTTGCTGTAAAACCCCACTTCCTCCATTATTCCCTTCCTTCATTCCCCACAGTCCAAAACAAACCTTTTCAGCTCCCCTAACTGATTTTTTTCTTTTTTCTGGCAATGGAGGTTTAGCTCCATTTCTCTAAATGCCATGCCTGTATTGCGACATCTTGACTTCCTTCTATGAGAAATGAGAATTTAAACTTGTGCCACCCCCTCCTCAAGCTCACTTCCCTTCTCCACAACTTCCCAATATAGTTGAATGGTAATTTTAATCTGTTCAATATGCAGAGTTTACATTATTACGACCACATATGTCCTATTCATAGCTGAGCCATTTACATTTCCTTTGTGGCATAACTTTTTCAGTTTTTTTTTTGAGTCAATAATTACCTTGCTTTGCTGAGTTTTAAAGGTACTGATCACTAGCCTGGCCCCAAACTCTCTCCTAGTTGTATAAATCTCCTAATATATTTAAAGCACATTAGGTATCCTATCAATTTTATCTTCTTGAAGAAGTCCCACCCCCTGCTTACCTCCTCCAATTTGAATTGGTTGCTTTCTTGTTCAGCTGCATAGCCTCATCCTAGAATTATTCATTACCAATGGGGATTTTCCCTTTGCTTCTTGTACTGGATCACCTATGCCCTGGAGGCAATCAGTGTTTCCTATTTCTTGAATCATTCCCCTATCTTGACATAGAACATCTTCTAATAAGTCCTCAATAACTACTTGAAGAAAGAGTGCATGAGTTAACGAAAACCATTAATGTGTGATGAGGACTGCAGTCCCTTAAAGGTTGCTATAGACCCCTTCATCTTGCTTTGAACACGTTTGTATCTAAGACATGCTCTAGATCCTACCTTTCTGCTCTCATCACCATCACCCTCATTCTTCCCCAGAAGGAAGTATCAAGTTAGGATGTCTTCATTTTCCATATGAAATGTCAGGGCAAACAGTACTAATGAGTTAATTGATAAGAGGACCCCAAGTTGCAGGCAGGATGCCTGAAGGCTTTGCTGGGTTGGGCACTGCTGAGGGATGCCCAGATTCTCAATTCTTCCTGAGCCTGAGTAGAATCTCACCTCTTTACTGCCCAAATATTGATTGACTCCCACTATTTCAAACAAAACAGTCTGAACAAAGAGTCATTAAAATGTCATTAGAAGCAGTGGGCGCTAGCTGTTGAAATTGATGAAATTACACTGAGAGTGATAAGTAATGGAGGTAGAAGGACACTTTCTATGTTTTTTTTTCCTTCTTCACCAGTAATTCACTAGTAATTGATTAAAGTAATTGATTAAAGGCCTAGCAATTTAATGGCCTCTCTTAATGGTTTGCCTCTCTTCTAATTGAGTGTGGATTGTTGTAAAGGGGATAGATTAGTTTATCTCCGAATCGTAGCTTGACAATGTTTCTGTTTTCTGATTAAAACTCTCGATTTTCATTCATTCACTTTTCCTCCCCCAATAGAATAAACATCATGCAGAATGAGAATCTGAATACTTCCCTCTTTCAGTATGCCAGAGATGTGACCCCAACATCACCTGGTCTGACCAGCACTGTTGGCTACATTTGTCTAGCTAATAAAAATAATATGGCTTGGCTCCATGACTGCAGTGAAGATGTTTTATGATCCATGCTATCCACATAGATCAAAATTTGATCTTGTCCATTTTTTTTTTTAAAGAGTAGAAGGGACTCTCTTACCTGGAATTGACACATTGGTCATAAAAGACAATAGGAATCCAAACAAATTTTTATTCTGGACTCTCACAGTCGAGCAAGGGCTAGGCCAGCCAGTTTTGTGGATTGAAGAGAAGACAGTTTTGTGGATTGAAGAGACAGAGGCAGAGAATTCACATCTGCATTGAGAAGAAGCACAGAAAATTTCCTCTAGAACAACATAGTTAGAATGAAACATGGAGCCCTGCTGATGGCTGCGATTGTGCAACTTAGAAACCATGTTCACTGATGAACATTGTGAATTTCCATCTATTTAGGGGAAAATAACTAATACACCTGCTTGTGTGGAATATTGTTCTTGGAGGAAAGTATCTGCATGAAATTACTTTTATTAAAAATGCAGTCAGGAAAGTTCTAGTTGCCTTCAGTTGTTAATAATTAAGTCCCAAACACAAAGACAATAGTTTTTAGAAAAAGTACTTTTTAGTTCTGTAGCCAGTTAGAAATACTGAGTCTTTCCCTAAGGCCAACTAGACAAAATGGCACAGATACTATCTGAGGAAAGAGGAAGGCAAGTTTTTAAAAGCAAAAGAAGGAAAAACATAAAGAATGAAACATAGATGACAGCAAATGTTGAATGACAGAATATTTAGCCATAGTATTATATAAAATGACAACAAATCCAATAAAGACCAGGAAATTGAGACTCATGGATGTAAGTAGAGATAGATAAGCCATCAAACCACCAGCAAATCTGGGACTAATCTGTCTAGATGGGCTTTTCTACTCTCTGTCTTTGCTCCCACTGTGTCTTTGGTCTGGTGCACCTTTCTTGCCTTGCTGTAGCTGGCAGGATGACATTCATTCTTAGAGGCCTATTTCAAATATTCTCTCAACTCCAGAATTTCTGCTTGACTCTTTGTACATCAATTTCTTTGTTAAATTTATTCTGAATTCCCTTTCTATGTTATCTTAATTTTCTTTGAGTTTCCTCAGAACAATGATTTTGAATTTTCTGTCTGAAAGGTCACATATCTCTGCCTCTCTGGGATGGGTCCCTGCTACCTTATTTAGTTTGTTTGGTGAGGTCTTCTTTTCCTGGGTGGTCTTGATGCTTGTGGATGTTTGTTGGAGTCTGGGCATTAAAGAGTTAGGTATTTATTATAGTCTTTGCAGACTATAATAAGTATCAGTGCATTTATTATGCACTTTGCAGGCTATAATAAATAGGACTTGTTTGTTCCTGTTCTTCTTGGGAAGGCTTTCCAAGTATTCAAAGGGATTTGGGTGTTGTGATCTAAGTTTTTGGTTACTGCAGCCATGTCTGCATTAAGGGGAACTCCAAGCCCAGTGTAACTGTGGTTCTTGCAGAGGCACTACCTTGGTGGTCTTGGATAAGATCAGGAAGAAGTCTGGGCGTGGTGGCTCACACGTGTAATCCCAGCACTTTGGGAGGCCTAGGCAGGCGGATCACCTGAGGTTGGGAGTTCAAGACTAGCCTGGCCAGCATGGTGAAACCGTGTATCTACTAAAAATACAAAAAATTAGCTGGGTGCAGTGGCGCGTGCCTGTAATCCCAGGTACTCGGGAGCCTGAGGAAAGAGAATTGCTTGAACCTAGGAGGTGGAGGTTGCGGTGAGCTGAGATCATGCCACTGTACTCCAGCCTGGGCTACAGAGTGAGATTTCATCTCTCTCTCTCTCTCTCACACACACACACACACAAATTATTATCTGGATTACCAGGCAGAGAATTGTTTTCTTCCCTTATATTTTCCCAAACAAACAGATCTCTCTCTCTTTCTATGGTGAGCTGCCTGGAGTTTGGAAAGAAGGGTGACACAAGCACCCCTGTGGCCACCATCACTGGGACTGCACTGGATGACTTAATGCCAGCAAAGCGCTGGGTCTTGCCCA
The DNA here is from genome assembly GCF_002776525.5 of Piliocolobus tephrosceles. Taxonomy (NCBI): domain Eukaryota; kingdom Metazoa; phylum Chordata; class Mammalia; order Primates; family Cercopithecidae; genus Piliocolobus; species Piliocolobus tephrosceles. Next base: position 81,540,186 of record NC_045434.1, read on the forward strand.
AGGCCTGCTGTAACGACTGTCTGGCTACTATCTATGTCTGCTCAAGGCCCTAGGGCTCCTTAAGCAGCAGGTGGTGAAGCCAGCCAAGTTGTGTCCTCCCCTTAAGAACTACAAGTTCCTCCAGGCCCTGGGCAGGTCTGGAGATGCTGCCCTGGAGTCAGGGCCTGGCACTGGAAAACTTAGGAATCGACCTGGTACTCTATTCCACTGTAGCTGAGCAGGCACCAAAACCACAAAAAAAAGCTCTTCCCACTCTTTCCTGCCCTTTCCTTAGGCAGAGGAGTCTCTCCCCACGTCCACCACCACCACGGGCCCATGGGGAATACTGCAAGGGTACCATCAACGTTCACTTAAGTCCCAAGGGCTTTCTGTCAGCTTGTGGCAAATGCTGCTAGGCCTGGGACTCCCCCTTCAGGGCAGTGGACTCCCCTCTGGCCCATGTTAGGTCCAGAGATGCCATCGGCCAAGGCCTGAAATCGAGGACCCCAAAAGCGTGCTTGGTGCTCTTCCCCATTGTGGCCAAGTTGGTACCTAAACTGCAAGACAAAGTCCCCTTTACTGTTCCCTCTGCTTTTCTTAAGCAGAAGGAGCTTTTCCTCTCAGCTGCCACAACTGTGAATATGCTGGGTCACACCTGAAGCCAGCATGTCTCAGTCTCACCCAAGACCCATGGCATGCACTACCTGGGTACCACTGCTGATTATTGGGCCCAAGTGCTGTTTAATCAGGAGGTGATAAATCCTGTCAGAAATGGGTCCTTCCTTTCAAGGCAGTAGATTCCCTTCTGGCCAAGGTTGTGTCAAGAAATACCTGGGAGCTAGGGCCTGGAATGGGGGCCTCATGACTCTGCTTGGTGCCCTAGCCTACTGTGGCTGAGCTGATATTCAAGTTGCAAGACAAAGTCCTCTTTACTCGTCCCTCTCCTCTCGAGTGGAAGGAGGAGTCTTTTTCAGAGCTGCAAGCTGCACTGCCTGGGGTTAGGGGAAGTTGGTACCAGCACTCCCTTAGCCACTCCAGCTGATGTCTCACTAGGTTTTATGCCCCCAACATCTACTGTCTTCAAGCTCAGTACAGTACTAGGATTTGCCTAAGAGTTGCAGTCCTTGCCACCTAGACTGCCTTTCAAGTTTGTTTAGAGCCCCTCAGACCACTTTAGCCCATGGGAGTGAGGCTTGCCAAAACTCAAATTCTGACTGCTGGGATGATTGATTCCCCTCTGGCTAGGACAGAATCTAAATGCTCCCTCCATTGGCATCAGCTGAGTTCTGTCCAGTGTCGGCAGCACTGAGTTCCAATGCAAAATCCCACAATTGCCATGCTCTCCCTTCACCAACTGCACAAATTCTCTCTCCATGTCACATTGCCACTGCCTGGGAGGGTAGAGGAGGGGTGGTGTTGGCAATTCAAGACTGTCTTTCCTACCCTCTTCAGCGCATCTTTCAGTGATATGAAGTTAAAACCAGGTACTGTGGTCACTCACCTGATTTTGGGGGTCTTATGAAGGTACTTTTTTTGTGTAGACATCAAATTTGGTGTTCTTGTGGACAGGACAATTGATGGAGGGTTCTAGTTGGACCTCTTTCCCCACCTCCTCTCAAATGGCCTCTCTCCTGGAGAATCCTCGTAAGGTGACTTGGGAGCTGCTGCAATATCTGTATCCACCTCTGATCTCACTATGCTGTCACTGTTCATGTGTCTGCCTTCTGCTAGCAGTGTGCTACCTGTGAGATCATCTTATTCATTTTTATGGCCCTAGCAAATGCTATCATACTTGAAAAACAGTACCTACTTAGTAAATAATTATTGAATGATTTAATAAATGACTTTACTTGTTATTTAATAATAATAACTTGCTTTCTAATTGCACTTTTTAATTTTCAAAGTACATTCACACACACTATCTCATTTGCTTTTTGGAGCCTACTGTGAAGTAGGCAAGGCAAGTGTTAGTATTAAATAGGGGAGAAAACAAATTCAATCACTCCCTCTTAAGCTTTTAGAGAAGAAATGTGATATAGCCCAACTTAAATTGGTTATTGTACAATGAGAAAAAACTGGGAACACTATATGCTTGATCAGATTCCCTTTTGTGGGATTCTTGAAAAAAAGTTTAGGTCACATCTATATTCCTTCTAACTATCTTTAATTACGAGCATATGGCCCTGCTTCCTGAGTCACGATCTGTGAAGCCTAGGCACACACATACAGAGATTATAAAACCAGTAGTAATGGTTCAAGACTTAAAAAAAAAAAAATCTGTGCTCTTATCCGGAGTGGGAGCTATGGAGAACATTTCTTCATTCATCCCACTGGGCACACGAGAGTTTGTGGACACATGTTATGTCCTACTTGACTCCAAAGAAAGCTACTATTATAGTGGAGAGATCCTTGGGATCGATGCTGAACTTTATTTTTTATTTACTTATTTTTTGAGATGGAGTCTTACTGTGTCGCCGAGGCAGGGTAGAGTGCAGTGACACAATCTCAGCTCACTGCAACCTCTGTCTCCTGGGTTCAAGTTATTCTCCTGCCTCAGCCTCCTGAGTAGCTAGAATTACAGGCGCATTCTACCATGCCCGGCTAATTTTTGTATTTTTAGTAGAGAGGGGGTTTCACCATGTTGACCAGGCTGGTCTTGAACTCCTGACCTCAAATGATCTGCCCGCCTTGGCCTTCCAAAGTGCTGGGATTAGAGGTGTGAGCCATGACCTGGCCCAGTGGTGAACTTTAATATAGCTGTCTTTGTTCTGAGTTGTGCGAATATGCTATAAAATCAAGATTCCAAAGAGAGAATTGAATCAAAACCACAATGAGATACCATCTCACACCAGTTAGAATGGCAATCATTAATGTGGTTTTATGTGGAGAAATAGGAACACTTTTACACTGTTGGTGGGATTGTAAACTAGTTCAACCATTATGGAAAACAGTATGGCGATTCCTCAAGGACCTAGAACTAGATGTACCATATGACCCAGCCATCCCACTACTGGGTATATACCCAAAGGATTATAAATTATGCTACTACAAAGACACATGCACACGTATGTTTATTGCAGCACTATTCACAATAGCAAAGACTTGGAATCAACCCAAATGTCCATCAGTGACAGACTGGATTAAGAAAATGTGGCACATATACACCATGGAATACTATGCAGCCATAAAAAAGGATGAGTTTGCGTCCTTTGTAGAGACATGGATGCAGCTGGAAACCATCATTCTTAGCAAATTATCACAAGAAGAGAAAACCAAACACCGCATGTTCTCACTCATAGGTGGGAACTGAACAATGAGCTCACTTGG